>NC_056057.1:34294600-34597630 GCF_016772045.2 Ovis aries | reverse complement strand
TGTTAATTTGTAATCAGCATTCTCGCAAATATTCTTAAATAATTTTTTCATAGATTTTTGGGTTTCTACGTGTATAACATCTGTAAATGATTCTTTTCTAATCCTTATGCTTTTTGTAAAAGTGGGGTGTAGTTGTTGTACAATATAAGTTTCAGATATACATAGTGATTTACAATATTTAAAGGTTATACTCCATTTATGATTGTTACAGTCTTTATGCTTTTTGAATGTTGGATTTTATGATTGCTCTTTCCATACGTGTTGAGATTTTACTTTTTTCCCTGTAAGTCTACTTGTGTAATTAATTACTACTCTTTGTGACATTAATACAAACTCATTCCAAGAGTAAGCTTACTTTTTTGCATTGTGTATTAACCTTTTTATATATTACTGGGTTCAGTGTGCTAAAAGATTTTGAGGATTCGGGTGATCTATTCTGATGATTGAACTTGGCCTGAAAAATCTTTTCTGAAACTCTGCTTGTCTGGTTTTGCTTTTAAGATTATGCCAGTCTAATAAAATGAGTGGGGAATTATCCCCCTTTTTATATTTAAGATAGTTTAAAAATCAGAATTATGTTTCTCCTAATTGTTTAGTAGGATTTACTTGTGAAGTCATCTTGGCCTACTGTTTTCATTGTGGGAAAATTATTAATAACTGGTTAAATTTTCTTCATGGTCTGTGCTTGTTAGATTTTCTTTCCCTTCCTGAGTCAGTTGGTAAGTTGACTTTTTCTAGAAATGTATAAATTTTATGTAAGTTTTCAGATTTATTGCCATAAAATTTTCATGAGTTTCAACTATCTGATCTCTAGGCTCTAAGCTCTTTTTTTTTAAGGTTTGTTAAGTTTATCTTTTTTTGTCTTTTATTTAGTCTTGTGCATGTTTTCAAAGAAACAGTTTTTAGCATTGCTTATCTTTTCTATTTTTGATTAAATTAATTTTGTTTTTAAGACTTCTTCCTTTTCTACTTTATTTAGATATAATTTTTTATAATTTTAAAAGTGGTGTACAGGATTTTATTGAATTATGTCCAACTTATTTTTGGAATATTTAAGTATCATTATTTCTTATTTGACTTAATAAATTAGCAATATGTTATTTTTCTAAATGCCATTGGTTTTAACATTAAAAAATCTTTTAAAAAGCATAGTATATCCATATGCGTTTTATCAGAAATCCCTAAATCAAAGAAATGTACCCATTTAGGCACGCGGAATAAAAGATGCTACAGAAATCATCTTTGAGATGTCAAAAGACGAAAGAAAAGATTTCTACAGGACTATAGCATGGGGTCTGAACCGGCCTTTGTTTGCAGTTTATAGAAGAGTGCTTCGCATGTACGATGACAGAAACCATGTGGGAAAGTATGAAAACTTGTAATACTGCATGTTTTCATGTAACTTAGATGGGAAATATTTAAGGAACTGTCATTTTTTAACTAAAATTATGATCATAGCCTAATTGGACACAGTTACAAATCACTGTTGAGCGATGTTAGTATTTTTATTCTCCAAGTACATGTAAATATGGTGAAATCTCATTACAGTAAGGCCTCTTTTAGAAATTAGAATCTGAAATACCTTATATAGGTTTGATTTGAGACTTAGCTCAGTTAATATTAAGACATCAAAATCTGCTTTTGAGTAAAGTAGTGTTAAAGAAAGTATAAAAGTAGTTAAAGATTTAGTAGATGTTAACTCTTAAATTCATTGGTAATGTTTTTCCTATTCATTTTTATAGTATAACATTTCTTAGGGCAGTCAGTGACTTTTTTTAATAAAAGCAGAACAGAAAATAACTAAATTTCTGGATATAATGCATGGATTTCTGTCATAGATAATACCCAGAGGAAGCCTTCATATCTTCAGTGCAATGATAATAATGGTGTTATTGACATATTTTAAATTTCTCTTTGGGAATTTTAGATGGTGTGGCATATTAGATACTGCTTTTAAAAAGAACATTGCATTGGTTATGTTGAGTACTTTACTGCAAAAAAGTCTTGACTTTGGAGCAAGAATATATCAGTTGTCCATGCGTGAGTAGAGAAGGAGAACTTGAATTTTTTTCAGTGACTTGTCAGAGTTGACCATAGGTTTTCTTTTTAGCTACAGTTTACCATGTCATCATCTTTCAGAATAGCCATGGTATTAGAGTACCTGAATCTAACTTGAAATAAAACAAGTGTTAGGCAGCATAGGAGAAAATACGTTTTAAATGTTGAATTTTCCCAGAGAAGATTGTTACAGTGCTAACTTTTATTAATAGCTTAAAATATTTGTTGTTGTTGTTTTTAAGGGAAAAAAAGCATGAATTTTTATTAATCTACTTAGAAATTGATTACTTTAAAAATATTATGAATGTGCCAAGTGATTAACATTTGGCTCCCTAAGTGAAATTCTGATAAGCCTTTTAGCATTCGTTAATTGATCTTTTAAAAATTTCTTTAAATTTCTAGATATACACCTGAAGAAATTGAAAAGCTCAAGGAGTAAGTTTGACTTTTTTTCCCCATTAATTCTGATAGTTGAGTTTTAATTTTCTTTTTTAAATATTTTGTGTTTTCTAAAATTTTACTTTGAAAATGTCGAGAGATTATTGGTAGACTGGTACAACTTAATCCTGCTGTTAAGCAAAGTTGACCATATAAAGACCTTATCAAATCCATAGAGTAGCCATGTCCATAAATTCAAGTCTTCTCTTGTTGTCCTTAGACCACTAATAGGGGTTGCAAAAGAGATAAGATGGCCATTCTTGGTAACCTGAAGACTAAATTTGGGGAACTTACATAACCAGGATCAACACCAAGGTTGTGCTAATGGCTTAGTTTAGAATGATTTAGAGTTGGCAGATCTTTCACCAACTACCTGGACTGACTACTTTATACAGTCTTATTTTGTAGGAAACATAATTTGGGGACCATAAAGTATGGGTTAACGGATTGTGTTAATCATGAAAGGAAAAAACAAAAAAAAGGCTGATCCAGTTTATGATAATAAGAACTTGGGAAATTTTTCAGGTGTCTGAGAAGAGCGTGTTAGGAGTACTCAAAAGGGAAAAATCTGGGGATTGCCTGGGATATTGTGTCAGTAACCTGAGGGGAAATTTGGTCTTTTTTGAACACATATCCAAGTTACTTATTTCTTCTCTGACCCAGGAAAAAGGCAATTGCTGCCTGTTTTTTTTCACCCACAGACAACTGTGGACCCCAAAAAAAGGCCACACTTTCAAACTTTGGCTCTCAAAGTATTGCTGCCCACCACTTCCAAACCAGTCAAATGGGAAGAAGAAGAATGAAGAATAAATGATGAAATTAAAAGGGAGAAAACAGTTGAACCAAATGCTGATTGGCAGACTCTTGTTTTAGGCTCCGGATAAAGCATGGCAATGACTGGGCAACAATAGGGGCTGCGCTAGGAAGGAGTGCCTCTTCCGTCAAAGATCGGTGCCGACTGATGAAGGACACTTGCAACACAGGTACTGTGAGCACCACTGTTGCTCTTTGTGACCATTCAGCCCTCCTGCCCCTTCACATACTTCCTGCTCTTCCATTGTGGAAAGAGCTTTACTACTCATTCAAGTTTAGGTTTTTTCTTCTAGTGCCGTTTCTTTTCAACTAGACCCAACTAATCCTTTATTTTTGACCTTTGTGTAGTAAGGTGATATTTTCATAGGGACACATCTCCTCAGCTTCAAAGGTTTTATTTAGGTCTAGCATATTTCCGTTTTGTAGCAATTCAAAACTGCTCCAGGTGGGAAATTTTTGTCCTATACACGTACTTTTTAAAGCGTATGTGCAGGAAGTAATTTTAAGTCCATCTGACTCTTGAACTGATGTTAGCAACAGCTTATCAGCTCATATTTATGAAAACCTTTAGTTCAGGCATGTCCCAACTTAAGAAGAAGCTGTGTTCTGAAAGCTGTACATATTTTGCCTATTTCAAACTTGAACTTTTTCCATAGAAAAAAATGGTGATCGGTGTTTCAGTCCCCAGACCAGACTGCAGATACCCAGTTCATGTATACAAATTACTGATTGATGATACCGTTAAACCTAACCTTTGTGACCAACAGCAGTATTTAAGTTCCACCACCAACTCTCAATTACCTCTCTGAACCTGTTTCATTTGTAAAATTATGACGGTAGAATAAATGATCTCACAGTTCCCTTTTTAGCCCTCAAATTATCTGAAGGATCCACAGCCTGTGCTCAGTCTTTCAATTAGAAATAAGTTCAGTTAGTTCTCAAGCTTGGCTTGAGCTTCCAGGGAATATATTTTTGACCTCACCCCCTAAAGTGGAATCAGGAATGTTTCCTGCTTAACCACTCCACCAGCATTATTACCTCTAAGGCAGTGAAAACAAAAATTTCACCAGCTCTTATTGTGTAGTGAATGAAGCAGAAATGGGAGTTTTAGGTTTACAGTGGAACCCCAGAGGTTCATGTAAGACATTGAGCATAGAAGCCTTTTTATGAGCATAATGGAAAAACATTATGGCATTCCCTGATTGCCAGCCTGAAGGAATGCTCTGCCTGTTACCTTTCCTTGTTGCTATTTGTTTTGGATCGGGAGTTTTGTCTTTTGACCACACCATGAGACGACAGTCTGAGTTTCCCCTTACTTTTTTGCCATGCTAAAATAGGAGAGCAGGAACTTTGTCTTGAATCTCTGGTATCCAGAACTGTGTGTAACAGTTGAATGAATGAATCCCAGAAAGGCAAGCACATAGCCTTTTTGAAATTTGCAGCTACTAGTAGTAAGAAAATAGAAACAGAGTGGAAGACATTTTTTAAAGGGTCTCTCTTTTTTTGTTGTTGTTTCCCTGTTTTTCTGCTTAAGCTTTTTTAAAGAAAAAGACCAAAGGGAACATGTGATATTGTTAGTGGGTTTATGGATTAAAAAAACTGAAATAGAAATATGTGTGAATACCAGTCTCAGACTTCTATTTTATCACAGCAGCTTGGAGTTGGGAAAGGAAATGATATAAATCAAGTTTTTGTTTTTATTGAAATGGGTGGGAAGCCAAGTTATTCTACTTGTCCGTCCTCATTCATTCCTGTAAGTAAAGGTCTCTGTTGAGCTTACTACTTCACTTCTGCACAGCAGGGAATCTTTGGTGGGACTAAGAAAAAAGTATAATTTTCTGTGTCCATCAAGCCATCAATGGAACACTTCCCAGTTAGGACACAGTATAACTTGAGAGAATATAATTCTTTCTAGCTATGTTTTAGATAGTTTTTCTTTCCTTAAAGAGTCAGTTGGTGCTTTCTATTAGGATTCTATATTTTCACTTGTAGTACTAAGAACCTTTGTTGTTTAGACGCCAAGTTGTATCCAACTCTTTATGACCCCATGAACTGTAGCCTGCCAGTCTCCTCTGTCCCTGGGATTTCCCAGGCAAGAATACTGGAGTGGGTTGCCATTTTCTACTCTAGGGGATCTTTCCGACCCAGGGATCAACCCCGCGTCTCCTGTGTTGCAGGCAGACTTTTTACCACTGAGCCACCTGGAAGCCCACTAAGGACCTTACTGGGCTAGTAACTGTATTAGTAGTTACATACAGGTTTTCCATGTCATTCAGAAATAATTCTGACAACTACTGCATACTTCCATCATCCTTTGAAATACAGTGCTGAATCTGATTTGCAAAATAAGAAAAAGGTAGCAGTGGTCATCTGGATGCTCTCCTTCTTTCAGGCAAGTGGACAGAAGAAGAAGAAAAGAGACTTGCAGAGGTGGTGCATGAATTGACAAGCACTGAGCCAGGTGACATAGTCACACAGGGTGTGTCTTGGGCAGCTGTGGCAGAACGAGTGGGTACTCGCTCAGAAAAGCAGTGTCGTTCTAAATGGCTCAACTACCTGAACTGGAAGCAGAGCGGAGGTACCGAGTGGACCAAGGAAGATGAAATCAATCTCATCCTCAGGTTTGTTCCTGCATCTTCTCATGACAAAAGCTGCAGAACTGCTGTGGCTGTCTAGGTTGACTTTACTCTTTTGGTTTCCATAGATGCCATCTTTTCCATAGAGAGCCACTGTTTAAAATCCTATTTCATATTGAGCTCTTTTTTGTTTTGTGTTTGTTCCTCTTTTAGTGGATTTAGTGCTCGTGCAGAGTACCAGATTGAAGGCGTGGAGACTGAAGTCCTCCCTCTGTCCGCAGAACAGGTGTGGCACAGGCCGCGGCAGTGCAGCTTTCCCACTGTCCCACCACTGTGCCTCAGTCCTGGCCAAGAGGGACCATGTTGAGGGTAAGAGGGCTGTCAGTCTCCATGCCCTTCAATCTTTGGCTACTGTGCTAATAAGATAACCCACATTAGTTATCTCCCACCTTCAAATTGGACCAAATTAGACACTTCCAGTTCATACATATCCAAAGATAGCTTTTAGGAATAATCCTAAACTTATTGTTAAATTAGTTGGTTTAAGACTCAGTGACTCAGTGGCCAAAAATACCAGCTAGAACTTTTGTGGCTACTCCCTACTGAAAATCAAAATCCTGACAGTTAACTAGAAAACATATAGACCATTAAAACCCCAAATTTAGCTGTACTATTTTGTGTTAATTGTGGGGTTTGGGGTTGCTGCTCAAGCACTGTTTTATCTTTTTATCATTTTCTTTTGTGTTTTATTTTAATATAGCTTTTCCCCAGCTAGTCATCTTTATAAATAGTTCTTTTCTGAAAATGAAAGTTGCTCAGTCACATCCAACTCTTTGCGACCCCATAGAATTTTCCAGGCCAGAATACTGGAGTGGGTAGCCGTTCCCTTCTCCAGGGATCTTCCCAATCCAGGGATCAAACACAGGTCTTCCACATTGTAGGATGATTCTTTACTTCAGCCTGAGCCATCAGGGAAACCCAAGCCACCTGGAATGTGTAGCCTATCCCTTCTCCAGCAGATCTTCCCGACCCAGGAATTAAACCAGGTTCTCCTGCATTACAGGCAGATTTTTTACCAGTTGAGCTGTGAGGGAAGCCCCATTCTTTTCTAAGTAATTTTATTTTACAACTGGAAGAGCTCAGATCTAGAAAATAGCATTATATAACACACTATAAAACATTATAGAACACTATACAACTAAACCTGTTCTTTTTCTGTTCTAACTTTTAGCTCTTCCCTTTCCTTCACAGTTCTGGTTCTGGCCATATTTATGTTTCAGCATATTGGTAGTACCATTAACAAAAGGCTGTCACTGTGGTACGTCTTAGCTCTTAGCTCAGGAAGCAGGCCTGCACTCCCGCAGTCCATCCTTTCCCACGTACCTAGCATCTCAGTGACACACCCTGCCATTCCCTTTATTGCCGGTGGCATCACCTCTAGTCAGAAGAGGATTCTTGGGGAGAAACAAACATCTAACAGATGCTTATTTTGTAACCTATAGGATAGCAGAGCTTGATGTAGCTGATGAAAATGACATAAACTGGGATCTGTTAGCAGAGGGATGGAGCAGTGTCCGTTCACCACAGTGGCTTCGAAGTAAATGGTGGACCATCAAAAGGCAAATCGCAAATCATAAGGATGTTTCGTTCCCTGGTAATGTATTATTTGCTCCTTAAGTCCTTACCTTATCTTATGTACTCAAGGAATTAGCAGTTAGAAGTTCTTTGCCTCGGCTGAAGAGAGATGAATCATGGTAGATTTTATTTCAACCTCTGTCCTGTTTCTTTGGGTAACAAACTTTCCTTGAGCAGAGTTAATACGATTTGTAATTCTCAAAGCACCAAGGATAGAATTACACGTATTTACACACATTCTTCTCAGATAAACTGTGAAGAGGAAATAAATTTCACATGTGTTTCCATTGCATACAAAGATGTAAGAAATTACATTTAAATCAACTTTTATGAATTGAGTAATTTTGAATTACTTAACTGCATTATTTAGAGAAATTCTGTGGAGATTTATTTTGTAGAACAAAGGCTGGTAAGTTTCTAGTTTGATTTATTGTGTAAATCTAGAGATCTTAGGTTTGTTTAAAAGTGAAGTAAAGCTTACTTTTCCACTTCACTGTCTGCTCTGTACTTAGGCACTGAACCAGGTAGTGCTGTCTTTGATTTAGGTAATCAAATTCACTCTCACTGATATAGTGCTCCAGCTTCATTTTTGCAAAGGTAAAATTAAATGCTGAGGAATTTGGCTTGATGAAAATGTGATTTTTTTTTTTCCTAAATACTCAGTTACAAATTTATTTTGCATTTTAAAAAGTGTAGTATAACCATTAGACTGAAGGAATACTTAGGTAACAGGAACCCAGTATCACCTGGGATGACTGATGTAGTTTATCATGATTAGTAGAGGAGCTGGCTTTACAGGAGCCCAAGTTGTTTGCATACTGCTGTTGGGAAAAGCTCAGCTGCCACTCTCGGGTTGTAAATTAGATGACAGTTCGTGCAGTGGCTAAAACAGTCAAGTGCCATTTGAGTCAGGGCAGGGGGTGGGTACACGATTCATTACTGAATAAAAATAAGTTAGTTAGTTTTCTTCCTAAATAAGAATTTTATCAAGAAGCCCTAAGACATAGAAAATGTTGTATTTCTATGTTCCTTACAGTGGCTATTGTAGATTTGATGGCAAGAACAACATTCAGTTGTGAATTTTTTTAAAAATCTGTTTTGATAGATAACATTTCCAAAAATTTCCAGACAGGTTGTGGTTTTTAAATATTTTTATTATTATTTTGGTAAGATGTCATATCCTATATACAACTATTTATTCCAAATACTTTCCCTCCTTACCCCCCACCTCCCTTGCTGCTTAGATGGTGGTCTGTCGGAGAATCAATGTTCTTTTTGTCTACCCATCTCCCTTCAGTCTTGATAAAAGGTCTTAAACAGTTACATGAAAATCAAAAAAACAACCCAACGCTTTTGGAGAATAAATCAGGACCTGGAGTTCCAAACAGTAATTCCAATTCCAGTGTACAGCATGTTCAGATCAGAGTTGCCCGCTTGGAAGACAATGCTGCCATCTCTCCAAGCCCCATGACAGCCCTACAGATTCCCGTCCAGATCACTCACGTCTGTAAGTAACCTCAGGACTCCTTGCTATTTGACCTGTGCGATTTAGTGAATGGCTCTGACACCTTTCAGTCTTCTAGAATTTTGACAGAAATTTATCCAAGTTGACGAATTAAAGGAGATCTAAGGCATTTTATGTTTATTAGCTTGATAAATATTTGCAAAGGATGAATGTGTAACAGGAAAGACTGATAACCAACTGCCCAGCCATTATAAACCATTTTAAATCATCTTACTTTCTAGATGTTATAAAGAATTAATGGTTAATAGAAAACTATTTAAACTACTGTCAGTAAAGTAATGCTCAAAATTCTCCAAGCCAGGCTTCAACAATACGTGAACTGTGAACTTCCAAATGTTAAAGCTGGTTTTAGAAAAGGCACAGGAACCAGAGATCAAATTGCCAACATCTGCTGGATCATCAAAAAAGCAAGAGAGTTCCAGAAAAACATCTATTTCTGCTTTATTGACTATGCCAAAGCCTTTGACTGTGTGGATCACAATAAACTCTGGAAAATTCTGAAAGAGATGGGAATACCAGACCACCTGACCTGGCTCTTGAGAAACCTGTATGCAGGTCAAGAAGCAACAGTTAGAACTGGACATGGGCTGGGTGCACGGTGGATGGTCTGAAACATAGAGCACGGCTTTCGCTGGGGCTTCACGGCCCCAGAGCCCAGCATGGCTTCCTCACGACCCTCTTCCACAGCAACCAAAAAAAACTAAGGCACCAGATGACTTAGTGGCTCCTGTTGTGAAGAAACCACACATCTATTATGGAAGTTTGGAAGAGAAGGAGAGGGAGCATCCGGCCAAAGGAGAATATGGGCTTTTGGGAAAAGAAGGACTCAAAACAGGAATTGAAGCAGAAAATATTAACATAACCTCTGGAGACGTGTTTGAAATTGAAGAGCACATCACTGAGAGACAGGCTGAAGTGTTAGCAGAGTTTGAGAGAAGGAAGTGAGCCTGGCAAATCAACGTTTCCACAGATAACTCAGAGGTCAAGGTTTGCCTTAGAGCTTTGGGGAACCCATCACACTTTTTGGAGAAGGTCCTGCTGAAAGAAGAGAAAGGTTAAGAAATATCCTCTCAGTGGTCAGTACCAATGCCTTAAAAAAGACCAAAAAAGATGATGAGAAATCAAAGAAGTCCAAAGAAGAGTATCAGCAGACCTGGGACCATGAATCAGGACCAAACAACCTGAAGGTTGCTAGATTGTGGATTGCTAATTATTCACTGCCCAGGGCAATGAAACGCTTAGAAGAGGCCCATTTTCATAAAGAGATTCCTGACACAACTAGAACCTCGCAGATGCAAGAGCTGCACAAATCTCTCTGATCTTTGAATAATTTCTGCAGGCAGATTGGGGATGATCGGCCTGTCTCCTACTGTCACTTCAGTCCCAATTCCAAAATGCTGGCCACAGCTTGTTGGAGTGGGCTTTGCAAGCTCTGGTCTGTTCCCAGTTGAAACCTCCATCACACTCTTCGAGGCCATAACACAAACGTGGGAGGGATCGTATTCCATCCCAAATCCATGGTCTCCTTGGACCAAAAAGACGTCAGTCTGGCCTCTTCTGCTGCTGACGGTTCTGTGAAGCTGTGGAGCCTTACAGTGATGAACCTGTGGCAGATATTGGAGGCCACACAGTGCGTGTGGCCCATGTTATGTGGCATCCATCAGGACATTTCTTAGGTACCACCTGCTATGACCGATCATAGCGCTTATGGGATTTGGAAGCTCAAGAGGAGATCCTGCATCAGGAGGGCCACAGCATGGGTGTGTATGACATTGCCTTCCATCAAGATGGCTCTTTGGCTGGCCCTGAGGGACTGGATGCATTTGGCCGGGTTTTGGGACCTGCGCACAGGATGTTGTATTATGTTCCTAGAAGGTCACCTGAAGGAAATATGTGGAATAAATTTCTCCCCCAGTGGCTACCACATTGCAGCTGGCAGTGGTGACAACACCTGCAAAGTGTGGTACCTTCGACAGAGACGCTGTGTCTGTACCATTCCTGCCCATCAGAACTTAGTGACAGGTGTCAAGTTTGAGCCTATCCATGGGAATTTCTTCCTTACTGGTGCCTATGATAACACAGCCAAGATCTGGACTCACCCAGCCTGGTCCCCTCTGGAGACTCTGGCCAGCCACGAAGGCTGTGATGGGCCTGGACATTTCTTCCAATGGACAGGTCATAGCCACTTGCTTCTATGACAGGACCTTCAAGCTCTGGATGGCTGAATAGGCAGGACCATGGAAGGAAGAACTCAAGCCTCACTGTCCCTTTAAAGCCATTTTCAAAAGAAAGGAATTAATATGTTTTGTTCTATCATGTATTTTGCCAATTACCATGTATGTAGATTCTCAAAAGAATTGAATTTCTGTCTCAGCTCCCACTTCAGGCAAGCAGCCCAATCCCTGGGTGTTGATCAACCCCTTCCATGGTTGAAAAATTTTAGTTTTCATCTTCAAGCCCCTCCATGAACTTTATAGACATTGTTTTTATTAATCTTTATTTGAATGCCCTCTTGCTTCCCTCAAAGCACTCAGGATTTTTACTTCTTGAAACCTGGCTTTCCATTACATGGTACATGTTTCAGGATTCCATGTGACCCAGAGAGCAAGATGGCTGTGCTCTATGCAGGAAGCCCTCAAGTAGAGAAGCACATCTAGCTGTGCACTGGCTGAACAGTACCTGACAGAGCGAGAACCCTGAGAATGGAAGGCGAAGATGTAGACCACAGCTGTGTCCTGGGTTACGCAGTAGAGGTTTTACCTCATCCTGTTGAGTTCATTTGGAATGCTAGCTGCATCGGGAAGTTCAGAACTGAGCATCTGCCTCTTTAGAAAATGTCTTCCATTTTTGCTTTGAAGTTTGGCATCCTTTGTGTTATCCCAAAGCTAGGCCAATGTGTCAAGATTCAATGAAATTTTTAGAAAGCAAAAAAAAAAAAGAACTGGACATGGAACAACAGACTGGTTCCAAGTAGGAAAAGGAGTACGTCAAGGCTGTATATGGTCACTCTGCTTATTTAACTTACATGCAGAGTACATCATGAGAAACACTGGGCTGGAAGAAGCACAAGCTGGAATCAAGATTGCTGAGAGAAATATCAATAACCTCAGATAAGCAGATAACACCACCCTTATGGCAGAAAGTGAAGAGGAACTAAAAAGCCTCTTGATGAACATGAAAGAGGAGAGTGAAAAAGTTGTTTAAAGTTCAACATTCAGAATACTAAGATCATGGCATCTGGTCCCATCACTTCATGGGAAATAGATGGGGAAACAGTGGAAACAGTGTCAGACTTTATTTTGGGGGACTCCAAAATCACTGCAGATGGTGATTGCAGCCATGAAATTAAAAAATGCTTAAACTCCTTGGAAGGAAGATTTTGACCAACCTAGATAGCATATTCAAAAGCAGAGACATTACTTTGCCAACAAAGGTCTGTCTAGTCAAAGGGATGGTTTTTCCCTTTGTATGGATGTGAGAGTTGGACTATAAAGAAAGCTGGGTGCCAAAGAATTGATGCTTTTAAACAGTGGTGTTGGAGAAGACTCTTGAGAGTCCCTTGGACTGCAAGGAGGTCCAACCAGTCCATCCTAAAGGAGATCAGTCCTGGGTGTTCATTGGAAGGAATGATGCTAAAGCTGAAACTCCAGTACTTTGGCCACCTCATGCGAAGAGTTGACTCATTGGACAAGACCCTGATGCTGAGAGGGATTGGGGGCAGGAGGAGAAGGGGACGACAGAGGATGAGATGGCTGGATGGCATCACCGACTCAATGGACATGAGTTTGAGTGCACTCCAGGAGTTGGTGATGGACAGGGAGGCCTGGCGTGCTGCAATTCATGATGTCGCGAAGAGTCGGACATGACTGAGCAACTGAACTGAACTGGAGCAAGGGGATAGAGTCCCTAGGATGGCACATCATTTGTAGTAATTCACCAGAAGACATACAAATGATTGGAGGTGAAATGTCGAAGAAATGGGTTTTGGTGAGGTTGAAAAAGATTTTCTTAAGGGAGTAAACCCAGTTTCCTACAGGGATTGTTTTGTTTACCTCTCTGGTGTAAACAGAGAGGCTTCCCTGGTGGCTCAGTTGGTAAAGAATCTGCCTGCAATTCGGGAGACCTGGATTTGATTCCTGGGTTGGGAAGATCCCCTGGAGAAGGGAATGGCTACCCACTCCAGTACTCTGGCCTGAAGAATTCGATGGACCAAGGAGCGTGGCAGGCTACAGTCATGGGGACACAACTGAGTGACTTTCAACTTTCTCTTTTCCTTAGCCTCTGACTGACATCTTCTTGTGCTTAATGAGATGAGAACCCAGTGAGTTATAGGGAGAGAAATTTATTTTCTAAGATCTCAGCCAAGTTGATCTACCTTTCTTTCTATTATAGAGGGACAGAAAAGGAAAGAATGAGGATAAAAATCTCAGAACCATATTATTTTTTCATTTTTATCTCACTTTTTCCCCCTACACAATGTTATTTGCCTATAGAAAGGCCATTGCTAAGGGTTTTTCAGTCACTGGGTATTATTCTCAGTCCAGGGATTATTGGCATTTTGAGTGGGACAGCCCTCTGTTGGCAGGATGTCCTCCTACACACTGCAAGATGTGCAGGGTCCCCTGACGTCAGCCACAAAATGCCAAACGGTGCTTTCCAGTCAGTGTGACAGATGCAGGCAACTCACAGGTTTTCATATGTACTCTGTGGTCCCATTTGGGAATCTCTGGACCACTTAGTTGGCATTATTAACACTGTATTTCTGGGAATTCCATGGCAGATGTTTAAATTAATTATGCTTGTCTTATTCTTAAAGTTCTAATTTAAATGTGCATATTAGCTTTAGCGTTCTACCAGTATAGTTAAACATGAAGAATTTATTTTCTTTTACCCTGCTGGTTTTGTTTTATAGTCTTAAGAATTGCAAAGCAAGTGAAATTACTAATCCACCATAAATATGAGAGATTCTGTTGGCTAAAAATTGTTTATGCATGGAGAAAGTTATAATTTTCCTTGGCTACTGGGTTGATACGTACTGGGAAAATAGCAGACATTTTATAAATGGTGCCTTAATATTCATGCTTTCTCAAAAAAGCATACTTTTTTAAGTATTAGAATAATTTTGCTTCATCTAATAAGAAATATGGGTACAGTAAGAGTTTTACAAGACACCCATTATTCTTGGCATTTGAGCTAAAATCTCATGATTGTTTCTTTATTAGAGATCAGGGATCCAGACTATTTAGGGCCAGAACAGTACATATATGTTAGGCTTTGCAGGCCAAGGCCAGATAGATCTCGATGGAATTCTCCATTTTTGTTTTTACACAATCCTCTAAAAATGTAAAAACCATTCTTAGCCTTGAGCCACATTTGTCCCCAGCCATAATTTGCTTACCTTTGATTTAGGTTATTTATCTGAAATCAAATTATTCTAAGTATGATCTTAAGAATCCATGAACTAGTCAGAGAAATAACAGGAATTAAGTACATATCTCGTAAACTGAGAAGTATTATAGTCAGAATATAATAAACAATAAATGTTATACATTAGAAGTCAATTTCAAAGCATTTTCCACGTGGATGTACCTTCAAGTGGGACTGAAAGCACCAAGAGAGCTCACATTTCTTCTAGTTTGCTGTAGTTCTGTATAACCTTGAACAGACATGATCTAGTCTGAGCTTCAGTTAACAGACCTGTTTGATCTCTAAAGTGCGATTCATTCACCCAGTACAGTCATTTGAAACAATACTGCATGTATTTAATGTTTTTGATCCTCACACCTACTGTATGAGATAGACAGGGCAAGTAAAGTCTCTGAACAGTAGTTTGGATTAAAGTAAGTTATTTGCCTGGATTTACATTACCAGAAGTGATGTCACTAGAACTAAAATCTAGTGTTCTCAGACATCTCTATATTCCAGACATCTATACCATCTTACCAAAAGATACAGGAAAACTTAGCATTTTATCAAATTCCTGTATCTTTGCAGGTTAGCCTTAGTGTATTTCTCTTTCTTACTAACATTAGAAATATTTTATGATCTATGCCAGAGTTAGCAAATTTTGTCTCTGTCATAACTACTCAACTGCCCTTGTAGTGCAAAAGCAACTATAGAAAATACATAACCAAGTAGGCTTGACTGTGTTCCTATAATACTTCACTTATAAAAACTGGTTGTGAGCTGGATCTGGCTGTGAGTCATGGTTTACTGACCCTTATCTATGCCATCCCAGACAGATCCATTAGATTTCTTATCTCTTATTAAATGATTGTGGGTTTCCAGGCCAATTATTCAATATGAAGTTGCCCTCCTAATTAACTGAATACACTAAGGAAATTGAAATTTAGAAAGTGTTTTATTTATTGTCCTTGTTCTTACCACAGCTTCAGCAGACTCCGCTGCTGCTACTGTTGACTCGGAAACAATAACACTAAACAGTGGAACACTACAGACATTTGAGATTCTTCCAGTGAGTAACTACTTTAAAAAGCCATATTATGTATAAGATCAGTTGGTATCAGTTTTAGAAATATTACATAAGCAAATGAAATATAAAAATTAACCTGATTGTCAGTAAGTGTAACTATATCCATGATTTTGGAAGCCAGATGGTTAGAAGACAACATAAATCAGACTTCTAATTTTTATAATTAATTTTAGTCTTTCTTTTTCCATCTGATATAAACCAATAACATCTTTTTCTTATATAGATGAAAATGACAATGCTAACACATAGGGTACATGCTATATATTTTTATCGAGTTGTAAACAAGTTCATATTGGTTGAGGAAAAGTTTATGGAATGAATTACTTAACAGAGTAACACTGCACTAGCCATTGAGGATACAGGATTTAAAAGTCCTAGTCATAAATGATGTAGCCACTTAGGCAAAGAATCTTGCAGTCCCTTAAAAGGTTAAACATATAGTTACCATATGACCCACCAATTCTAATCCCAGGTATACCTAAGAGAAATGAAAACATTACGTCCACGTAAAAACTTGTACATGAATGTTCATAACTAAAAAGTAGAAATAATCCAAATGTTCATCCACTGATAAATGGGTAAATAAAATGTGCTATAGACATACAAATGATTATTTGGCAGTAAAAAGTATGCTACCATAAGGATGAACCTTGAACCTTATGCAAAGTGAAAGAAATGGGACACAAAATATATAGTACAGGGCTCCCATTTGATATGTCAAAAATGGGCAAATCTGTAGAGACAGAACATAGATTAGAGGTTAACTATGCTAAGAGATGGGATATATCTGCTAATTTAAATGTAATTTCTTTGCAGGGGGTGAAAATTTAAAAACAGCCCCAGTTCTTTGCCTGATTTCTAAAATAGGTAAACCCAAAATTATTGGTTCAGTTTTCGTGAAGAAAATATTTAAATTATGTCAAGATTTCTTTGCTGTGAAAAATACAAGGAGTATTAGTACATGAGTTTATTTATATCCTACTGCTGCTGCTAAGTCGCTTCAGTCGTGTCCGACTCTGTGCGACCCCACAGACGGCAGCCCACCAGGCTCCCCTGTCCCTGGGATTCTCCAAGCAAGAACACTGGAGTGGGTTGCCATTTCCTTCTCCTATACACAGCCAAATCTCATAATGGCCCACAGAGCAAAAGATTCTCTTTTGGAACTTCTACTAGGCTGCTTGCTTAACCTAAGCCTTGGTTTCCTAATTCAGTGGTCTCCAAAACAGAGTTGTAAAAGTCATTTGTCACAGGTACAAAACAGAAATTTGTTTTACCTTTTTTTGCCACCTTCCCCCTGGCCAAATAAATAATGTATACACATATATTTGAGGTATGTGTTCAGGTTTTAACTTACGAGGTCACATTCAAAGATTTAGAGACTTCTGTCCTAATTTATTAATAAAGCATAATAGTGCCTCAGCTCCAAAAATGTATAAGCATTAAATGTATTTAAGTATATTAAAATATGCATATATGATATACATGTACATATAAAGTATTTAGTATACCACCTGATGATATGTGATGAATAAATACAACCTTTAGAAAAAGTCAGCTTTCACTTTTATGAAGAGGGAGAGGGAGAAGTGAGTTAATCCCCGGTGCGTGCCAGGCACCATCACAATCATTTCTAATCCTCAACAAACCTTTCTGTGAGAAGTAGGTATTATCCCTGCTTTCATGTTTAAGAAACCTAGATTCAGTGAGTCAGGAGCCAGTAGAACTGCTGTGAAGGAAGTTCCCAAGACCACGTCAGACTAGAGACCAGGATTTAGGATTTAGGACCGTCACCTCCAGTTGTAAGTGCACATGCTCTTCCTTCAGAGTTTTGGGGTAAACCAAACTCACATTACCATGGAGAAGCTTATGGTTGTGAAACGTGTGTTGCTGTTCGGTATTTTTGTTACACTTCCATAAAACATCTCAGTATACTATCAGTTAAGCAGTCTTCAATTAGGAATTTTTTCTTTCAGCAGAAGACTATTTGCTATTTCTGTACATTTTCTCCTAACATAAAAATTTTCTGAAATTATACTGTGAAAAAAAATCTATTCAAGTAAGTAAACACTGCCATAGTGCCTTTTCAAAGATGTGAAGCTTTTTAACTGGGAGACACTAGGTTTTATGTGCTGCAGAGAAAGGATAGAGTGTGTGCTGGGGTACTGCACTGGAAACAGTGGTTTATGAGGCAGTGTCTTGGACTGAAATTGAGCTGAAACCAGACCATAGACACACAGGGCATGAAGAGTAGGATCAGGGCCTTGCCTCTCTGTTAAACCTGCAGGCTGAGAAATGACTTACAACACATAAGTAGTCCAGAATATTATGCTTTTTATTTTATAATTTGCATCTTCATGATTGGTATCAAGTACATTTGTGGCTAGTAAAGTCCCCATTTTAGATGTAAAGCTAGACGTAGTGAGCACTAAGTCTGCTTACTGGGTGGTATGATGCACCTGTGTTGACCTTATTTTTCTTTTTCCTTTAGTCTTTCCATTTACAGCCCACTGGCACTCCAGGCACCTACCTGCTTCAGACAAGCTCAAGCCAAGGCCTTCCCCTCACTCTGACTGCTAGTCCCACAGTCACCCTGGCAGCTGCCGCTCCTGCTTCTCCTGAACAGATCATTGTTCATGCTTTATCTGTATGTCATCTTACATAAATTCCTTGATTTTTCTAATTTCTGTAGAAAAGACTGACTAAACTGATAAGTGTCACCAGAGATAGAACTCATACCCTGGGGGAGGAGGGAAATACATTTTGAGCTCCAAGACTTCAGGACCTGTTAGGGACCAGAATTAGTTGATATATAATATTAAGAGCCAGTAGTACTGTAATCCATGGATTTAAACTATTCTTCTACCACTGTTGTCCCAGGAGCATGTTTTACACCTTCACTGGGGCACTTCCCTTATTCCTGTACATGAGATGGACGTACATTAGGGGAAAGGGGCTCCTAGGAGTGCAGAGCCCCCAGTAGGTCAAGAAACAGGAGTTCTAGAAGAACATGGTAAGAACACTGCAGATCCAGAGGTGAGAGGCATGGAGGGGACACCAGGGCACCACGTGAAAGGTCATTTGTTGTCTATAACTTTAGGCTGGTACGTACTTTTTCATTTTGCCACTGATTGTTTTTGTTAACATTCTATAGCCAGAACATTTGTTGAACACAAGTGACGTCACAGTGCAGTGTCACGCACCAAGAGTCATCATTCAGACAGTTGCCACAGAGGACATCGCCTCTTCCATATCCCAAGCAGAACTGACAGTGGATAGTGATATTCACTCATCTGATTTTCCTGAGCCTCCAGATGCCCTAGAAGCAGACACTTTCCCAGATGAAATTCATCAGCCTAAGATTACAGTAGAGCCGTCATTTAATGATGCTCATATATCCAAATTCAGTGACCAAAATAGCACAGAACTGATGAATAGTATTATGGTCAGAACAGAAGAAGAAATCTCTGACACCCACCTTAAACAAGAGGACGAACCCTCCCCGTTAGCCCGGGCTTATGTTACTGAAGTAAGTTGCGCTTAAACAGCCTTAAGCCTCAAACCTGCAGTTTGGGAAAAGTCTAGAGCAGGACCTGCCACTGAATTGGTTCTTTTAAATTATTTTTTTGCTAGTATGTAAAACTTCAGAGTGTGAGGTTATTATTATTTTTGTCTGTTTAAGACCTTAACTTTGACTTCTTTATAGTCTAACTTTAAAGTAGGATAGTATTTGAAAGTCCTTTCAAGCCTAAGTGTGTTTGGGGACTTAAGGGAAACAAGGAATATGAAACAGAATCTTTTTTTTTTGTTTGTTATTACTTAGGATTTAGGGTCACCTACCATAGAAGAGCAAGTTCATCAAACAACAATTGATGATGAAACAATACTTATTGTTCCTTCACCACATGGCTTTATCCAGACATCTGATGTTATAGATACTGAATCCGTCTTGCCTTTGACAACACTAACAGGTACTGTAACTCCATCATGTACCTGATAAATCTTAAGGGGGAAATCAGGCAGTGAGTCTTGTTAAATTTTCACTTCGGTAGAACACTTAATTCTAAATTCTTTGATGTGGATTAGATGATATATATACATTTAGGATCAACTTGAAACTTATCTCATTACAGATCCCATACTCCAGCATCATCAAGAAGAATCAAACATCATTGGATCATCTCTGGGCAGTCCTGTCTCAGAAGACTCAAAAGATGTTGAGGATTTGGTACACTGTCATTAGGTAATTCTTAGAAACAAGCCATTCAGGCAAAGCCACACTGTTCATTATATCTCCAAAGAAATAGGAGCAACCCCCAAGAGGCTTAATTTACCATTCCTCTGGCTTTTGAATAACTACAGTGCTCAAGCCACATACAGTGTTGCTGCTATGACTTTTTACCTCTTTAAATATATCATCTGAGGTCTAGTCTTAGAACAGTATGTAGTTGAGTGGAGCACTAGGGTCTTAACTGCAGAGATCCCAGTAATTAGTGTTTCTTGTCAGCAGGGAATTTGATTCACTTTAGCTGAGAGAATTTTGAAATCGCCAAAGCTTAACTACTGTTTTAAAAGCAGTAATATTCATCTCTACAGATCAGACATGGCACTCTGTCCGGTCTCAAGTAGGCCTGTTTATATTTCAGAGAAGTCACATTAACATGCTCTAGAGCTTCCCAGTGACCTTCTGCACAGAGAGATATCTTCTAAGTTGAGACTTGAGGTGATTGTGTGGGGGTTATTTGGGTTTACCCATTGCTGGCAGTGGGAGCTGATTTGGGCTGGGTAATGAGTATTAAAAGGGTTTAGAAAATTCACTACAGGTTTTTCTTTTAAATTACTTTTTAAAGGGAATATGGATGAGAGTAGTAAAACAAAATTCACCAGAAGCTAAGCATTTTCATCCCTCAGAACCCACTGTCACCAGTTTACAAAGTTAGCACTTTGAAGTAAAACTAAATGGGAAAGGAAGTACTAAGTTGCCTATCCTGTACCATGACCTTTTATTACATGTTTTGCTATGTAAATTACCCAGGAAATAGCAGAGTACCAGAGTTTGCCGTTCACTTAGTGCATTAACTGGTGGGGGTTTGATGTAACTTCTCCCTCTCAGGCAATTTAAAAACACAAAATTTGCTTCTTGAAACAAACCAAGAGTCATTCCTATACTAGAGAAGGTTAAGCCAAAATTAGCCTCTAGGGCTTTAATGAATATGACCCCTATAGAAAAAGTTAAAAAAAAAACTTGTATAAATTATTTTATTTATTATTGTAATTAGATCTACACAATCAAAGTTGTCTTTTCACCGTCTGTGTTTTGTTAACGTGAAATTGTAGTTAAAAGCAAAAGTTGGTTGCCTAGGGAACAATAATTGTATATTCAGTTTAACAGAAATAAAAGATTATTTGTCTTAAAATGCAAGATTGTTTGTTACATAGCCTTGCACCACGCAATTACTTTATATAAAAAATTTCAAAAGTGAAAATGACTTGTGCTTTAAGGGGTAATGTTTAAGTGCAACATCGGCTCCTTAAAGAAAAAGCAAAGTGATTTAGGATATGTCTCCCCTGCAAGAGGGAATTTAGATTTACAATTAACATGAAAATCATGTATCAGACTTTTGCAGGAGACTCTTCGGCATTCCTTATCCAGCTCTTAATTCGAGTCCAAATGTATTGCTTTGAAGAGACCTGGTGAGTGTATCTCTTGGAGCCTCACTTTCCCACATCATGGAAGTATAGATTCGCACATATACATAACATGATGATAGAAAATAAGATATAGTAAATAAGGTTTCTAAATTTCGGTTCTAAATCTCCTTGTCGATACCAGTAGATCTAAAAGAAGAAGAATTAAATAGATGTTTAAGTAATAGCATTAGCCTGAATATTAAAAATTTAAAATACAACTAATTCTTTTCCACTGTGACCAAGTTCTTCCATATATACTTTTCCCCCTAAACGAGGCTAAAGCAGCCAGAATTTTATTCTTTGTAACTCAAGTGTACCAGCTGAGTTTATATCCAAAATCATACCTTATTCCTGCTTTCTCAGTTAACTTTGTTCAGTGTTTAAAGAGTCCACCAATCATTTGGCGAGTCATCCAAGAATATATATCTATCTTCTAGAGATATTTTAATTATAGGTGAGTAAAAGGTACAGCTTTTTAAAGTACTGGAAGGGAAGACAACTTTTAAATTCCTTTAACTGATTCAAATCGCCAATAAAACCGGAGCTTTACACATGCATACCTCTAGTTTAAACTATTACAGATCACTGTCAGCCACTTCCAGCTCTAGGCTGAGAGTGGGAGAGAGTTCTGGGAGCTTTGTTCCCAGGCTCTCCAAGTCCGAGGGGCCACTCCTTCCCTCAGGTCAAAGGAATACAAATAACAGTCAGTGAATTTGAAGCTAGGAAATGTCCCCAGGTTTAATTTTAACTCAGATCTTATTAGTTATGATTAAGCCTTATGTGAGTCAAAACAATTATGTGTAAGGGTTTTGATTCTGCCTTTCTTCAAGGGAAATGAAACAGCTGCCAACTGATGATGACTTGGCAAATACCCTACTGAGGATTGGCTATTGTCTTTGTTTCTTTACCTAACAGAAAGGCTTCATAGTAGTAGTATAAAAACTGAACATTCTCGTGAAAAAGATACAACTGTAGCTTTAGGTTTCTCAAGAGGTTTTGGTGTTAATTACTTTCATTTGGGGAGATAATACTCAAAGATTAAAATAGACGAGTTTTGTAATTATTAGAGGAGTAATAACATTTCCCAAAGACTGTTGGACTCTGTATGTAGTCCTTGAAGGAAGATGAATTAAATTAAATCATATCATATCTTTGACCTAAGTCTTTTTTGGGGGGGGGGGGGGCATCAAGGGAACAGAGTTGCCTTTTAGGGTTACAAGGTTACAACTTTGGGATTTAGGAGAAAAGGAGACAAATTCAAAAAAAACCCACAAAAAACCCTGGGATTTTAACAATGAGAATTGTGACATCCTTTGGGGGAGAGGAGTGGTGTATAATTAGAGACACCTTCTCATACAGATTTCCAGGCACTGCAACCATCAGCCCTCAAGGATACTGAATTTAAATTTTCAATAGTACTCACAAGTATGCAGGCAGTGATACTACTCAAAGAGATGCAGACAGCAAAAAATATATTCAACGGTTTTGGAGGTAGTTGAGGGAAAACAAAAGCACTGATCAGCGTTACCTGTATGAAAAGAAGTGTGTTAGGCCTCAGAAGTAATTCCAAGACTTGGTTAGACTGGCATCTAGGCAAAGTAACATTATAAAATGCTCCAAATGGTGAAATGGCATCTTACCTACCACCAGGTTTGTCTTCTGGAATGTTAATGTTTAATAAAATCTTTTCAATTGTTATTCCTTTTAATAGTTCCACTTAATCTTCCCAAACTCCTCCTTTATGAAAGGAGACAATGAAGCAATAAAACTAGCTAACCTCAAGATAAACCTCTTCATCAACAAAGATTAGAAAGCATTTAAACATCATTCCCCAGGACTAATGACTATACTGGGGAAAGTTCTAACCTTTTTGTTATTTTGAGTATACTAGCAAAAAAAATTATCCAAAACTGTTTTTGCTTAACATGAAAAATAATTAAAAATGTATTTCTAATACCCTATAGTTCTCTTTCTACCTTAAATATAATGTTACCCATTCTTTTATGAAGAAGTCATAGAAAGAGACTTCACTAAAATTCTCTTAGATTTAAAAAAAAGTGCCAAAGGTCATTCTCAGACTGGGAAATGTAGCTTTGTTTTATTTTGATAGCACCAAGCTGTAGTATACAATGAGAAATTAAAATAATCTTTTAAAACCAAAGGATAATGAACATACTTTAGGAACAAAATAAATGTAAAGATACTAGCAGAGCTGTGGGTTACATACAGAAGGGAGTTACTAGTAGCCACTCACATACTACAAATTTATTAGGCAAACCCAGAAAACCAAGTTTATTTGACTTGTGCTATTTCACATTCAACTAGGGTAGGGCGTAAGAGTGGAAATCAACTAGCTACTCCATTTATACCAAATGCAGTTTTATTCAAGTGTTAACAAGATTGAAAGCATTAATTTAACTACAGTTGGAATATTCCACATGTTCATGTACTGGCCCCTTAAGGTTTGTTTTTTTTTTTTTTTGAGAGTTGATTGAACTGCAGTATTAAGGTTTTCAAAACTTTGGCTAAGACCCTGGCTGACACACAGATACTTACTAGGATCAATAAAGATGTTAAGCTGCCAACAACTAAATTGATGATTCGATCCTGAAAAAGAGAGAGAATTTTTTAGCCATATGATAAACTCATGGCATTTTAGAAAGACACAATGCAGGACACTGAGAATGGAGAAGGCAGTACCCTGCCCCTCTGAGCTTCACACAAACAGCTGCCAGAAAGGCAGAGTGTACTGAGCCACCAGGGTAAAGAAAGGGGTTGTGGGAAGCTGGACAACTGCTTAGAGAAAGTTTCTTAAAGGGACATGGCATTTTTACATTAGGGCCTTTTGAAAATGGGAAAGGGAGGCTTACAAATAATCTACTTTTGCTGCTGGTAACAGTATGAGCAGAAGCAAAAGGGACAGGAGCATGGGGGTGGCTAGCCCAGATCCTTGGTGAAAACGGTCAGGAACCAGACTTAGATGATGTCTCTTTCCATCATGAGTTTCAACCTGTTTGTGATACAGATGGTATCCTTGTTGATTAATCTTAAGAATCACCTGAATGAGGAGCTTGGGGTTTCTACCTATCGAGCTCTCTTTTTATACTCATCCCTGCCCCAGCCAACTCCAAAGAATGCTTTGAAAAACTGATCTAATCCAATCCTCATTTTACTGGTTAAGGTAAATTTTGGTTCAGTGAGTGCAGTTAAACTATTTGCCTAAAGTCAGACAGCAAGTTAGAATCAACTTGAAACAGGACATTGAAATCAGGGTCACTGGTTAGATGGTTTCAGTTAAAGGAACTGAAAAGTCAAGTAATACATAAAAATAGTATGTACTAATATGTATATTAGGTTGATAGCACTTATTCACAGACCTTACAGAATGAAGTGGTAAGGGTTTAAGACCTGATTAGGAAATACTACCTTATGGCCAATGAGAATATCAAGTAATCTTAGTTTGGAAAAGTCAAAGCTGAAGTCTTTAAAGACAGTGTTGGTAATGTCTGAGCACTTTAAGATCAGCAGGATAGGGAATATAAGCAGCCAATAAACAAAAGCTCTGAGATAGAAAGGCACAGGAACTTGCACAGAGCTGTCTGCTTCTAAAGATAAGAACCCAAAAAAGAGTAGGGCAGGCAAAGCTGGGAGGGAAGAGTGAAACAAAGCCAAGTGTTCTCTCCAGGGTGTCTGACCTCACACTCCAGACCAAGGCCACTGCAATTTAAATGTCACACAGAACAAAGGAAACTGAACTCCAGCCGTACCCTGACCAAACCTGAGGACTCAGAACAGATCTTATCAGCTAGAGAAGACCACACTGCACACGCAAGAGTGAAACTAGAACCTCTTGTTAAGAAAGTGACCCAGGGATAAAGCACTGATGACTGTTCGTCCTGCACAAGGCAGATGTGGTGTTAGCATAAAATGTGTTTACAGACAACCCATTTATGAGAACCCCACGGTTTCTGCCTTGTGAGAAAGTTTGAACTAAACTCTGGTCTATTCTAAGAAATAAAGAATATTTGCTCATCTTATAAACTCCAGGGATTCTTAAAGGTCTGCGTATGTCACAAGAGCTTTTACCAACAGAAGCCACTGAAGAGGTTCAGGTGAGAGGCAGCCAACAAGAATTCCTATTCTCCAAATGGTACAGCAGGTTTAGCAGCCAGGATCAAAACAGAGAGAAGAAGGGGTCTAATGGTGAACAGATGGCAACTATGCCAGAAGCTTTTGTGTATCTTCTAAAAAATCCCGCGATGAAAGGCTAGCATGACTATTTTACAAGTGGAAACACAAGCTTAGGGAAATTGAGAGCTTGCCCCAAATCTCAATACCAATAAGTAATGGAAACAGGATTCAATGCAACAGAGGAGATTCCATTTCTACTTTTCACAGAAACGGCAGTGTAGCATGTAACTGCTGGTCTAGACAAAGATTGTTGGTTAGTCACTCAGTTGTATCCAACTCTGTGACCTCATGGACTATAGCCTGCCAGTTTCCTCTATCCATGGGATTCTCCAGGCAAGAATACTGGAGGGGTTGCCATTCCCTTCTCCAGGGGATCTTCTCAACCCAGGGATCCAACCCACATCTTCTGCACTGGCAGGCAGATTCTTTAAATCTGAGCCACCAGGGAATTCCTAGACAAAAATAGCAAGTTGCAAAAAACTAGCCTATTAGCAAAGTACAACAGTACTCCAGTAAAGTGTTTATCTTTCAGGAATGAAGATTTCCTCATAACTGATTGTTTTAGATTGGTGAACTTAACCATAGAAGCCTAACTGGTTTCAGTCATTCATGAAAATCCATCTAAACTTTAATGACTACTTCCCTATTTACCTTCTAGACAATCTACTGTCTAGAATCCCAGCTCATCTTCATGAATATCAGGTATTCAGTCGTTAAAATTCAGTCTCTGGGACTCAATGGACATGAGTTTGAGCAAACTTGGGAGATGGAGAAGGACAGGGAAACTTGGTGTGCTGCAGTCCATGGTGTTGCAAAGAGTCGGACACAACCGACTGACAACAACTAGGACTCCCAAGATGGGACAAAGTATTTAGAATATGGCACAACTATTTCTCACAGTCTCCTTTCTCCAAGCCAAGGTCTTGGCTTCAGGCCTTCGGCTATTGAAGTAACCTTGAATGCAGGCCAAAGAAACGGCAGAGTTAGCTTTGGAAGACCTCCCACTTCAGTCTAAACTCTTGCTATGCAGAGTGCTCTGGCCCTGCAGCACTGGTCTCACATGAGAGCCTGTAAGAAATGTGGAATCTCAGGCCTTGCCCCAGACCTACTGAATCAGAATCTGCATTTTAACAAGAGCCTCACATGATCTGTGTGCACAGCTGTAAAGTTTAGAATCTAAACCATTTTGAACGTTGGTAAGTTCAGATCTTAGGGTAGAGACCCTCCCTAGGCCCAGAGATGATTTTTCAGGACTTTAGCAGCTCCCCCTACCCCTCCCAGTCTCCAAAGATAGAACAATAGAGAATAAGTAAATTGCCCTTAATTAGCATTTCAAAGGGCAGTGTTAGGGCTAATATGTTCCAAGTCAGAACAGAGTGCATGGAGAAAAGGGAGTATTACATTTAAATTTGCTGTTTATGGAGTGAATTGCAATTCAGGTTATCTCCATATCAAAAGCTAGTATCTATTAACTCAGCTACTCTTAATTCTCACAAAAACTAGCTCTGTCTCTTCCTGTTTTATTATTGCTGTATTTCCATCTAACAAAACCTTTCTCCCTACCAGATCTTTACACTTTATACTGTTACTTATTTCCACTCCCCAAGAAAGTTCAGCAGGATCAGAATCAGCCCTGATCTTTACCCACAGAGATAGGACAGGTTGTCTTCCCTTCCCTCAGGGGCTTCCCTCATGGCTCAGGCAGTAAAGACTCCGCCTGCAGTGCCAGAGAACTGGGTTCAGTCCCTGGGTTGGGAAGATCCCCTGGAGGAGGGCATGGCAACCTCCTGCAGTATTTTGCCTAGAGAATCCCCATGGACAGAGAAGTCTGGCGGGCTACAGTCCATGGGGCAGAGTCGGACACAACTGAGCGACCCAGCACAGCCCTTCCTCAGACATCTGCTCAGCAACAGGCCAAGAGTCTGTCTTAACTCATGTATGAATTTACGCGGACACAAACGTAACAACATACAAACATACATAGTTTAGTTTTGACTGGGACTCTGCATATATTGGGCTTCCCTGGTGTCTCAGTGGTAACGCAGGAGACAGGTTAGATCTCTGGGTCAGGAAGATCCCTTGGAGAAGGAAATGGCAACCCACTCCAGTATTCTTGCCTGGAGAATTACATGGGCAGAGGAGCCTGGCAGACTACAGTCTCGGGTTGCTACAGAGTCGGATTAAGTTTAGTGACTAAACAACTGTGTATCTGCATATATTACCTCTTGTGTGCTCAGTCGTGTCAGACTCTTTGCAGACCCAAGGACTGTAGCCACCAGGCTCCTCTGCCGAAGGAATTCTCGCAGCAAAAATCCTGGAGTACGTCACCATGCCCTCCTCCAGGGAATCTTCCTAACCCAGATATTGAAATCTCCTGCATTGGCAAGCGGATTCTTTACCACTGAGCCACCAGGGAAACCCATATTCCCTCTTAAGTCATTTATTTATTCACTTAAACATTACCTCAGTTATCTCAATAAAGCTGGAAAAAAAGTATCTTCTATGTCATAGCTCAGGATGAAGGGACTCCACAGAGACCTGGGGAGAGCAAACGTCATGACAGGGAAGAAGCTGGGCTGCGATGCACAGGTGGAGATGGCAGCCCAAGTCCAAAAGAGGCACATCTTCCTTTGAAATAATGAAGGCGAGAAAGATTGCTGTGGCTGCAGTGTCTGTACCTGGGGTGAGAGAAGGTAGCTCTGTGCAGCAGTAAGGAATACGCTATCTCCATTTACCAGTGGGGAACTGGGTTTAATCAAACCTATTTGCCCAAGGTCATACAGCCAGGTAGTGGAGAAAGTCTCCTCCCCAAAGCTCTGCAAAATGCAAGGCTAACAAGCAATTCAAAAGGTCTAAGAATGCTTAGACATGTATGTGGTGGCCCTGAAATTAGAGTTGAGACCAATGTTCTCATCTCACTGGCTAGCCAGATGGCTTCAAAAGGACCCCTCAACCCCTTTGGGTCTATCAAGTGAGAGGACTGGGGTGATATCTGGTCCTTTCCAGTGTTAACCATTTATGGTTCTGAATCATCAGCTTTAGACAGTACTCAGGCCAGAGAAGGCCTATCCCTCAGCAATCAAAAAGCACAGGAGCCCCCTAGATTCCTTGGTCAGTCATTAGCCAGCATCTTGATACAAAACACAGAACCCCAAATTCACTTCAAGTGCTCAGGTTCTGGGAACATCCCAAATTACCAAAAACCAGCCTTTGTCCTCAGCAACCCAAAACATCCTGCTCAGAATGCTGACAGGTAAAATCATGCTTCCATTGCCACAGTCATTTTCGCTTTGCTTTATTCCAAAATGGAGCTGAAGCCTGTGCTATCTTAGCAAAACCATAACCGATTCGAGCAACAATAAAAAAGTAAGGCAAAATTTCTAAAGGGATTTGGGGAGCAGAAAGAAGGAGTCAAAGGATTTATGAGAAAAAAAGTCTGACTATGGGACTTCCCTGGTGGTCCCGTGGTTAGGACCCCAAGCTCTCACTGCCAAGGGCCCAGGTTCAATTCCTAGAAGGGGATCTAAGATTCCACAAGTCAAGTGGCACAGCCAAAATACATAAATCTGACTGAAGAAAACTTTTCTAAGTTCAAATGTTAGTTCTAAGATTCCAAGCAGCCAAGAAAGAAGTCCAGTGGATTTCAAAGCACTCACTGATGACAGTAAGCGCACTGCACGATGAGAAGAGGCACGCTTCTCCTGGGTCTAAGGAGAGTGCTGCAGGGGTACCCAGACGCAGAAAGCACATCTACTTCATACATGATCATTTCTCTTATTGACACGTAAAAATAGCTGAAGGCATAATGGCCCCAGAAGAGTGAGCTGCGGGGTAAGAAGTGGGACGGCTGAAATGCCACACACCCAATTTAACTGCTCTTCCTTCACAGCTCAACTCAAACATCGCCTCCACTGTAACTCCCATCCAGACAGCTTCCTCGGGCACCCCTCAAGATGGGAGCTGTCCCTGCCTCAGGTCTCCCGGGTCACGTGGTCCACATGTGACACTTTTGTATTTATTGCCTGTCACCTCCTCCATTAGGACTGGCAGTTTATTAACCATGGGGAAGGTAGCCTCGAGCCTGGCGCACTGCCGGCCAGTGCCCTGTGAATGATGCTTAAAAAACAGAATCATCAACACAAGTGGCTGATGGCATTTTCCTTAGAGCCTCTCACCAGGAGAGGCCACTCAGCTGGGGCCTGACTCATCAGAAACCCCAGCTTCCAGTCGCTGCTGTAGGACAGACACAGCCGCACCATAGAAGCCACAGGCTGGCCCTGCAGCCCACAAGGTCAGGCTCTCCCCAGCTACGGGGACCGAACCCTCATGCTGACTCCCAGGCCAGCTGTCGGCGACCCCATGGAAATGCCAGGAGTGAGCTTCGGGCACCTCCAGGTCCAGGCTTCCTAAGCCTGAGGATAAAAGCCTGGCCACTCATCTGCCAGAGCAGCATGGCCCTGGTTTCAGAGGCACGACAGCAACTCCTGCCCAGGAACTGGTCCACATGCCATGCTCCCTCGCACTCCCGGGGAGAAGCCACAGAAAGCCCCTTGAGGGCAAGGAAAACCCTGGATGGACAATGCCAGAACATTCCCTGACATCTGGAAGGAGGGGGTGGAGGAAGGGGGAGGCTAAGAATCCCACTCCCACTTCTGTGTCACTTCCTCCTTTGCGACTACCCAAGTCCTCCTCAGACATCACCACAGGTGGCCCTGCAGACCCCACCCCTCCCCAGGTGCGCTCCAGCTCCATCTTCACCCCTCACACCCACTGAAACCTGTTCCAAGTGAGCCAACCTGGACACAGGAAGTTCTCATGAGCCCCGGATCTCCCCTGCAGCCTCTGCCCTTCAACTTTCTACCCAACAGAGCCTGTGCCACCCACATACTCCTCCCAGGTTCACTGGGCCAGGAAGAAGGCAGGACAGGGCACGCCCTGCTTCCCAAGCTGGAGAGAGAAGGCAGTCTCAGCAATATCCTCTGCTATGTTCTGAATGTTTGTGTCCCCCTGAAATTCACAGGTTGAAATCCTAATGGCTAATGTGGCAACAGGAGGAGGTGGGGCCTCTGTGAGGTACATAAGTCACGAGGGTTGAGCCCTCATGAATGGGACTGCATGCGTCCTAAGTCGCTTCAGTCGTGTGTGACTCGGCGACCTCGTGGACTGTAGCCAGCCAGACTCCTCTGTCCATGGGATTTCCAGGCAAGAATACTGGAACGGGTTGCCATTTCCTCCTCCAGTGGGTCTTCCTGACCCAGGGATCGAACTCCTGTGTCCTGCATCTCCTGCGTTGGCAGGCGGATTCTTTACCACGGAGCCATCTGGGAAGCAGATAGACTGAAGCATCCTCTATTTTTAAGATGCATGTCCCTGGCAGTCTCACGCCAACTTCTTCTCTTCCTCTTCACAATTATTTTAGCACCTGCTCTGCCAAATCCCTCTTCTCCAACCCTCTCCTCCACTGCCCCTGAGCCTAGTCTTCATCTGCATCCACTAACTAGATCACTCCCAGTGTGTCACCAAAGCCCTGACTGGACCATGCAGTCGGTAGTTTGAGCATCCAGAGCCCCCCTGCTCTCGATGCTTTGACAATCCAGTCCTGAATCCACCCTCAACCCCCACCCCCCAATCACTTCCAGGCTCCGGGGCTAAGCCTTGCTATGGAGACTTTCAACAATCCTACCTGTAACTGTTTACTCGTCTGTCTTCTCCTCCACGCTGTAAGGCCTGGGAGGCTGAGGGCCATGTCCCCCTTGTTCACGGCCAGGCTCTGGCCCGCTACCCATGGCTGACTTCCAGCTCCATGGTGCCCTCTCCAAACTGTGCACCCCTCCGTGGTCCAGTGCCCACCCAGAGGTGGGAGCAGCTCTAACTCAGACCAAGCTAAGCCATGTGGCTGTGGGAGCTGCCATCACCCAGGGTGGAGAGAACGTTCTCTAACTGTACAAAAGTGCCACTGCACCAGTGGACAGGGATGCAGGTCATTTCCCTTTTATATATTCCTAGCATATATGAGATATTCAAATATTAGCTGAAAGAACAAACTAACTGGTTTACTACAAGTTCACAGCTGGGCCTTCGCTGATTTTCACGGCCTTTCATTTTGGGTTGATTGTCCCTGTCTCTCCAGGAACTGGTTTGACGCTCCACCTCATCTCAGATTTACCATCTCACTCTTGAAGCCTGTCCATCAGCAGAGATCCTTATAAACTAAAAGACGCCAAGAGAAAGAGGACCCCCCCGTTCCTCCAGCCTGAGGAGGACTAGGGGGCAGCTGGCTCCTCTGCCAACCCCGGTCTTATTAGTTACCTCTGTCCTTCTCTCTGGGCTGAATCTCTCCCTTGTGGAGTCCACCTCTGGCCCCCAAATCTCAACTCCTCCAACATGGGAAGAATCTTCTGTCAATCCTTCTCTCCATTCTGATGTTCAGCATCCATTCTCTACCCTTTTTACAAGCTAAGTGTGAGGAAGTCAGGAAGGAATTAAAACAGGGTAAGGGAAGAGTGACCAGGGTGGAGCTGAGGGGCTATTTTTAAAAGAGCAGGTCAAGGAATCCTGTTTGAGCAGGGACCTTTTTAAGGAAAAGGAACAAGACACCCAAGGATCTAGGAGACATGTACTGCAAATAAGGCAGTATAGCACTTGTAGGGGCCCTGAAGCAGGTGTGAGCTTGGAAACTGGCAGAAAACTAAGAAGGCTAAGATGGCTGAAGCCAAATAAGGAGAAGAAGGGAAGAACAAGGACTTGTAGAGCGCCTTTCTCTCCTCCGTGTAGTACACATGCTCCGTAAGAAAAGATACACTCTCGGGACTTCCCTGGTGGCCCAGGGGTTAAGAAGCTGCCTGCCAATACAGAGGATGCAGATTCAGTCCCTAGTCAGGGAACTAAGATCCCACGTGCCGTAGGGCAACTAAGGCCACGTGCCACAACTACTAAGCCTATGCACCACAGCCAAGACCCTGTGCAGCGAAAAATTTAAAAAAAAGAAAAGATACACTGTAGCACACAGCACACTCCCTGGGACATAGTATGCACACAACTAACTGTTGTATCAAAGCATACATTACACGCGCACACTGGACCACTCAACCACTGACAGCCTCCAGAAGCAAAGTGTGCCTCATATAGCAACTCCAAGTTCTTAGAGTCTGCTCACAATGGGACACTCAGCTCCCTCCCCTTTCTGGCATGTTCCTGCTCCCACCCCTTCAACCCGGCTGGACCTCCTGCTTGGGATTCCCAGTCACCTCCTCCTGTCAAATCTGACTCAGGTTCCTGGGCCTAAGAATCGAAAGTCCTTTGTCCTGATGCCCCCAGTATAATAAACATCCCCTTCTTCCATGCTCCCTGGAACTCTGTGCCTCCTGTCATTACAGGGCTCCACCCCACGTCAGTCCTCCTAGCTCACGAGACTCTCAGGTCCCGGAAGAGCGATCATCTTTGCTTGTGAGGGAGACAGGAGAAAGGCAATCCAGTCATCACGCATCAAACACACCAGGAGCCCACACTTCCTCTCACTGTCAACTGGGACAGGGATTCAGGCCCGTGGGCCGTATCCTGCAATTCCGCGTGCAAAGGTTTACATTTCTCATCACAGCTCAGTATCCTGATACCAGAAACAAAAGGCCAATTCTCAGAAATGATCTGCCTTTTCTTCTTCCAAGTCGCAGTAGAAAACATCTCGTCAGGAAAGCTGTGGCAGTTGCCCAGTCAGAAGCCCCAGGGGCAGCCATGTAGGGACAGAGACGCTGAGAGAACCTGACATGTGGGAGGAGCTTTGGGTTTGGTGGAAGCAAGAAAAGTCAGGCCCTGCCGGTGGGTCTCCTCGGAGCCCCCAGAGCTGCGTGGTCCTGAGGAGACAGGAGCAACCCCCAAAGCTGTGGCCAGAGGCAACCAGCATCCCTGGTGTGAAGCCAGGGGCTAGATGGCCTCCCCAGATAACTCTGGGAAATGGGGAGCTCCGATCACGGGGGCTGCTGTCCCCAGGCTTCAGAGCACGGGCAGGGGCACGTGAGGAAAGTGTATGAGACTCACACACACCCACAGTCACCAACTTTCATGCTCTGAGCCCCGTCTCAAACACACCAGGGCCTCCGCAGCTGCCTCTAGCTCTGAATGCCCACTTCTGCCTCAGGCCCTTCTAGAGAAAGCAGACATTATGGACGCCTTGAAACATGTCCCCTATTTCACAGATTCACATTCTGAAGCCTCTTTCACTTGTGAATATTTCTGTGATACCCTTCCTGCCAGATTCTCCTCCTCACGGTGAGGCATACTTGAAATATATTATTTTCATTGAAGCATCACTTAGGGAAATGAGATCACAGTAAAAATAGAAAACAAACCTACTCCACATGTTTAGGGGACAAAATGATCCCTAGCGCTGGTACCATAGGAAGTGCTGCTGCTGCTGCTAAGTCGCTTCAGTCGAGTCCGACTCTGTGCTAAAAAACAGTAGAAGAGAAAAAAAGTATCTAGCACTTCCTATCTAGTGCTAGGTCCTTCTTTTTCTTTCTTCTTCTTCTGTTTTTTCAGCCTCACCACACAGCATGCAGGATCTTATTTCCCAGATCACTGATGGAACCTGTGCCCCACCCCCCCAAGAATTGGAAGCATGGAGTCCAAACCACTGGACCACCAAGGAAGTCCCAGAAATGCCAGGTCTTTATGTGCTCTGACCTTCAGAACTGGGAGACCAAGAACAAGGGCTAGGACGTCAGGATCAGGACAGACCCAATATCTGTGCTTTCCCCTGCCACATGCCTGCCTATGATCTCAGGTACATCATGGAACACTGAAGCCAAAGTTTCCATATTTGTACAACAGTCTAACATGTGGGGAATCCCATAAAGATTCAGATATATTACAGTAAAGCCCTAGAACAGAGTGACATTTATAAAAGTTAGTAAATGGCTGCTCACATGCTATTAGTATTATTTCCACCACGTCTAATGGGCTGTCATTCACCAATGGGATTAGGTCCTCAGAGATGAGTGCGAGTTGAGTGGGCCTCAGAGCCTGGCCCCTCTTTCAAGAGCAGCCTAATTTCAAATGCATTTCATCATCCCCACCGGGACACTTAAGTTTGTCAACCCAAGTGTCTCCATGGCAGCCTGAAAAACGTGGTCGATATGGGTGCTCCGTCATTCAGTCACGTCCAACTCTTTGCGACCCCGTGGACTATATAGCCTGACAGGCTCCTCTGTCCATGGAATTTTCCAGGGAAGAATACTGTAATGGGTTGCCATTTCCTGCTGCAAGGGATCTTCCAGGCCCAGGAATCAAACCCACGTCTTGTGTGTCTCCTGCATTGGCAGGTGGGTTCTTTACCACTGAGCCACCAGGGAAGCCCCATGGTCCTTAGACCTACACACAAACTATGGACTGAACCTAAGGGGAAAAAAGGCTAATTTAGTAGACCCAGTCTGTTACCGCAGAGCTGCGAAAACCTTGTCTACGGAAGGAAAAACACAAGCAAACCACCAGCTTCTGAGAGACCAGGCCTCAGTGTAAGTTTTTATACAGTACTGTATTATGGTTATGGGCTCTTTGCTGAAGCTCAGCAATGAGAGGAGAGAGTGATGCCCTTAACTGCACAAAAGCCTGTTGGTATGCAGCACCCCAGGTTTCTGAACACCAGCCCCCCACCTTCCGCTGATAGTTCAGGAGGTCCCAAGAAAGTAGGTTACTTTTTGGTGATGCTAGGTACTCACTTCACTTAAAGCTTAACATACCTAAGAACATAACAAGAAGCAGACATAGATACAGAGAACAAACTAGCGCTTACCAGTGGGGAAAGGGAAGGAAGGAGGGCAAGACAGGAGTAGGGGATGAAGAGGCACAAACTACTAGGTATAAAATAAGGGATATAGTGTAAAACATGGGGAATATAGCAAATATTTTACAGTTACTATTAATGGAATATAACCTTTAAAACTATAAATTTCAGGACTTCCCTAGTGGTCCAGTGGCTAAGACTCCACACCCCAATGCAGGGGGGGGCCAGGGCTCCAACTCTGATCAGAGAACTAGATCCTATATGTTGCAACTAAGACCTCGCACAGCCAAATAAATAAGTTAATATTAAAAATAAAAAATAAAAATAATAAAAACTGTAAATCTCTCTATTGCATACCTGCAACTCACATAATATTACACATCAACTATACTTCAACAACAACAAAAACTACATAAAATCCAGAACTAGGTAAGGCATTGTGCCAAGTGCTAAAAAGGCTGGAGAAATAAAGCAATTGGCTGCTACCCTCAAGGAGAGTAGACTCTGACCGGGAAGGCAAGGCTTATATGAACCCCTCACAGCACAAGCTGTGAAGGCATCTCTGACCACCAGGCTCGTAGGAGAGAGGCATGGATGTAGGCTGGGCAGAAACGATGGGAAATCAGACTAACCAGGATTCAGGTATTTGGAGACGAGAGCGTGCAACAGAAAGTAGAAGAGCATTTACCGAGAGCAGGAAGGCAACTCATGCACAGAAAGAGGCCCAGGGAGAGGGGTCAGCCCAGACTGGGCATCACAGAACACAGTTAAGACCAGGGCTGTCAGCCTCCTTGTGCACCAGCATCCTTGGAAGAGCTTTCTCAACATACAATCACCTGAGCCCATCCCTCAGAAACTTCCCAGTCCTGGCATCTATCACCTGGAATTGTCTCTCTAACACAAGAAATGGCAACTAAAAGTGGTTTGGCAGGCTGGGTGAGAGCCACAGGGACAACAGATCTGTCCTGGGAGAGACTAGCTCCACTTTGAGGGAGAATCAGGGTGTGCTCAGAGACTCACCGGGAGGGAGGCTGTGTCAAAGGCAAGAGTCGAGAGGCTCTTGGGCAGGGGGAGGGGCGGCAGGCAGACCCAACACTCCCAACCACAGCTTTGTCCTTAAGGAAGCAGCAACCCTCACCCCCACCCCACAAAAGGCAAGAAGTAGCACTTAACACAATTATTTGCAAAGTCAAATGCTCCAAGTCGGAACTGTCTGAATTCGACTAAAGGTCATCAAAAGACCTGTTTTTCACTTTTTGGTTTTTGACTTCTTTTGCAGGGAAGGGAGGTAAGGATTCAGGAATATGCAATAGAACATGAAACTTACTGCCCTTGGTACCAAAGATCTGAGCCTTGGGACCCACTAACTTGCTCCCTGCATGGAGAGACCCTCCATATTATGAGTCCAGCATGTGCGCCCTCCTCCAGTGTCGCTCACTCTTCTTACATCACATCCAAGTAGGAACAAAGGGACAGAATGGTCACCACCCTTCTTAGAGGATGAATCATTTATTATTAGTGAAACCAACAGAAGAGGCTGGTCCAGGAACTGGCTCTCACTGCATTCCATGGAGGGACTGCAGCTAATTTCAGTAATATACTTTACCTCTATACATCTAAAATACTGTCACGGCAGTACGTACTCAATATGAAAAGTGGAGAGATTTTTACACCTTTTTTTTGTACTAAGCCTTTGTAATCCAGTGTGTATTTGCACGTACCCCTCCCTTCCCCCCTGCCACCCTCCCACCCTGGCCCACTGCACTGGCTGTGGGAGGCGGGTTTACCTTCCACCCCAGACAGAACCATCCTCCTTCTTCCCCTAGGTTCACCAATTCACTGGCTAAAATTGATTTCGGATGATTCTGCAGCCAGCTAGCAAATCAGGAAATCAACATCAACTCACAAGCCCTGAGGATAACTCAAAGCATTTCATTACCCAGACAGAAAGATGGCCCAAAGGAAACGTTTACAGGCAGCTGTGGGCAAGAGAGGGACAAATATCTCCAGGGTATAGTTCATACTAGGAAGGGAGGAACAAGGAACAGATTCCTAGAGTGACATTTCCTGAAGGGAGTTCTGTAGACACTCCGTTCAAATCTGCTGTGAGTGGGGAGGCATGCAGGGTAAGGCTCCAGTAAGGCACTGATTGTGCCAATAGTAAGAGGTCAGCCACCAAAAGAGCACTACGTACCATCCCCCTTCTCCAGCTAGACTCTCAGTGAAAATGAGCACATTAAAGGTTCTGACAAGTCCCACAGTAAAGAGCAATGTTTCACAAACATGACTATGGAACTACCATGACTAAAAATTCACTTGCTTTAGAACTGCACTGTCTGAAGTACCAGCTCTGTGTGATTACTGAGCACCTGAAACGCAGCTAGTCTGAACTGAGATGGGTTCTAAGTGAAAATGCCCACTGGATTACAAAGGCTTAGTACAAAAAAAAAAAAAAAAAGATGTAAAAATCTCTCCACTTTACATATTGAGTATGTACTGAAATGACAGTATTTCAGATGTATGGAAATGAAGTCTATTACTGAAATTAACTGCATCTGTTTACACTTTTAAAATACATGGCTATTAGGGCATTTAAAATCTCATACATGCTTCACCTTATATTTCTATTGGGGTAGTGCTCAAAATTCAGAAAATACTAAGCAAGAGCACATGCTCTGAAACCTCAGACACATCATATTATCATATCATTTGTGCCACATTTGTCTTTTCCCTGAAAGAGATGTACTGCATCCCAGAACTGGGGATGAAATAAAAACAGATGAGAAATGCACCTGGATATTCAGAGCGGGGTGGGTAAGACAGCCCACCTAGCAATATAAAATTCCAAAGGTATCAAGGCATGAGTCTCTCTGCTTTTGTCTATTATCCTTTAGACACTTATGTAACAACAGAGAACTATTTTGCTTTGCCATTCACTATAAGGCTGTATCTATAAAGTTATTGCTAAACATGCTAACAATTGAATAAATCCAGGGTTTGGTAACTGAAAACAGTACGTAAAGACAGAAGTCCCTTTAGGGACTGCCCATGCGGGCACTGCTCCAGACCTGCTGGGTCGTGTATTTCTTGTTCTACGGCAGATTCTAGTATCTTTCACTTACTCCATGACTTTGGGCATATAAATTCACCTATGTCCTGTGAAAGGGCCAAGTCTGTGAATGCCCACAGTGGTTCCTGGAGCATGTGACCCAGACTGCGAAAGTCAACATTTACTGTCTTAGTCAACTCGTGAAACATCGCCAGAGGAGAACCAGTTGTGTGACTGACACATAGCCTGCTTTGTAGTTCAGCTTCCCCGCTTGTGAAAGGAGTGACAACATCCATCACACAAAGGAACTGGGGCAGCAAACAAGGTGATGCTGGACGCAGAGCACACTGCCTGGCACGGAGGAGATACCACGTCCCTCCTGACTGTGGTGGGCTTCGGTGGGCTTCGGCCATCTTGGCCACAGAGCTGGAGACTGGACCTCAACCTCTGGTCCTTTCCAGACTTAAAAGTGAGAGCCTATCTGTGGTCAGTCATTAAAAGGCAATGAAGAGGGCTAAAAGCTCAGAAGATCTGTCAGACTAGGACAGGAAGTGGGCTTTCCCCTTTCGGGATTTTTTACTCAAAGGCAACAGTCCATTAATGAATTGGCTGTTGTGTCCAGTTTCCAGGGAATCGCTGGGAGCAAACTCACACAGCAGCCATCAACGGTTTCCCAAGGTCCTCAGGAAGCCACCTGGCTCCGGCAGTGACTGTCCTCCACGGGAATGGCCCCACTGTAACACGTCCTGTCCTCTCACTACTGAGGTCCCATCCTGTGCCCTGCTCACTCACGTCCCAAATAAATCATTTGCTGTCATTAAAGATGGATGCCTCTTCTTCCTCAGATAGGACAACTTATATGAAACATGATGTTTCATATCCTAAGACCAAAGTCTCTCTCCTTTCTCCATTCTGTTTAATTTCTGTATGTCCAATCACCCTGTCAGCCCTACAGAAGAAACTAAAGGGAGGAATTCTGAGAGATCTGGAAATATATATTACTCATAATTTTTTTTTTCCTCCGAGTAGCTGATCCTACTGTTATGAGGTCTAAAACCGCCTAAGTAATGCTGGGAGTATACACTCTTGGATTGAATAAATCTGTGATAAACAGAGATATATTTGGAACAGTCAAATTCTTGGATGGATTTCAAATGGATCATAGGCAATAGGGAAACTTACAGTCATTGACTACTTAGGCCCAAGTGAGTTGGGAAACATCAGTATTTCTAAGTGTCCCTATAAATCAATAAGTCCCTTATCGATTCATGTACATCAGCATTAAAGGGCTAAAGGAGGTCAGAGGTCTGCATCACCAGAACCCCACAATCCCTTGTGCACCAAGGTACGTGGAGGAGAGACTGAACCTCTGCATTCTCAGGCCAGCTGGGCAGCCACTGGGTAGTCCAGTGGCTAAGACTGTGTGCTCCCAATGCAGGGGATCTAGGTTTGATCCCTTGTCAGGAAACTAGATCCCACATGCCCAACCAACTAAGAGTTTACATGCCTCAACTAAGGATCCTGTGAGCTTCAACTAAGACCCCGCACAGCCAAATAAACAAATATTTTTATAAAAAGGCAGGGGGTTGGGGGGACAATATGATCTCTTCAAGCAGTCAGCTGCCTCTGCTCTCCAGGCCCCAAATCCTCTTCAGTCAACTCCCAATGTAGGAGCCCTCATATCTGAAAGCTGCTGCTACTGCTAAGTCGCTTCAGTCATGTCCAACTCTGTGCAACCCAAAAGACGGCAGCCCACCAGGCTCCCCCATCCCTGGGATTCTCTAGGCAAGAATACTGGAGTGGGTTGCCATTTCCTTCTCCAGTGCATGAAAGTGAAAAGTCAAAGTGAAGTCGCTCAATCGTGTCAGACTCTTCGTGACCCCATGGACTGCAGCCTACCAGGCTCCTCCATCCATGGGATTTTCCAGGCAAGAGTACTGGAGTGGGGTGCCATTGCCTTCTCCATATCTGAAAGCTGAAGACTACCAAATGCTCAGAATGGAGAATCTATCCTCTAAGATCTTCCCAAGCTTCTCAAAGGGACCACTTTCTCCCCTGTCCCCCAGTATGCCCCCTCTATGCCCTGTCATAGCACAGATCCAGCTGCCTCACGTGTGCTTACATATTTCCCCCATCTACTTGGATTCCTTGGACCCCACCCCCCACCCCCACCCCCCAGGCCTATCACAATCCTGTTAGCAGATAGGAATTCCATGGCAATTCCAATGGTTGACTCCTCAGTGATTAGAGAGAGCCTGAGTTCAATGCCTGGTCAGGGAACTAAGATCACACAAGCCATTTGGCCAAAAATAAAAGAAAAGAAAAAAAATATTAGCAGAAATAGGAATACCTACTGGATTCTGGGATTATGCAAAAGCCACACAATAAACAAGAAGCATCTTCCTATACATCAAGCTTAAAACATTTTCTTGTAAAGACACTTTGAAAAGAGAAAGCAAAATCCACAGGGAGGTAAAAAAAAAAAAACAACAACAACGAAGTAGTGGTCTCCTGGCAGACTGGAACCTTCCAAATTCAGGGTCATGCCCCAGGTTGTCGGCTGGACAAGCTTTCTGTCCTTTCTGCTAAAGAGGTGCCTGCCTAAGCGGAGAAACCCAGGAAGCTCTGGACTCCATATGTGCCCTACTTTCTGTGAAAGGCTGAGAGTACTTTGTCAGGGGTCAAAGATCACCAGCGTCACTTTCTAACTAAAAAAACAAAACAAAACAAAACAAAAACAGGCTAATCTTGCCCAAACAACTCACAAATTTAATGCTGGGGACAGGAAAAGAGCTCTCTTCAATTACTGGCCCAGGACATCACAGGATTAAGCTTGTAAGAGAACACTGTATTTTTAAAAGCCTGAAATAAGGCACTAGAACGTGTACGGGTCTGAGACCCTTTGATCACTTCCTGGAATAGAGCCCCATCAAAGGAACCCTAATTTCATGCCTCTTCTCTTTTTCTCTGCTTGGCTGCCTCAGCAGTAAACCCTTAAGGGCTCTAGAGAAACACAAATCAGAAGCGCCACTCTTGGGCCCTTACGGAAGCCTCAGAAGCCTGTTGAAAGTCAGCACGCCAGGTGGACCAGCGGATGTGCAAACACCCTGACCACCCGGCTGGGAGGCGAGGCAGGGAGCGGGCTTCCGCACTCCCGTTTAGGGCCCCTAACAGCCCAGAACTTTCTGAACTTTTCTCCACCCTCAGTCTTCAAAGGCTCTTGGCCAACCCCGTCCCAAAGAGGGAGCCGAGGGGCAAGGCAACTATCCTGAGAGGGATGAAGGGGGATCTTGCTGCAAGTGCCCTGCAGGGGCCGCAGAAGGACCCAGCAGGGCTCCGGGTCCAAGGGGCGGGGAGTTGCACAGAGACGCCACTCAGGCCCCGCGTCCGGGGCCGCACTCACCTTGGCAGACGTCTCTCCGAACAGAGGTCTGTTGTCCAGGCCACTTGTGCCGTAGGTCCTGGTGGAAAAATCCTCCATTTTAGGGTTTCTTCACTGTCCCCGAGCCAGCATTGCCTCCTGGAGTCCCGGGTCTACGAGTCGCGGCGCCGCGGGTCACAGAGCGCTCATCGCCGATGCCCGGGGAGGCCGGAGTCCCGGCGGCGGGGGTGCGCGCTCAGACTCGCGGGACGAGGCCGCTCTGCCCGAGCCTCGCTCCCTTCCTCATCGTGAGCAGCTGCCTCGGGAAGTGAAAGGAAACAACACCGCCTGGCCGCCCCGCCCGGCCGCGCCCGCTTCCCCCAATCTCAGCGCCCCGGGCCGCCCGGCCGTCTCCGCAGGTCGCGATGCAAATCGGCTTGGCCGGGGCTCCCCGCTTCCCCGCCCTCGCCGCTCCGCTCCGTGCCGCGACCATTTCCCGAGCTTTCTAAATGTTCTGGTGAGCACGGATCCCTCCATGCTCGAAGGCGGGGAAAAGTTTTCCCGGGAGAAGGCATTACCGGCCCTCCGCACCGCTCCGCCCCTCTCGCCCCCGCGGCCAGCGGCCGGAGGAGTGAAGCAGCGTGAGCAAAGCCCGGCGCGCCGCCCGCCCCTCCCGCGGCGCTGCGGGATCAGGTCGCGGCCGCGCCGAGCAGCTCGGGTCCCCGCTCGGGTGCTGCCGGCACCCGCGGGCCAGCGCGCTCTCGCGGCGGAAGAAGGGGATCCTGCCTCGGCCCCGCACCGACGGGCCGCCCTCCCGGGGCCGCCCCGCGCCCGCAGGCCAAACCTCGGCGTCTCCAGACGCGCGCACGCTCGGGAGTCCTGGCTCCACTGGAGAGACCGTGTCCGGGTCCACGCCGGTGCGGGGGTGCGGTGCCGGGCGTCGGGGGAGAGAGAGAGACCTTCCGCGCGGGCTGCGGAGTGTGCTGCGCGGCGGGTCCCCGGTCCCCTCCCACGGCCGGGACCCGCGGCCACTGTCGCAAACCGACTCGGCCCGCCCAGGCCGCGTCACGGCCGAGGCCGCCAATCCCGCACGCCGGGGCGCCGCATTGGCTACGGAGCTTTATTTCTAGAGGTGCCAGTTTATTCCCCGCGAGGCAGCGGATCTCCCGGCTCCCCGCTTTCTCTGGCTCCTAGTAATTAGCGCTTGCGCGACCCGCGTGGGCAGAGCACATCTCGGGAAGATAGCCTCGCACTGGGCTGAAACTTATTAAAAACAACCAGCCTGCTTTAACCACCCCAATCTTTGCACCACTAGGATGGAAAGGGAGTGGTTGATAATTGTTTATCATGTTTGTGTGTTTGTCTGGTTTGTTCTGTGATAGGGAACCTATGTCTTGGACAGAGACGGTCAAGAGGTAATCCGTGCTTAGGTATTTCTTCGACTTGTCCACTCATCCTGCTGGTGATGCTGCTGAGAAGCATACGTGTAGCCGCAGAGGAAAAATGCGTCGTATGTCAACCTCTTCAGGTTTGAAGCTGGAGAACCCGAGGTGGACAGGCACCCTAGGCAACCCAGCGTCACTCTGCATTTGGGAGCCTTTGTAAGTATTAGGGAACAAATGCAACCATGCTAGGTAACCCAGACACTACCGCTCCTACACTGAAGAGAGCTGTGACTGAGGTTTGTTCGCAGGGAGAGCGCATGTTAGAACACTGTAGCCCTGTAACACTTAATCCAAGAGAAATTTCCACGTGCTCCCTCTAGAGTTTAGGACAAGGGATTGGGATAAGGGATGGACTAAGAACCACAAAGCTACAGTGGAATCAGGTATGGAGCATTTCCATCTACCAGCTCTGTTATTTCATGGATCTTCTCTTTGTCAGGACTTTCTGTTCTAAGAGGAATGCTACACAATCTTGCACCCAGTTCTATTAGACGTTTGACCCAATAAGTAATTTTATTCACTCACAGGTGGCCACATTCATTCAACAATACTTCTGAGAACCTGCTCAGTACCAGGCAACCACCAAATAGAGTAATACAGTCATCAAGAGACAGTCATGGTCCTAGTGTTGAGGCTAGAGTGGCAAAGAGAGACACGTGACACAGAGTGACTAATAGCACAAGCTTTGAGGTTGATTATATCTGCCCTCAAACCTTGATGCCATCTACAAGCTATGTAATCTTGGGAAAGTTATCTAATATCTAACCTCTCTTGAGCTCCTTCCGATGTAAAAAGTGAAGATGATAACAGTAAATGGAACTAGAATATCTAATTTCAACCTTTAAAAAGATAATTGAATAGAGAATATTTAAGACACCTGGCAAGTAAGTTTCCAAATGGTTGCTTGCTTGTATGCTTCCTTAGTCATGTCTGAGATTCTGTTACCGAGTCCAAGCTTGCTCTGCTCACTGCATGACAGGCCAATGAATCCAAGAGAGGAGGTGTTGCAGCAAGGAAGAGACTTTAGTCGGGAGCCAGCAGACTGAGAAGATGGCAGAGTAGCACCTCCAAATAGCCATCTTATTGGGGTCTGGATGCCAGGTTCTTTTATAGACAGAAAGAAGCAATGAGGAACTAAAGTCAAAAGGCAGAATAGAGAGGCAGGGGCAGTGGGGAAGTAAAGTGAAAGTTTCTTCAGTCTTGCAAAACATCTCCAAAGGGATGTCCAGCCTTCAGAAGGGCTGTGTTAATCTCTTCTATTCACAGGTGGGCAGGGACAAACAATCTGTCCTGGAACTGAACAAAGGCAAATTAATTTACATGAAAGCAGAGGGGCAGGTTCCTTTAAACAAGCCATTGAGTCTGATTATAATAATAGAGGCAAGTTAAACAGTTTCCAACCTGGAGTCAGAATTGGCTTCCTTCGTGCAGCATTTGGAATCCCATGGATTGTAGCCCGCCATGCTCCTCTGTCTATAGGATTATCCCAGCAAGAATACTGGAGTAGGTTGCCATTTCCTTTTCCAGGGATCTTCTGACCCAGGGATCAAACCCCTGTCTCTGGCATCTCCTGCACTGGCATTTGGATTCTTAACCACTGAGCCATCAGGAAAACCCCACACTGTGGAGATGCACTCACCCTATTCTGGTGGCAGGGAAAGCTTCCCCAAGGAGCCTTTTAAATCAAAACCCCCAAAGAAGACCATACATTAACCAAGGTGAAGAGCAGAGTCAAGAGGACAGGCCAGAGAGACTAGATATTCATGGAGGGTGTATTTGAGGAGAAAGGTTGAGTCAGGAATAGTGACCCTCTGGCTCTTTACCTGCTTGTTCTCTTGTCTCATCAATTTTCTGTGCCTCTGTTCCATTCCTTTTCCTAAAACCCAGTTTCCTCATGACTGCTCCTCACCCAAAACTTCAAGAAACCAATGGCTTTAGTTTGGTTTTGGTGCTAAACTCAGGGAAAATGGATCTTATAGCTCCAGTGCCTGCCACTGCTTGGAGGGCTCAGTCTCTCGTCTTTGAGTTCAGATTCTCATGAGAAATTTCAATGGGCTCAATCCAGATTATAGACTGATTTCTAGTTGCATAAAGTCCTCCATCCCCAAGAGTCAACAGGTGGGACCACATAGAACGCAGTTTCTAGGGACCACCCCCTTGAGGATGGTTCAGTTCAGTTCAGTTGCTCAGTCGTGTCTGACTCTTTGTGACCCCATGGATGCAGTACACCAGGCTTCCCTGTACATCACCAGCTCCTGGAGCTTGCTCAAACTCATGTTCATCGAGGTGGTGATGCCATCCAACCATCTCATCCTCTGTCGTCCCCTTCTCCTCCCACCTCCAATCTTTCCCAGCATCAGGGTCTTTTCCAGTGAGTCAGTTCTTCTAATCAGTTGACCAAGGTATTGGAGCTTCAGCATCAGTCCTTCCCATGAATATTCAGGACTGATTTCCTTTAGAGTTGACTGGTTGGATTTCCTTGCAGTCCAAGGGAGTCTCAAGAGCCTTCTCCAACACCACAGTTTAACAGCATCAATTCTTTGGCGCTCAGCTTTCTTTATAGTCCAACCCTCACATCCATACATGACTACTGGAAAAATCATAGCTTTAAGAAGACAGACTTTTGTCGGCAAAGTACTGTCTCTGCTTTTTAATATGCTATGTTTGTCACAGAGTTTGTCATTGAGGAGGGGAGAAGATTGTTTAAATAAAGAAGAGACTATGTCTGTATCAGGTCAATGGTAGGATTTTCCAGTGTCTTGCTGCTCAGAGTGTGGTTCCTGGACCACAAGCAGGCCATTACCTGCTAACTTCTTAGAAATGCAGAGCTTCAGTCCTCACCCTAGATCTACTGAATCACAATCTGCATTTTAATAAGATCCCCAGGAGACTCAAAAGCCAATGAAGTGAGAAAGGTGCTTTTTTCATACACCTCCATTTCTACAAATTGGCCACACAGATGACTCAACCAATAACCATCACTTCTCATTTCCTGATCTTCATTGTGCTTCAGCCACTCATTCCGATGCAACATTCTGGACTTTGGCAACACCCAGAATGGCACTGTGTTTGAAACAGGCCGAGATGGACCATTTATTAAGCCTTCTCCTCCAATCCCTTTAAATCTTTCACTCCTGGCCAGTACATCAGTCCCTTGGTCACTTCAGTGTCTCCAATTTTTTGGTCTCTTGACTCCTCAGTGGATCTAGTCTCTCGTTTTCACTTTCTTCCAGCTTAGATTCTGTGTTCTCTCACTGCAGCCACTCTTGTGATAGTATCTTCAGTTCTCTTATCCCACACCTGGGCAGAAAGTCCCCTAAAATGCTAACCCTTCTGCTTTCTCAACACCTGTGGCCAGGTGTCTAGTGCAACTGGAGGGGGGAAAAATCATAAATGTCCCTAATTAGAGTAATTTTAGATTTAAGGCAGCCAACCTCAACTATGCCCTTAAAACCATGTGGAAGTCCTGTGTTGCCTGGACGACTGTGCTGTGTGTAGTCCACGCTCCCTGACCCTCAGCAGATGACTCGGCTGCCTAGTTCACAGGGGAAAAACCAAAGCCATTCCATGGGAATCCCCTCTACTTCCCAGCACACCTACACACTCACCTCTGCCCGCCCTCTTCTTCTCCTCCTTCCCTCCAGTGAAAATGGAAGGGATGCCTGTCTGTCTCTCATGCTTTACGTTCCACTGCACCCCATCATCACAGGCATCTCACAGCTATGATTATAATTTTTCTGTGAAAAGCTTTAAACATGCTCAGTTTCAACCATGTTAAAATGAACAAGCAAAAACCTTGCATTAAACCGGTGTCTCCCTCTGGCTACCACACTCCTCCACACCCTCCCTGGAACTCTTGGTTGCCTTGGTAGCCAGCTTAATTCTCCCCTCTTCTCCCTGGAAAGCAGAGCTTACCTCCCATTATTAAGGGGGGAAAAATGCCAGATGTACATTTGTAGCTGGGGGAGTGGAACGTGAGTGTTAGGGTCACTGAGTCATTAAGGCAAGTCTGCTGGGGATTTTTAGGAGGGTTTTGTCCCTGATGAAAGGAGGGAAGCACGTGCAGAGAGCTTTCCCTCTAGTCATAGTCATGTGATGATGTGGCCTTTGGAGATGCTTCTACCATCTTATGACCATGAAGGGTGGGTAAGAATTTCCCAGAGAAACCAACTGGCGTCCTAAGTTGTGTGTTTCTTACATGTTGTGTGCGGGTCTGTGTGTGTGTGTATGTATTGAATGGGAGTGATTCTATGGTCTGAATCATTTTTATCTGGGTATTCCCATGCTCATAGCTGAAAGTCTGTTGACACATTTTTCAAGCCAAACTTTCTGTAAAAAGCTCCGTAGAGATCATATCCTCTTCCTCCCTTCCCACCTTTGCCTCAATCACTAAAATCTGGTTTAGCAGCACTACTTCCTGGGTGTTCTCTCAGGAAGGTTCTCATGAGAACTTTTTTGCTGAATCCACTGGACCCCTTTCAGGTCTCCTCCCACCTGGCCTTTCAGTAGCACTTTGCCTTTTAAAATTCGGAAAGTAACCTTTACTATAGATCTTCGGCTCTTCCTCTGCACATCTCTTAAATATTAGTCCCCAGGGCTCCATCCTTCACCGTTTCTGTTCTCACTACATGCTTTGCCAGGGCCGTGGCTTCAATGTCTATCTCTATGCTAAGGACGCCCACATAGTCCCATATAGTACTCCTCTATATAAATGGACTTCCGCAGTTTGCCAGGAGAGAGAGAGTTTATGAAGAAAGTCCCTTGTGAAGTTAAATAACTCCTTTATTTCGGGTATAATTGAATCATGCTTCTCCCCTTCTGCTGTCTCTACAGTAAAGCTTCCCTGGAGAGCAGTGCCTCTCCATCCCAACTGGACATTAAATACTTAGGATTTTTGAACACCCTGGTGCTTGGGGCCACACCCCAGGCCAATAATATCAGAATCTCTGGAGACAACACTCAGCAACAGTATTTTTTCAAAACTCTCCAGACAAATCTGATATGCAACTAAGTAGAGAATCACTGGTTAAAGGGCAAAGAATTGGGCTCAAAATCTGGGCCTGGAGTTTCACTGTGGATCTTCATTCTGTTAGGGGAAGCAAGCACACTGACTGAAACCGCCCACCCTCCAGGCACCATAGGAACCATTTGCATGAGCTGTTTTATGACAGGAGGTCCTGGTAAAGAACACAGAACTAATATGCCACCAACCTGGAGAGTTCAGAAAAGGTCAAAAAGTGACACCATATGTCCAACCACCTCCCAGAATCCTTCTCGCTGGCATCCGTCTTGGCCAAACAAGCGTGCACCACCAGGAAGGACTCTGAGTCAGAAAGATTGGCTAAAGACAACACAAACTAATCCTATCACCATAAAACCCAAGACTGTGGCAGAGCAGTTCTCCTGGGTTCTACCCTACTGCTCTCCGCCCACTCACTCTTTCCCAATAAAATCTCTTGCTTTGTCAGCACATGTGTCTCCTCAGCAGAGGAGGCAATGGCAACCTACTCCAGCATTCTTGCCTGGAGAATCCCAGGGACCGGGGAGCCTGGTGGGCTGCCGTCTATAGGGTCATATAGAGTCGGACACAACTGAAGCAACTTAGCAGCAGCAACAGTGTCTCCTCAGACAATTCATTTCTGAATGTTAGACAAGAGCCCACTTTCGGGCCCTGGAAGGGGTCCCCCTTTCTGCAACAATTCTATCATCTGAGAAGCCAATAGCGCAGACTGCAGAGCTGGCAGATATTTGTTTGAATCCTGGCATGATTTTTTTTTTCTTAATTATTATTATCCAGATCTATTTTTATTTCCTGGGACTTGTTAGTGAGCTTTGCCAGTGACATTTACATAATCGGTGAACTGGTTTGAGATGGAGCTTCACTCAAGGGGTCACTGGTAGTCCTAACCTCAAGTCCAATGATTCTAAGTAAACAGAATAGATTGCGTGATTTTGAGCCAAGTTAGGTCTCAGTTTGGACTTTCGTGAAATTAGAAAAACAGTACTTTCCCTATTAGCATTTGGTGAGAATTAAAATATTTTAATCACTTGACACATAGTTAAAACAGTGAAGTATGCATATTATGCATTTACTACATGAACATAATAAAGATTGTAACAAAATGGAAAAAAAAGGAATATGACAATGTTAAAGAGGAAAAACTAAATTATTAAATATAATCTTTATAGTATATAGTTAACCCTTGAACAACACAGGTTTGAACTGTGCCAGTCAACTTATTTGTGTGTTTTTTTCCAATAAACATGTATTTCGCTATTTGTGGTTGGTTGAATCCTCAGATGCAGGACCGGGGATGTGGAAGGTGGGCTGACTGTAAATTTACTAACATAAACAGATTTTCCATTGCACAGAGGGGTGCCATCCCTAACCCTTGAGTTGTTCAAGGATCAACTTTGTGTAAAATACCTTTGCATGTGAATCAAGACTGGAAAGGAACGTGGAAAACAAACAGCTTTAAAAAAAAATTTTTTTTTTCTCTGTTTTCTTGAATGGTTGTGACATTCCATGCTTTTGGAGAAGATAGGAAGACTGGAAAGGATACACTTGGAGAAAGCAATGGCACCCCACTCCAGTACTCTTGCCGGGAAAATCCCATGGATGGAGGAGCCTGGTAGGCTGCAGTCCATGGGGTCGCAAAGAGTGGGACACGACTGAGCGACTTCACTTTCACTTTTCACTTTCATGCATTGGAGAAGGAAATGGCAACCCACTCCAGTGTTCTTGCCTGGAGAATCCCAGGGACGGTGGAACCTGGTAGGCTGCTGTCTGTGGGGTCGCACAGAGTCGGACACAACTGAAGCGACTTAGCAGCAGCAGCAGCACCAGTTTGAAATAAGGCTGATGTGTAGTAGAGAACTGTGGTACTGAGCACATGTCAGAGGCTCAGTTTTATATCCATTAAAAGCTAAAGGAAAATAAATTTCCCCAGAGGGTGTGAAAATAAATGAGATGTGGTAGGTGAAGCTGATTTTTATACTCTAAAGTGCTATTCACTGGAATGAATCACAAATGATAAAGAGTCATTTTTAGATGTTTTTATAATTGATTTGGCATTGCTACTGAAGTGGATAAAATATGAAACAGTGGTTTATTGCCCATAGCTGGAGCATAGTTCTCTATATGAAAGTGCAAAATTTGCACAGAGAAATTAGAGCAACGAAATAAATATGCTAATTTAAACCAATCCTCTTGAATAAGATCAAATAGATTTTTTAGCTGAGGAACAGTTTACTGAAGTTCTTACAAAAACTTGTGAATTTTAAATTGTGTGTGTATTGCTTTTAATGAATTCCTAATTTAGAAATCTGAAATTAGTTTCATGGACAAGGTAAAGACTTTTTTAGGTTTTGAACTATAATACGTTATTTTATTGCATTTATTTATTTGGTTGCTGGGTCTCAGTTGCAGCACTTTAACAGCACTTAAACAGGGTCTTTAGGTTTAGCATGTGAGATCTAGTTTCCAGACCAGGGATTGAACCCAGGCCCCCTGCAGTGGGAGCCCAGAGTCTTAGCCACTGGACCACCAGGGAAGTCCCTATAACACATTTCTTAAGAAAGCTCAGGAAGAACTGATGGGAATGACAGTAGGCAGTTATCTTTTGTTACCATTTCATTCAAGATTTAGAATATCCCTGAAAATGAGGTGGAGTAGACTAATTAAAATTCCGGCATTTAGCTTTAGGGGCAGCGTGTACTAGGTCTTGGCTTTGTCACTAATTGCATCCCATTTAGTTATTGATTTAACCCTAAGAGTCTCATTCCCTCATTGTAAATGAGAACGACGGGAGAGATTGCTTTTTAAAGATTTGTGGCACTAACATCATGTGACTCTTTGGCTCTAAGAGAAGAAAGACTAAAGTTAAAAGGAGAAGAAAGGAAAATATAAATATATACGTAGTTTACAGATGCAGTATAGCTGTACTAGCATTTTATACAATGACATTGGGTATTTCGGGTCTTTTTCTGGGGTGGGGGGCAGGCTTAAGATCTTTCTCACAAAGGTGTTTCCTCTATGACAGTTAGATAGCTTTAGGGCCATCACCACAGCATCACACACTCAAGCGCTAACCTGCTCGCCTTGCTGAGGGGGTCCTTCCCCTGTGGCTTCAGTTGTCCTCTACATAGACCTAACAAAGGGGTAATCACACTTCTTTTCTTAGAATAATGTCACTTTAATTATTTTAAGGGAGACAAGACAGGAATCCAACTATTTCATTGCTTAGGAATCCACATTCATGGTGAAAAACATCTAAAGAAGTAAATGGTATCGCTTAACAAACTATGATGTCTATTGCTAATTATGGGAAATTTATCAAATTAATTTTTTCATTGTAAAAATACAGAAAAGTTTTCAAAAATGAAAAAAGCTAAACACTCATCATTCTTACTTCTGACTTGTTAAATAAAATAAATAGGACATTACAGAATAGATTTCTTTTCCAGGGAAGAACTTTGGGGAAGTTTTTTGTTTTTGTTTTTATTTTTAAGAAGCACGTTAAGATGTAGAATAAAATAATTAAATAAATAACAACCAAGGTAAAGAAATTCTCATGCAACCTGTCCATCCAACAGCACACATATTTTTCCTTCTTCAAGAGTCATTTATATTCTCCCTTGTGAAAATATTAGCACCACTTCCCCTTTGGCTGGGTTCCCTGACACTCTCTACAGTGAGAGCAGACATGTGATACTAAGCCTCTATTTTGAGAAAAGATATTAACACTCAGAATACACATAGGAAGAAATCTCATCTAGAATACCCAGTGTATTTTTCAACCCCATCCCCTGAAAGAGTGATCTGAGCAGAGCCTCTGGATGTCTGATATATTTAGCCAACAGCGCCTTCCGTTCCTCACTGCGGTGGGTTGAATTGTGGATTCCCAAAAGATGTTTACCAAACACCTGTGACTGTAACCTTATTCGAAAAAACAAATGATCTTTGCAGGCGTAATCAAGGTAAGAATCTCGAGATGAGATCATCCTGGAATAGCATGGCCCTACAGGCAATAACAAGGGTCCTTGTAAAAGACGAAGGCCAGGGGAAGATATCCTGAGGCTGCAGTGCCAAGGGTTGCTGGCAGCTGCCCGAAGCTAGGAGAGAGGCAAGAAACAGATTCCCCCCCGCCACTAGCCTCCAGAAGGAGATAACCCTGCTGACACCCTGACTTTGGACTTCTGGGCGCCAGAGTTGTGAGAGCATAAATTTATGTTGTCGTCAGCCACCTGGTTTGTGGTTATTTGTTAAAACAGTCCTACAAAGTGAATACTGGGCACTTCTGGGAATCGCTCCCTCTCTCACTAGAGATGTTGCAAGAAGTTAATAAGGTTGAGGTAAGTCCCCTAGAAGAACCACTTGTTCCACAGTGAAGAGGGTCCTAAGAGAACCATTAAGTAGATGTACAGGAAAGGAAACCTGTTCCCCGTAGAGTATGACGCTTACCTATCAAAGAAGGACCCTGAGTTTTCAATAGACACACAGAACTTTAGGATCATCCTACAATGTCATCCTTACACGCTATGCCTGATTCAAGCTGCTACCTTCACTCACATTTTTTTTTTTTTTACTTTACCACATGGGATGTGGGATCTTAGTTCCATGACCAGGGATGGAGGGGGCACCCCCTGCTGTGGAAGCTTGGAGTCTTGGCCATTGGACCTCTGGTGAAGTCCGACAATAGCATTCTTAAGCAAAGATATAAAATATTAGTTTATCTCCACCTCTACTGCTGGCATTTCTGTCAGAAGAACTGCTATACTTGTTAGGTCATAAAGGTGCAGATGACAGTACTTCTCACCCCAGTAATTCTAAACCCAGGATTGTAGAGGCAACTCTAAACCAACACAGTAAGAGACTTGTGAGTTTCAAGGTAACATTACTTGTGATAACAAAAGAGTGGAGGCAGCACAAATGTCCGTTAACAAAAGAGCGGATAAAGTCAGTGGACCAGATCTATACGGAGGGATATAGCAAGGAAAGTGAGTGAACATTTCAACATGCCAACATGGACGAATCTCACAACCATAAAGATGAACAGTAACTAAAAAAGTAAGTTGCAGAATGCTCATGCTGCTGCTGCTGCTAAGTTGCTTCAGTCTTGCGACCTCATAGACGGCAGCCCACCAGGCTCCCCCGTCCCTGGGATTCTCCAGGCAAGAACACTGGAGTGGGTTGCCATTTCCTTCTCCAATGCAGGAAAGTGAAAAGTCGTGTCCGACTCTTAGTGACCCCATGGACTGCAGCCTACCAGGCTCCTCCATCCATGGGATTTTCCAGGCAAGAGTACTGGAGTGGGTGCCATTGAATGCTCATGAGTATATAGCAAACACTGGAAGTGCCCTGCTCATAAACCCTCAGGCCTTATCATCGCAGCACAGGCCAGTGTAACCCTTAACTGTCAGTAACTTAAACCCTTTGCCAGGGGGTTGCTCTGTTTGCAAAGCCCACTCTGGCTGCACACGAGACAAGCGGGAATGCCAGGAAGTTCACACCATCCAAGAGCCAGCCCTCAACCAGTGATCCACAGGGCTTGGGTAGAAACTCTTGGGAGGAATAGTTCCACCGTGTGTCTTCTACTCTGGCTCCTCAATGCGATTAAGGTATAGATGTCCACAGGGGCAGTGACTTCTTTCTTGGCTGCTTTTTCTTCCTTGTCTCAGGTCCCCACTCTCTTGCTGGGCCTTTGTGATTGTGACGGCTAATTGTACTGTCAGCTGAGCTAAGCGATGACCAGATGGCTGGTAAAACCTCTCTGGGTGTGTTTTGGGGGGCATGCCTTGGAAAGACATTAGCATTTGAATGGGCAGACTAAGTAAAGATGATGGCCCCCACCAGTGCAGGTGGTCACCACCCAACTTGCTGGGGACCTAAACAGAACAAAAAGGCTGAGAAAGAGTGAATTTGCTCTCTCTACTGAGCTGAGACACCTGTCTTCTCTGACTTTGGACACTGGTGCTCCTGGTTTGTGGGCTGTCAGACTTAGACCAGACTTACACTCTTGGGCCCTGATTCTCAGGCCTTCAGACTCGGGGTTGAATTACACCACATGCTTTCCTGCTTGTCCAGCCTGGAGATGGCAGATGGTGAGACTTCTAAGCCTCTACAACCACATGAGTCAACTCCTATAATAAACACAAATCTCCTCTTATATGCATATATACACATCCTATTGGTTTTATTTCTCTGGATAACCCTGACTAATACAGGGGCTCGCCTCTCAGATAAACTACTTGTATTAGAATTCATATCTCAGAGAGTGCTTCTGGGCAAACAAAACTAAGGCAGTAGGGCTTTATTTGTATGTGATTCAGAACTAAGTAGAATAACAATCTGTTGTTAAGAAGAGGTGCAGCGTGTAGTTAAGGGTACAGAAACTAGATTGGACTGCCTGGGTTTGAAGTGTTTGCCACTTACTAGCTGCGTGCCTCTGAGCGAATCTCTAAACCTTTCTGTGCCTCAGTTTCCCCATCTGCTGAATGGGGATGGTAACAATATTTACCTTTATGATTGTTGTGAGGACTAGACTTAAAATACGTAACAAATTTAGAATACTGTCTTAAGAGTCCAAGCTATTAGTACTGCATTTGCAATAAAACCATAAGGGAAAATTTTAAACACAATATTCAGAAGCATTGTAACTTTTCGAAGTAAGGAGTTTGATAGGTTCAGAGCTAGGTATATGGGGGTCTCAAAGGTGCTAGTTAAGTTCTATTTTTTAAAGTTGGATAATGGATATATTTTTGTTGTTTTATTATACTTTATAACTTACATGTAAACTGTCTTTTAAAATATCTATCAAATAGTGCATAATTTTTTAAAGGTGAAAAAATAATCTCCACCAAATATATTCAAATTTGTGTCTCTTATGATCTCGTGGTACTCTCTGTTTCAGCTAAGGTTGCCCCTCCCCCACTTTCCTAGCATTCCCTGGAGGTAGTGACCTTTCAGACTTTGCCTGAGTGGCCCCTTTCAGGAGACTTTCCCAGACACCTGTACCCTGTGAGGCCCTGGGCCCAGCCCACATCACATGATCCTTCTGGAGTTACTCAGCAACCTTGTACTGTCATCTTTAAACATATCTTAACTTTTAAAATTCTATCCTTTTGAATGAGCATCGCACTTGAAACATTTAACAATTAGTATATGTTTACTTTGGGCTTCCCTGGTGGCTCAGTGATAAAGAATCCACCTGCAATGCAGGAGCTGCAGGAGACACAGATTCAATCCCTGGGTTGGGAAGATCCCCTGGAGGAGGGCATGGCAAGCCACCCCAGTATTCTTGCCTGGAGAATCCCATGGACAGAGCAGCCTGGCAGGCTATAGTTATGGGGTTGCAAAGAGTTGGACACGACTGAAGCAACTCAGCACACACACATGCACACATATGCTTACCTTCGAAAAAAGATACTTGTGCAAAAAAGAAAACGGTATTCTCACAATATCATCACTCAGCTATCAGTTCAGTTCAGTTCAGTCGCTCAGTCGTGTCCGACTCTTTGCAACCCCATGAATCGCAGCACGCCAGGCCTCCCTGTCCCTCACCATCTCCCGGAGTTGACTCAAAGTCACGTCCATGGAGTCCGTGATACCATCCAGCCATCTCATCCTCTGTCGTCCCCTTTTCCTCCTGCCCCCAATCCCTCCCTGCTATAACCGCTGTTGATATCCTGATGTCTGTCCTTCAGGACTTTATATTCTATTATACATTTAAAAACAAAATTACATTATAAAGTAGTGCTATTAAATGATATCCTTTTAAAACTTAATATACTGGAAACATCTTTTTTTTGGGGGGGGGGGAGGGAGAAGATTTCATTGCAGGAATAAACAGAAGAGATTCAAAGGCTGCTTGGTCAACAGAAAAGAGGCCGAGTTTACCATAAGGATGCCTGGCGCTAAGGAACACAGGATCCACGAGACCCTAGAAGGAAATGCAGGTATGACAGGCAGCAGGAGTTTGGGAAGCCCCTCTAGGGCTCCACCATTAAAATGATTACATGTTGCTGTGTATCCAGGCGTTCTCTTCTCTATATTGACAGGCTTCCTTGCCCTGGGTATTATTTTTTAGGTCCTTAAAGCTTCTGCTTTTTCAATTTCTTCTTTCTCGTGACTTCAACTTATTGAACCTTTGGCCTTTTTGTGGCCCATTATTACCCTTTCAGTCTCTCTTTATCTTGTGGCGTTTCACCTTTAGCCTCACTCTGCCAATCACCTGAATCTCTCTGCAGTTTCTATTTCAGGCTTACGAGACTCAGGTTCTGATAGATCCTGACAGTCTTAGGGGCAGGACTTCCGACTCAGGACTTAAGGCGAGTCTGTGGTCAAGAGCTTGGCTGTCCTCGAGCCAGGTGCTCACTGCTGGTCTCCTTGGTTGTGTGCTTCCCCTGCCCCTGTGGCCCTCCTTTATTCTTGCTGATAAAATGTGTCTGGCTAGAGTTGTGGAGCCCTCTTGTGGAAACTCTAGTTATTAAGTGAAAGAAAGTGTTGGTCACTCATTTGTGTCCAACTCTGCAACCCCATGAACTGTAGCCCCCAGGCTCCTTTGTCCATGGAATTCTCCAGGCGAGGATACTGGAGTAGATTGCCATTCCCTTCTCCAGGGGATCTTCGTGACCCAGGGATCGAACCCACAGTCTCCCACATCGCAGGCAGATTCTTTACCATCTGAGCCACCAGGGAAGCTTTTAGGTATTAAAAGTACCATCATTTGCTTCTAAAATTGTTTTCAAATTATAGGGTGATAAAATCAACTAGAGGCTGGCAACTATAATTTTAAGAATGGAATAGAGTGGAAGGAAGTGGAACAGAACAGAATGGAACAACAGAATAGCATAGCATAGAAAAGAACAGAACAGGATAGATGAGTGCGTCACACTTCCTATGACTGAGTACTGTGTCATGAAAACTTAGTTCAGGTGTGTGTGTGTAAAACAATGTATACGATATTCAAAAACTTTAAATAAATCATAAATAACTAGTACAGTTGAACTGGTGAGAGACAGCTGCTCCTCAACCTATTATGGATGGGCATGGTTGTGATAAACGTGTTTATTTATTGATATCGGTCACATCAAAAGAACTTGAAAGACACAGTTCTAGGACTCAGTATAGTTACATATCAGAATTTTAATGACCATCCTATGTGTACAAATGTGCTGCAGTTCATGCAACCTAGTGGCCCTCTCCCTTTTTTCATCTCCTCTCTAATCCCAAGGAACATGAAACAGTCCCACCACTAAGAGAGGCCCTAAGTGATCCGGATATGTGCTCGCGACATAGCTCTCCTGCATATGACACACATGTTCATTCTCTCATCCCTCTCTCCTTTTGTTCTTCTCCTCCTCCTCTCTTTCTCTCTCTCTCTCTCTCTCTCACAGCATTACTGTTTTTAACTGTTTTCCTGTTATTGGAGCAGTGGTAGGGTGGTCTGGTTAACAGCACAGGACTCTAGAGGTTAACTGTTAGGGTTAAATCGTGACTGTTTCATCTACTGGGTATGTGAGCCCATGAATTAACCTCTCTGTGCCCCAGTCCTTCATCTGCAAGATGGGCATAATAATAACAACAGAGTTGTCTGGGAAGGCTGAATGTAAACTTCTTAGAAGAGTGTCTAGGACATAGTACTCAGTTCAATAATAGCTCTTATCATTACTTACTATGTCCAGTGTTTCACAATTATAAGTAAAAATATTGATTCAGTGAATACTTCTGTAGCAACATCTATGGAAAACAGACTCAAGGCACCTTAGGGAAATACATTGCTAGGTGAAACAGATACACTTTTAATTAAACCTTTAAGAATTTTGCTAAATTATCTACCTGAAAGGACTTTCTTCTACCAGTGTTTGAGAGTGTGTTTCCCAGAAACTGTAGTCAACACTAGGAGTTATGATTTAAAACAAAAAACCCTGCTAATCTGATCAGGAAATATGATATTTATCATTATATCAATTTGCTTATCTTTGCTTTACTAGCAGGGTAGAATAATTTTTCAAGTGCTTATTGGCCATTTATGTTGACCCTCCAGCAGAGCATCTTGAGAATGTGTCTTGATGCTGAGTTAGTTTTACATGAGATTACATCCCCATTAACCTGTAAAACTCTCACATTCAAATCTTTCACACCAGCTGAGCACAAGTCTTGTATGCAATTGGTTCCAATACAGCTTAGCTGAATTAAGTATCACAGCTACCACATCTGATTTCTGCAATGAATTTCTGAGTCTAGCAGTCAGAAAAAGGAAGACATCGGATTGATCTACATTGCACTGTCTTACAAATAGCCTTGGACAAAGGAAGGATGTGAGTCTGAGAATTGGGTGACTACATGTTGTTCAGTTGCTCAGTTGTGTCTGACTCTTTGCAACCCCATGGACTGCAGCGCACCAGGCTTCCCTGTCCTTCACCATCTCCTGGAGTTTGCTCAAACTCATGTCCATTGAGTCAGTGATGCCATCCAACCATCTCATCCTCTTTCTCACCCTTCTCCTTCTGCCCTCAATCTTTTCCAGCAATAGGGCCATTTCTAATGAGTCAGCTCTTCACATCAGGTGGCCAAAGTATTGGTGATTAATAAGAGCATTTACATATATTTTTAATTACTGTTTCTCTGTGGAGGTTATTTGTCAAAACGTTCCTCTTCTCAAAGAAAAGAGAACTATTTTCATATTGACACTATGCAAAGACTATAGTTCCAAATGGGACAGCCTTTCCATCATCTACAGATGTGTATAAGGCAATTACTGTGTGCTAGATATGGGAAAGGAGGGTGTGTGTGTGTGTGTGTGTGCGCGCATGCTCGTGTGTGCATGCTCATATGTGCAAGGGCAGGGGTGGGTATGTGTACAATGCTTAAAAGACAAGCACTTCCCTTGGAAGATTAGCCGTTAGTTGGTAAAGGAATTAGCATAGTATGGAGAGAACGATGCTGAAGGGTATCCAGAAACTGGCATTCTGTTCCCAAGTAGCTCGAACTTATTTTGTCAACTCGGGCAAGTCCCTTAATCTCCCTGCACTTCAGTTTCTTTATCTGGAAAACTAAGAGCAATGAGTCTGTGTTTCTAACAACCCCCTGTGAGCTATACAGTATAAGAAATAAAGGGATGGGGTGAGACAAACACATAAGACTCATAAGTGGTTGCTGTCAGGCAGTGAGAGACGGGCCAGGCAAGGGAGAAAGGTTTAAAGCAGGGAGATGGCATGTCTGGGTGAGGCAATTGAGGGGGATCTGTATAAAAGTTACATCTTAGCTAACGGTGGATAGAGCAGAGGGCGTGGGAAACAAAATTGGGGGAACAACAGGAGCAAAGAATAAGAACTAAGGTAAGAAAGTGCCAGACGTCTCTACAGAAGGAGAATGAGCAGTTTGGCTGCAACACAGGGTTCACGCAAGTATCCACTGAGATTTCACTGGGAAAATGAAAGAGGAGTGGGGAAGGGCCTTGACCTGGCACAGGAGTTCACCCACAGGGTTCCAGGCCGGAGGCAGCAGGAGTGTCTCGGGATTTCTAGGAGCACCAAGATGAGAGAGGAGCATGCAAGCGTCTGTTAATGCATGTGTGTGGGGAAGATTGATGAGGGGAGGGACTTCCCTGGTGGCTCAGTGGTAAGGAATCCGCCTGCAATGCAGGAGACAGGGGTTCAACCCCTGACGCAGGAAGATCCCACATGCCGCTGACCAGCACCATAACTATTAAGCCTGTGCTCCAGAGCCTGGGCCCCGCAACTACCGAGCCTCCATGCTGCAACTACTGAAACTCGTGCTCTGCAGCAAGAGAGGCCACGGCAATGAGAAGCCCGTGCACCACAGCTAGACAGTAGCCCCTGCTCAACCCACCTAGAGAAAAGCCTGCTCAGCAACAAAGACCCAGTGCAGCCAAAAATAAATAGAGAAAAGTATTTTTTTTTAAGAAAAGAGTGAGCATGATGGGGCATACTCAGGGGCATGCTCAGTCCATCTATGAGTCGTGGGATGATGTGAAGATTTTTTGAACAGAGTCAACAAAGAGCAGTATTCTGGGGCAGCTAACCTGGGGGAAATATAGAGTAGGCTAGAGAACTCAGAGACTGCAGAAGGGAGGCCAGTTAGGAAACTGTTAAAGAATTCATGCCCTCGGGCCTAAGTCTGGGTTCTGGCAGAGAACGGGAAGAAGTAGTTATGGCTACTAGAGCTTCTGAGGGACTGCTGATAGAAAATTCCCCACAGGAAGCTGGTGATGCAGACTGAGGGTGGAGGTGAGAAAGGCTCCAGTGAAGGGCAGATGGTGGAATCATAGAGTCTGGGAGCACAAAGGAGGAGAAATGCTTGCTCCTCTGAGCTGGGGAAGAAGATTTCCAAATGGAGGAGAAAGAGTTCACACCTCTGTTTTTTTCTTTCTTTTCAGTAAAGTATGGTGCAGTGGGAGGAGGTCTCCTGAATAGTTTGGGGAGGGAGTTTTGCAGCCAGATAGACATAGGATGATTTTTAGTTAGTGGCTTCACCACTGACGGTCTTCCCTTGTGGCTCAGCTGGTAAAGAATCCACCCGCTATGTGGGAGACCTGGCTTCGATCCCTGGGTTGGGAAGATCCCATGGAGAAGGGAAAGGCTACCCACTCCAGTATTCTGGCCTAGAGAATTCCATGAACTGTATATATATATAGTCCATGGGGTGGAAAAGAGTCAGACAGGACTGAGCGACTTTCACTTTCACTTTCCACCACTGACAGAAGGGATGATGATCCATAAGATTATTTTAATCTAGTTGAGATTCTGCTTCCTCATCTGTAAATGGAGATGTTAATAATACATCGACATTCTAGGAATCAGCAAACTAAAATGGACTGGAATGGGTGAATTTAACTCAAATGACCATTATATCTACTACTGTGGGCAAGAATCCCTCAAAAAAAAATGGAGTAGCCATCATGGTCAACAAAATAGTCCAAAATGCAGTACTTGGATGCAATTTCAAAAACAACAGAATGATCTCTGTGTGTTTCCAAGGCAAACCATTCAATATCACAGTAATTCAAGTCTATGCCCCAACCAGTAATGCTGAAGAAGCTGAAGTTGAATGGCTCTATGCAGACCTACAAGACCTTTTAGAAATAACACCCAAAAAGATGTCCTTTTCATTACAGGGGACTGGAATGCAAAAGTAGGAAGTCAAGAAACACCTGGAGTAACAGGCAAATTTGGCCTTGGAGTATGGAATGAAGCAGGGCAAAGACTAATAGACTTTTGCCAAGAGAACATATTGGTCATAGCAAACTCCCTCTTTCAACAACACAAGAGAAGACTCTACATGTGGACATCACCAGATGGCCAACACTGAAATCAGATTGATTATATTCTTTGCAGCCAAAGATGGAGAAGCTCTATACAGTCAACAAAAATAAGACCAGGAGCTGACTGTGGCTCAGATCATGAACACCTTATTGCGAAATTCCAACTTAAATTGAAGAAAGTAGACCATTCAGGTATGACCTAAATCAAATCCCTTATGATCATGTGGTGGAAGTGAGAAATAGATTTAAAGGACTAGATCTGATAGATAGAGTGCCTGATGAACAATGGACTGAGGTTCGTGACATTGTTCAGGAGACAGGTATCAAGACCATCCCCACGGAAAAGAAATGCAAAAAAGCAAAATAGCTGTCTGAGGAAGCCTTACAAATAGCTGTGAAAAGAAGAGAAGCAAAAAACAAAGGAGAAAAGGAAAGATATAAGCATCTGAATGCAGAGTTCCAAAGAATAGCACGGAGACTAAGAAAGCCTTCCTCAGCGATCAATGCAAAGAAATAGAGGAAAAAAAACAGAATGGGAAAGACTAGAGATCTCTTCAAGAAAATTAGAGATACCAAGGGAACATTTCATGCAAAGATGGGCTCGATAAAGGAGAGAAATGGTATGGACCTAACAGAACCAGAAGATATTAAGAAGAGGTGGCAAGAATACACAGAAGAACTGTACTAAAGAGATCTTCACGATGGTCACGATGGTGTGATCACTCACCTAGAGCCAGACATCCTGGAATGTGAAGTCAAGTGGGCCTTAGAAAGCATCACTACAAACAAAGCTAGTGGAGGTGACGGAATTTCAGTGGAGCTATTTCAAATCCTGAAAGATGATGCTGTGAAAGTGCTGCACTCAATATGCCAGCAAATTTGGAAAACTCAGCAGTGGCCACAGGACTAGAAAAGGTCAGTTTTCATTTCAATCTCAAAGAAAGGCAATGCCAAAGAATGCTCAAACTACTGCACAATTGCACTCACCTCACATGCTAGTAAAGTAATGCTCAAAATTCTCCAAGCCAGGCTTCAGCAATAAGTGCATCGTGAACTTCCTGATGTTCAAGCTGGTTTTAGAAAAGGCAGAGGAACCAGAGATCAAATTGCCAACATCTGCTGGATCATGGAAAAGCAAGAGAGTTCCAGAAAAACATCTATTTCTGCTTTATTGACTATGCCAAGGCCTTTGACTGTGTGGATCACAATAAACTGTGGAAAATTCTGAAAGACATGGGAATACCAGACCACCTGACCTGCCTCTTGAGAAACCTATATGCAGGTCAGGAAGCAACAGTTAGAACTGGACACAGAACAACAGACTGGTTCCAAATAGGAAAAGGAGTACGTCAAGGCTGTATATTGTCACCTTGCTTATTTAACTTATATGCAGAGTACATCATGAGAAACGCTGGGCTGAATGAAGCACAAGCTGGAATCAAGATTGCTGAGAGAAATATCAATAACCTCAGATATGCAGATGACACCACCTTTATGGCAGAAAGTGAAGAGGAACTAAAGAGCTTCTTGATGAAAGTGAAAGAGGAGAGTGAAAAAGTTGGCCTAAAGCTCAACATTCAGAAAACGAAGATCATGGCATCTGATCCCATCACTTCATGGGAAATAGATGGGGAAACAGTGGAAACAGTGTCAGAAGTTAATTTCGGGGGCTCCAAAATCACTGCAGATGGTGATTGCAGCCATGAAATTAAAAGACGCTTACTCCTTGGAAGGAAAGTTATGACCAACCTAGATGCATATTCAAAAGCAGAGACATTACTTTGTCAACAGAGGTCTGTCTAGTCAAGGCTATGGTTTTTCCTGCGGTCATGTATGGATGTGAGAGTTGGACTGTGAAGAAGGCTGAACACTGAAGAATGGATGCTTTTGAACTGTGGTGTTGGAGAAGACTCTTGAGAGTCCCTTGGACTGCAAGGAGATCCAACCAGTCCATTCTGAAGGAGATCAGCCCTGGGATTTCTTTGGAAGGAATGATGCTAAAGCTGAAACTCCAGTACTTTGGCCACCTCGTGCGAAGAGTTGACTCATTGGAAAAGACTCTGATGCTGGGAGGGATTGCGGGCAGGAGGAAAAGGGGATGACAGAGTATGAGATGGCTGGATGGCATCACTGACTCGATGGACATGAGTCTGAGTGAACTCCGGGAGTTGGTGATGGACAGGGAGGCCTGGCGTGCTTCGATTCATGGGGTTGCAAAGAGTCGGACTGGACTGAGCGACTGAACTGAACTGCATAGTACATTAGCATAGCTTAAGATAAACATTTCCATAAGAAAAAGGCATTGGTTATCTCTAGGTTTGAGAATAGTTAACTTCAGGTGAAACCAGGTGTCATGGCAACACAGAATTTTAAGAGACACCTCCTTTTAAATTTGCATAGAGAAAGAAAAAAATATTGCTAGTTTGTTTCCTCCTGCCGCTTAAGAGAGATAAAAATGTCTGACACTTGCAAGCTATTTCCTCTGTTTGGAGACCCCTGGTCTTCCTGCCTGTTACCCTCTCAAAGTGATAGAATCAAATGCCATGATCTTAGCTTTCTGAATGTTGAGCTTTAAGCCAACTTTTTCACTCTCCTCTTTCACTTTCATCAAGAGTCTCTTTAGTTTTTCACTTTCTGCCATAAGGGTGGTGTCATGTGCATATCTGAGGTTATCGATATTTCTCCAGGCAATCTTATCCCAGCTTGTGCTTCATCCAGTCCAGTGTTTCTCATGATGTATTCTGCATATAAATTAAATAAGCAGAGTGACAGTATACAGCCTTGATGTACTTCTTTCCCAGTCTGGAACCAGTCTGTTGTTCCATGTCCAGTTCTAACTGTTACTTGTTGACCTGCATACAGATTTCTCAAGAGGAGGTAAGGTGGTCTGGTATTCCTATCTCTTTAAAAATTTTCCAATTTGTGGTGATCCACATAGTCAAAGGCTTTGGCATAGTCAATAAAGCAGAAATAGATGTTTTCTGGAACTCTCTTGCTTTTTCGATAATCCAACAGATGTTGGCAATTTGATCTCTGGTTCCTCTGCCTTTTCTAAATCCAGCTTGGACATATGGAAGTTGTTTGTTCACGTACTGTTGAAGGCTAGCTTGGAGAATTTTAAGCATTACATTGCTAGCGTGTGCTGCTGCTGCTAAGTCACTTCAGTCATGTCCGACTCTGTGTGACCCCATAGACGGCAGCCCACCAGGCTTCCCCATCCCTGGGATTCTCCAGGCAAGAACACTGGAGTGGGTTGCCATTTCCTTCTCCAATGCATGAAAGTGAAAAGTGAAAGTGAAGTCACTCAGTCGTGTCGGACCTTCAGCGACCCCATGGATTGCAGCCTTCCAGGCTCCTCCATCCATGGGATTTTCCAGGCAAGAGTACTGGAGTAGGGTGCCATTGCCTTCTCCGCTAGCGTGTGAGATGAGTGCAATTGTGCAGTAGTTTGAACATTCTTTGGCATTGCCTTTCTTTGGGATTGGAATGAAAACTGAGCTTTTCCAGTCCTGTGGCCACTGCTGAGTTTTCTAAATTTGCTGGTATATTGAGTGTAGCACTTTCACAGCATCGTCTTTTAGGATTTGAAACAGCTCAACTGGAACTTCATCACTTCCACTAGCTGTGTTTGTAGTGATGCTCCCTAAGGCCCACTTGCACTCCAGGAAGTCTGGCTCTAGGTGAGTGATCACACCATCATGGTTATGTGGGTCATGAAGATCTTTTTTGCATAGTTCTGTGTATTCTTGCCACCTCTTCTTAATATCTTCTGCTTCTGTTAGATCCATAGTGTTTTTGTCCTTTATTGTGCCCATCTTTGCATGAAATGTTCCCTTGTGCACACCAGGAGCCAGGAGAAAGGAGCAATGTCCCCACAAGAGACTGAACCTGACGGAAGGCCTCCTCAAGGTGGGGTTGGGGTTGGGGGGCATGGGGGACTGGGGGTGGCCAGCTGGCATGCAGTACTCTCACATGCCAGTAGGTGCCGCTCCACCACTGCCGGCCCCCGCAGGAGAATCAGAGCCACTCCTCACTGAATCTATTTCTTTAAATCTGCAACCTAGTAATTAGTAACCAGGCTGTTCTCAGGTGTATATTTTTGCCATGTCATTACCAGGAGGAGATTTGTCAGCTTTTTAGATTACTTCTTGAAGTCCCTTTAAAATTACTTCCTTTTATAGTCAGGTATTTGATGATTCTCGGTGATATGTTACATGCTGGAAACTTTCCCCAAAGTGGACAGCAATGTATGTTTTGCTTTCATTCAACATTGAGTCATTGTAGAAAATATAGTCTCAGTAAGTAATTCTGTCAAAATGCTAAGAAAGTTAAGCCTACGTTTGGCATTAGGTGGACTGCTTCAGAGGCTGAAGCCACGTGGTCTCACCACCTATGCCAGAGGGTCTGATGTGGTGAAAGCAATGGTTCTCAGCAGTGGGCAGGAAGCAGGCTCGAAGGCAGAGCAGACTGCTACCAATGTACGTGGCAATTTCGCTTTGGATTATTTTCTTCCCTGGGGGAAAAAATGGCCACAGTAAATGGCCTTCATAAACTCCACAGAGGTTCTGTTATGCAGGGAAAAGAACCCTGAGGCTATCAACGCAGCCCCTCTGGGAGCACTCCAAACTGAGGGGGAAGCATTCTTTAAACCGCTCATCCTCTGCTTATAGAGACTTGTGTCCCAGAACTAAGATCTGGTCCCAAGTGAAGACAAACTGATGATCAATGCTTCTGTTTGGACTTTGTACGGCTAAAGGGGACGCACTAGTATTATACTCTCTACTGAGACTAAAAATGGGCCTGATTTTTTAATATGAGAATATTAATAGATTTCTGGGCAAATTCTGGAAGCAGAGAAATGAACAAAGAGGAAATGACATGGTGGAGAGCTCTCTCCCTTGAGCAAAGGGGCATCTTCCAGAGAGGCTGTATTCAGAGCAACGGTTCTCATCCTTCATATGGGTTTAGACTCTGCTCTTTCTCACAGGTTTCCCTGAAGGGTGCATATGTGTAGTGGGGAAGAGGTCCATTAGGAACCTGCCATGAGATGGAACAGGTGCCCCCATTTCACGTTTGCAGAGAATCCTCCAAGGAGACCAGAAGACTTGGAGGGTCAAGCCCACATGGGACCAATCTGCTAGAGTACCTCCCATCATTCTATATTAAGATTTGAAGACTCATCCTATGGTCAGTCGTGTCTCCAAGGTGCCACTGGGATTTATTAGAGTTTTGTCCTTGGGAAATACCTAGTTTAACCACTGCATTTAGCAGATAAGGCAAGTAAAGTCTGAAGAGGAGAAATGCCCTGCCCAACATCATTCCAATTAGGAGTCAGATCGGCTCTTCTGATTCTTGCTTATGTTAATATATTCCATCCCTTCCTGAAGTTATTGAAATGATATTTTCTAGGAAAGTATATAGTGTTTCCAAAGCTCTCTTATCATCCTCATCACATGAGAAAAAAGTTCCAGCAACCCAGAGCTTACTGTTTTTTCTTTCACCACTGTTTGCTCAGAGTAAACACTCAACAGATCTGTATTGAATAAATAATATTGTAATGTTAAGAAAATATATGCTATTGTGGATGAGATGGGGACTCAAACTTTAGCCGTGTTAGGGATTTTACTGAAGTATGGGGTGCAGTTTGTACCGTGAGATACTGAAGTATCTTCCCTCTTTCTGAAGAGGTGAGTGAATACCAGGACAGGGAAAGAGGCTGTGTCCACAGAAGGGCTTAACTATTTTTTTTTTTTTTTTAAGACCTGTGATGTGGGCACAGTTATAATTTGCATATAATTTAAAGTTTTTCCCTTACGTCGAAATATCTCTAGTCTTGGCTCTTCAGCAAAGCCAGTTACAGGAGCAACAGTTTTATGTTGGTGATGTTATCCTTTCCTCTAAAGTTCAGGACAGCTGAGGAATGAGGCACTAGAAAGACATGACCTCTCAGCTCCATTACCAAAACGGTGACCTGGAGAATGGGGCTGGCCTGAAAAGCCCAGCCAAATCACCAAATCAGGAGTAGGGAAATGACGAGCTGGCTCTTGAGCTACAGAAGCTTGGCATTGGGTTTTCTTGGTAATAATTTTATTTATTTGGCTGTGCTGGGTCTTTGTTGCTGCACGGGCCTTCCTCTAGCTGCAGGGACTGGGGGCTGCTCTCTAGCTGTGCTGTGCGGGCCTCTCATTGCAGTGGCTTCCCTTGGTGCAGAGCACGGGCTCTAGGGCGTGCAGCTTTCACTAGCTGCGGTTCCTGGCCTCTAGATCACAGGCTCAGTGGTCGTGGTGCCTGGGCTTAGCTGCCCTGTGGCACATGGGATCTTCTAGAACCAGGGATCAAAGCCACATCTCCTGCATTGGCAGGCAGGTTCTTTACCACTAAGCCACCAGGGAAGCCCCTATAAGAGCTTGTTTTGAAGAGAAGTGGGCCTGGCTTGGATCCTGTAACAGGCAGGACAATGTGAAGACACTCTGGTGTCATTGTTGGCCTGGGTTGGTCTTGGGTCCCATGAGTGGTGAGAATCATGGGAATTCCCAACCTGCCTTTTATAATTGGGTCTCCTTGTTTCCCTAAGGTCGTTCCCTTTTAACACTCCTCATCCTGTAATGAGGAGGCAACAAGTAAGTACAACCTAAAACTTCAGTTTCTGGAGTTAAGCTCTGCTGCTTTCAATAGCCAGATGCAGATAGCCAGGCGTCAGGATGCTCACTGCTTGAGTAGGGAGACAGTTGGTGAGGCTGCTGCTGTGTTTACATTGGTATGAAAATGAATGCTGATTCTAATACTAGTTCTAACGTTTTAGAAAACATACCATGAGCATAACTACAATCCACCAGGAAGTATCCCTCATTCACAGGAGAGGCCAGTGATTTTCAACCAAAGGGCCCCTGTTCTCCACCATTCTACACTTTTTCATTCACAAGCTCATTCTGATGTTCTTTAAAAATAAGTTGTATAACTTGGGCAAAGATCCAGTTTCTGAAAGTGTGTATCAAGTTTGGGGTTGATATAGTTCAGGAAGAGTCTTGTTGTTTTACTGGACAACGGTTTGGTTTTAAGAAGTCAGACTGACAGTGTCCTCCCAACTATAATGTCACCGAAATGACAAACATAAATGACATATATATGAAATATATTTCTATATTATAAAATTGTGTAACCGTCTGCTCAAGGGGAAGATCACGGTGAGCCTCGCCTGCCCAGCGACTTCTCCCAGGGTGGACTCTCCCACCTGAGGGTCACTAGGCTCCTTCCATCACTGCAACTCCCCCACACCCTTATGATGGGGTGCACTTATGATCTATCAGTCTAGACCGCTGCCCGGAAACCACCTGCGGATCTTGTGAAAATGTACATTCTGACTCAGAGCCTCACAGCTCCCAGTTAACAGCTCCCAGGGCAGGACTAGTGCTTCTGGCTTTTCGACCACACTCTGAGTGTCCAGAAAAGGTCTAGGTCAGCATTCTCTAACATGGGTTCCCTGAAACTTTTTAAATGAAAAACAATAACAAATGTCCACAAACTGGAAAAGTTATCCCTAAGCCCTTCCTCAAAATACACTGTTACAAGTCTGAGGAAGTTTTATGCTCATATCAGTAATTATCTTAAACAGGACTCTCTCCATGGCTCTCTGATGATTTAAAGTTTGAAACTTCTCAGATAAGAGGGTGACTCTCAAGACACTGTTTCAGCACTCTTAGTACAATGCTTGCAGTTTATTTCCTGACTGGGCGTGGAGTTAGGTAGGTCTTCAAGGAGTCCTTGGGATGATAGAAGAAACCAAGTTTAAACTTGTGTTTTAATTGCCAGAGTGTTACAATAGGTGCAGAACTTGCTCAAAAATACATGGTAATTGCTCTGATCATGGAGTAAAAATCCCAATAATGAGATCCCACCAGAGACACAGAGCCCAGCCCAGGGAGTGAGGCACTTGGAAAACGGGGGCAGATGTACCTTTCAGGATAGGGCACATCTGATCAACTAGGAAAGAAAGAAAGGAAAAGAGGCAACGAGGAAGGTAGGGACTGTCTCTCTTCAGGTAACCTCTTTTGAAGCAAGGGCACAAGCTTAGGCCGCAAGCTACTCATTTAAATCTTAACCTCCAGTGTTATCTGTTAAAGCTCTCTGTTCTGCTTAGCTTCAAGCAGAAGCTGCCTAACCCACTGCTGGACTCTGGGTTTAGTTTCCTGACAGTCAGGGACAGCAGACAGAGCTTTGTGCCAGGGGATTTGAGGGGGAAATCAAGCTAGACAGAAATTTTGGCTCTGATGAATGACTTTCAGCAAGTAACTCACTTCCCTGAGCCTGTGCAGTGAGGATAATATATAGTATCTTTTGCCTGGGAGATTTGAGGATTGAGAGGTTATGACCAACCTAGATAGCATATTAAAAAACAGAGACATTACTTTGCCAACAAAGGTCGGTCTAGTCAAGGCTATGGTTTTTCCTGTGGTCATGTATGGATGTGAGAGTTGGACTGTGAAGAAAGCTGAGCACTGAAGAATGGATGCTTTTGAACTGTGGTGTTGGAGAAGACTCTTGAGAGTCCCTTGGACTACAAAGGAGATCCAACTAGTCCATTCTAAAGGAGATCAGTCCTGGGTGTTCATTGGAAGGAATGATGCTAAAGCTAAAACTCCAATACTTTGGCCACCTCATGCGAAGAGTTGACTCATTGGAAAAGACTGTGATGCTGGGAGGGATTGGGGGCAGGAGGAGAAGGGGATGACAGAGGATGAGATGGCTGGATGGCAGCACCGACTCGATGGACCTGAGTTTGAGTGAACTCCGGGAGTTGGTGATGGACAGGGAGGCCTGGCGTGCTGTGACTCATGGGGTTGCAAAGAGTCGGACATGACTGAGTGACTGAACTGAACTGAAACACAATGTATGTAAAAGATCCATCCAGGCACAAGGCATTTGCTGTTTGTTTTAGTATTAATACTACGGAGTATTAAAGGACGGAGCTACTCTTTATGTTAGTATTCATACTAGCAAGCCCTGCTGGGTATGGCTTAGCAGCCAGCAGCCACCTAGAGCCCAGTCTTGGTGTCTATAACTTTCCTTCCCTTTTCCACCTTTGTCAGGTAACTTGCATGGAAGTGGTGTGCTAGGGGTTGAGACTCAGTAGAAGGAGGGGCTGTATGTAAGACCTTGGCAAGGACACAGTCACAGTGACACGTCTGGAAGACAAGCGCCATATCATGCAAGTCTCAGCAAATTCAAAGACCCAAACAAAGAGCGGAGCCTGGAACAGGATGTACCGTGAGGAGGAGACGTGTGCTTGTGCCTATGCTGGGGGCAGTGGGGCAGCAGCAGGACGGTGCCTCCACGGCGGGGGCCTCGCTCTTACAGGGAGCGGCAGCAGGTCCCAGCCCCAGGTCTGCAGGTTGTATGCTCTGTCACCTCCCTCTCACTTTCAAGTCATTGCCCAGGGTTGCCAAGACAGAGGGGGAAGTTATGAATCTAATCTGGGCTCAGGTCACATCTCTTGCTATTATTTTTTTCAATGAACCGACTTTGGGGACGTTGTCTCTCTGAGCTTCATTGTGTTTTGTTAATCATGAAATTGGCATTCTTTATCTAACCTCCATCATGGTTCAGGACTAGGATTGCCAGATAAGCAAATAATGCAGAACAGAGTTCAATCTGAATTTTAAATGAGCAATAAATTAGTTTAGTCTCTAGGACACAGTTGAATGCGGTCACTGTGTAGCATGCGCTGTGTGCTGTGCTTAGTCACTCAGTCGTGTCCAGCTCTTTGCGGTCCCACAGACTGTTACCCGCCAGGCTCCTTTGTCCATGAGGATTCCCCAGGCAAGAATACTGAAGTGGGTTGACATGCCCTCCTCCAGGAATTGTGTAGTAATTGGTGCCAAACATTGTATGAGACATACACTTAAAAAAAAATTGTTAGTTACCTGAAACTCAAATTTAACTGGGTGTCCAATATTTTACTGGACAACCCCATTCACAGCAGCTGAATGTGTAAGAACATTTAGCACAAAGAAGGTCCTGACGTGACTGCGAGCAGGGGCTGCTCTTTCCTGTGGTTTTTCTGTATTAACTTTGGATACGCTGGTCTTCGCTGCTTCTGCACGGGCTTTCTCTGGTTGCGGTAAGTGAAGGCTACGCTCCAGTTGCTGTCTGCAGGCTTCTCTTTGCCGTGGCTTCTCTTGTTGTGGAGCACAGGCTCTGGAGCAAGTGCGCTTCAGTAGTTGTTGCAAACAGGCTTAGTCGTTCCTCAGCCTGTGGAATCTTCTTGGACCGGGAATCAAACCTGTGCCCCTTGCACTGGGAGGTAGATTCTTAACCCCTGGACCACCAGGAAAGACAAGAGACCGTTGAATTTCACTAATCTCGGCACTAACGATGGAGGTCACTAGTGGCACGTGTATGGATATTTTTATTCTTTATTTTTTAATGCAGGCAACATTGGTTTAAAATAGTTCGTGTGTACAACACAATTCAATTTATGTATATAATAAGGGGTGTATACCTCCAAGAGTTTAGTTTCTGTCCAACATACACTTGACCTTTTTCACCCATTTTCACCTCTTCCTACCCTCTTTCCTCTTTGGCAACCATCAAGCTGTTCTCTGTATCTGTTCACTTCTGTTTTGTTTTTAGATTCCACACATCAGTGAAATTAAACGGTATTTGTCTTCTCCTGCTGACTTACTTCACTTAGCATAATACCTTCCAGGTCCAGTCATGTCACAAATAGCAGGATTTCATCTTTTTTTAATTTGTGTGTCTGTGAGCGTGTATCACATCTTCTTTATCCATTTCATCCACTGAAGGACACTTAGTTTGTGTCCATATCTTGGCTACTGTAAACCTACAACGAGCACAGGGGCACATACAGACGCAGAGAACAGACTGGTGTTGCCAAGGGGGAGGAGGTTGGGGGAGGGCTAGAGCGGGAGGCTGGGGTTAGCAACCTGCTCTTGAGTCTTCCAACAAATGCCTTATACACTCCCTCTAAATGCCTTATTTTCCAAACTAGAAAATATGGAAGAACTGCATCATAATGAGACAATTCACTCATGTGCTTCTCATTCTGGAGCCTACAAACACAGATTCCAGTGGATGACTGTGGTGTTTGTACTGTACTGACTCATGTCTTAATTCTGCAAACTTCTAAGACTTTTGAACGAAATTTTATAGAATTATATGATAAAAATGTGTTCACGGAAATCCACCCTTAGTGGAGTGGCAGAAAGGTTAAATTTTAAATAGTACCCAATAGGGCTGTAAAACAACCAGGTTCATTTCGGCAAGTTAAAATATACTTATGATATGGAGTAACTGTAATAGTTGGAGTTAGTATTTCGAATTCTAGAAAAAGAAGAAATTTATAACTTTTCCAAGTATGTCAAAGGAAGTATTGACAAGTTTCCGTATTTCTGCAAGGAAAAAAGAACTGATTTAAAAAAATACAGAATCTTGTATACTTTTTAAGGAGAAATTTTTCATGATGAAATAACTTTATAATGATATGATGACAGAAAAGGAATTTCTTAGGCTAATCAAGGTTCAGTATTGTTGGAAGGCCTCAGGGCTTTCCTAAGAATCCTTGCCCAGCTCTCATCCAAGTGGTTACTGGCAAGGGCAGAACCTTCTGAATCCTTCCAGACCTGGGCACAGTTGCACAGCCCATCTCCAGCTGGACTTTCTGGACTGAAAAGGAACTGTGTAGTTTTGAAGATGACAGGTCTGTTGCATCAAAGAACTTTGGTATTTGCTGCAACTGGTCTTCCCTGTAGCTCAAACAGTAAAGAATTTGTCTGCAATGCAGGAGACCCGGCTTCAATCCCTGGGTCGGGGAGATCCTCTGGAGAAGGGCATGGCAGTCCACTCCAGCGTTCTGGCCTGGAGAACCCCATGGACAGAGGAGCCTGGCGATCCTACAGTCCGTTGGATTGCAAAGAGTCAGATACGACCGCGTGACTAACACTAGTTGTTGTGTGGGATATACTTGTTGTATGAGATATTAGGCAAGAAAATCCACGGAATGACTCACTAACTGAAAAAGACTTTGAATCAACCCTGCTTACTGGTAGAGAGAATCCACAGAATAATTCAGTTTAAGGAATATAGAATGATACGCTTAACAGACTACAGAATTTTCCTAATCCATTGGACTGAAATCATGAATTCTGACTCAGAGACTTTCTCTCCAACTAAAATGAGATTTAGAAAATTAAACTTTTAATTTTGAGATATTGTAATTAACACCCAGTTGTAAGAAACAAAACAGACAGATCCTGTGTGTAATTACCTCCATTTTTCCTGATAGTAAGAGACATTACTTTGCCAACAAAGGTCCGTCTAGTCAAGGCTATGGTTTTTCCAGTGGTCATGTATGGATGTGAGAGTTGGACTGTGAAGAAAGCTGAGCACCGAAGAATGGATGCTTTTGGACTGTGATGTTGGAGAAGACTCTTGAGAGTCCCTTGGACTGCAAGGAGATCCAACTACTCCATTCTAAAGGAGATTTGCCCTGGGTGTTCTTTGGAAGGAATGATGCTAAAGCTGAAACTCCAGTACTTTGGCCACCTCATGCGAAGAGTTGACTCATTGGAAAAGACTGTGATGCTGGGAGGGACTGGGGGCAGGAGGAGAAGGGGATGACAGAGGATGAGATGGCTGGATGGCATCACCGACTCAATGGACGTGAGTTTGAGTGAACTCCGGGAGACGGTTATGGACAGGGAGGCCTGGCGTGCTGCAGTTCATGGGGTTGCAAAGAGTCGGACACAACTGAGCAACTGAACTGAACTGAACTGAACATCTTATGAAAAACTATCATACAATGTAACATCCTGGGTATTAACAGTGATACAGTCAAGGTACAGAACAATTTTATCACAAGGACACCTCCTCTCACCCTTCTAACAGCCACATCCAGGTCCCCTCTGACTCCTACCCCCTCCTTGACTTGTGACAGTAGCTACTCTCTTTTGATTTCATCATTTTGTCATTTCTGGAATGTTATGAAGATGGAAACAAACAATCTGTAACTTTAGGGGACTGGCTTCTTCACAATCAGCACCCCTCAGATCGTTGCATGTATTCACAGTTCATTCCTTCTTATTGCTGAGAGGTAGATCATGATAAGAGTCTACTGCTGCCCCTCAGTATCTCCTGGGGATTGGTTCTAGGACTCCCACAGACACCAAATTCGAGCATGTTCAAGTCCCTTATGTAAAACGGTGGAGTGTGTGCATATAACCTACACACATCCTCTGTACAGTGTAAATCATCTCTAGTGACTTACGATGCTTACTACAGTATAAATGTTATGCAAATAGTTATAAATACAATGTAAGTACTCTGTAAGTAGTTGCAGGTATGCGGTAAACTTGCTTTTGGAACTTTCTGGAATTTTTCCCCCAAATATTTTTGATCTACTGTTGGTTGAATTTGTAGATGTAGAACCCACAGATATGGAGGGCTGACTGTCATTGTACTGGAGTTCGCTTAACTCATACACATATGGCCACACTGTGGCTGTCAATAAGGGATCCTATTCACCCACTGAAGGACATCGAGGCTGTTTCTAGTTTTGGCTATTACAAATAAATGCTACACATGAATATTCATATGCAAGTTTTGGGGTGGACAAAAGTTTATTTCCCTGGAATAAATACCAAGAGTGCAATTGCTGAGTTACATGGAAGTTGCATGTTTAGTGTTTAAAGAAACTGCTTGCAGAATAGCTACATGATTTTATATTATCACCAGAAATCTATGAGTGATCTAGCATCCCTGCATCATGACATGGGCAGGATGGAAATGATCAGACTCAGAGAAGTTAAGTTACTTCCTCAAAGTCACAAGACTGGTTAATAGCACAGAGCCTAGAGGGAAACACAGCCCACCAAATTTTCTTCTTCAGAAACTGTATTCTTCCATGGAACAAACTAAGTTAGTTACTAGATACTTAGTAAATGTACCAGTAACTTTCAAATCTGCCTTTAACATGAAAAAAAAGTTGGAATACATTCTTATTATCAACAATTTCCTTGAGAAAATTTTTGAAGGATAGTTGATTTACAGTGTTGTGTTGATTTCAGGGGTACAGCAAAGTGATTCAGTTACACATACACATACATATTCTTGTTCAGATTATTTTCCATTATAGGTTATTATAAGATGTTGAATATAGTTCCCTGTGCTATACAGCAGGTCCTTGTTATTTATCAATTTTATATATAGAAATGTGTATCTGTTAATCACAGACCCCTAGTTTATCCCTCTCCCCATCATGTTAGGGGAAATTTTTTAATGCATTGGAAAAATGGTTTCTCAGTCATCTTTCTCAAAAGCCAAAGACAGATTCCAGGCTTAATACAACAAATAAAATGAGGTTGATAATATGTCATAAATGATCATGTATCATATTATCTAGTTCAGTTTTAATATTACCTTTAAGTTAAATCACTTGAAGTGATAGAAGGATTATCAAGGGCAGACTTCAGAGGCAATCTGATTTATACATAAGGAACAGAGGGGAATAGGGCAATAGGAATTCTTGTTTCAGAATGTTCCTAAAATGGTAATCTAGTCAGAGAATTCTATATCCAGATGCTACAATGAGATTTTGGCAGGGGAAAATGAGGGGGAAGGTGTGTCTAGTTAAAAAGGAAAATAGCAATTAACAGACCAAGGAAAACTGGGTATCTTCAAAAAACTAGCAGAGCTGAAAGCTTAAGCAAGACAGCTCACAGGATGAGGCCGTGTCCCATCTGCAAGGGTTCTTTCCCTCATTGGAAGCAGTCTTTTTCTCTCTCCCCCTTCCCCCCACCCCCACCGGATGCCAGTTAATTTGCTAAAAGATGAATTAATTCACATCTGTCTTGGAATTAAGGAGAAAACTTATGTTTGGGGGTCAGTCATCGAATATGAAATGAATGGTGTATATGCAAAGAGAACATGGCCAGTGATGACCAAGTTGGCCATGCAAACGTGTTTCTTCTGCTCCATCACCATCAGTGGCTTTGGACAGGGAAAGCAGGATAGAGTTACTAACTGGAGTAGATATGTTACTTTTTTGTTTGCCCTGCATCCTTTCCTTTTGGGATCTATAGGTACATATGTCTCTGTTGAGGCTGTCAGTCAAGGACCCTACTTCCCTGCCCTAGGCTATCACTGGTTGGGTAAGCAACTAGTGCAGGGGAAGGCATAGTCATTCAAGCAGATTCCGTCTAAATCCTGTGTTGAATATTGATAGCAAGAATGAAAAGAATATTTTTTAATGTATATATAGATGCATAACTGAATCACTTTGCTGTACAGAAGTAATTAACAACACTGTAAATCAATCTTTCTCCTCTGACAGTTGTAATTAACAACACTGTAAATTAACTATGTTTCAATCAAAAAAAAAAAAAAAAAGAGAGAGAGAGAGAATGAGTTAGAATCTCTTTCTTTGTTGATGGTGAGTGGTGAGAGCCAAAACCTAAAAGCCTAGAGAGCTGTCAGGAGTAATCTTTCCCAGCGACAGGGATGGCCTACAGAGAACAAAGCTCATCAACAAGAAAGCAGAAATGAAAGATTAATCAAATATATCACCTCACTTATTGTCCTGGGGACCCAGTCCCTGAAAGATTTTGGTTAACCAATGAGAGAGTCAATTCCTAGGCAGGTTGATAAAAAGTCTGGGGTCCCCAAGGAGGGGAAAGGGATCTGGGGCTCCTAAGGGGGAGAGAGGGGTCTGGAGTTCTCAAGGAGGAGAGAAGGACAAACATTTTTTTCTGTAAGTCCAGAGTTTATGATTGCACAACAAAACAATTGCTCAAGGATATGTTTTTCCTTAAACTCTGTATCAATGACTATGTAATAATGTATCCTGCTGGAGGACATGTTTCTCCTTCTTCAGTTCAGTTGCTCAGTCTTATCCAACTCTTTGCCACTCCATGAATCGCAGCAAGCCAGGCCTCCCTGTCCATCACCAACTGCCAGACTCTACCCAGTCCCATGTCCATTGAGTCGGTGATGCCATCCAACCATCTCATCCTCTGTCGTCCCCTTCTCCTCCTGCCATCAATCTTTGCCAGCCATCAGGGTCCTTTCAAATGAGTCAGCTCTTCGCATCAGGTGGCCAAGTATTGGAGGTTCACCTTCAACATCAGTCCTTCCAATGAACACCCAGGACTAATCTCTAGAATGGACTGGTTGGATCTCCTTGCAGTCCAAGGGACTCTCAAGAGTCTTCTCCAACACCACAGTTCAAAAGCATCAATTCTTCGACGTTCAGCTTTCTTTACAGTCCAATTCTCACATCCATACATGATCACTGGAAAAACCAGAGCATTGACTAGATGGACCTCTGTTGGCAAAGTGATGTCTCTGCTTTTTAATATGCTGTCTAGGTTGGTCATAACTTCCCTTCCAAGGAGTAAGCGTCTTTTAATTTCATGGCTGCAATCACCATCTGCAGTGACTTTGGAGCCCCCCAAAATAAAGTCTGACACTGTTGCCATGGTTTCCCCATCTGTTTGCCATGAAGTGAGGGGACCAGATGCCATGATCTTAGTTTTCTGAATGTTGAACCTTAAATCAACTTTTTCACTCTCCTCTTTCACTCTCATCAAGAGGCTCTTTAGTTCTTCACTTTCTGCCATAAAGTGGTGTCATATGCATACCTGAGGTTATTGATATTTCTCCCGGAAATCTTGATTCCAGCTTGTGCTTCCTCCACCCCAGCATTTCTCATGATGTACTCTGCATATATGTTAAATAAGCAGGGTGACAATATACAGCCTTGACGTACTTCTTTCCCTATTTGGAACCAGTCTGTTGTTCTGTGTCCAGTTCTAACTGTTGCTTCCTGACCTGCATATAGGTTTCTCAAGAGGCAGGTCGGGTGGTCTGGTATTCCCATCTCTTTCAGAATTATCCACAGTTTATTGTGATCCACACAGTCAAAGGCTTTGGCATAGTCAATAAAGCAGAAATAGATGTTTTTCTGGTACTCTCTTGCTTTTTCAATGATCCAACGGATGTTGGCAATTTGATCTCTGGTTTCTCTGCCTTTTACAAAACCAGCTTGAACATCTGGAAGTTCATGGTTCATGTATTGTTGAAGCCTGGCTTTGAGAATTTTGAGCATGACTTTGCTAATGAGTGAGAGAAGTACAATTGTGTGGTAGTTTGAGCATTTTTGGCATTGCCTTTCTTTGGGACTGGAATAAAAACTGAGCTTTTCCAGTCCTGTGGCCACTGCTGAGTATTCCAAATTTGCTGGCATATTGAGTGCAGCACTTTCACAGCATCATCTGTCAGGATTTGAAACAGCTCAACTGGAATTATGTCACCTCCACTAGCTTTCTTCATAGTCATGCTTCCTAAGGCCCACTTGACTTCATATTCCAGGATATCTGGCTGTAGGTGAGTGATCACACCATCATGATTATCTGGGTTGTGAAGATCTTTTTTGCACAGTTCTGTGTCTTCTTGCCACCTCTTCTTAATATCTTCTGCTTCTGTTAGGTCCATACCATTTCTGTCCTTTATCGAGCCCATCTTTGCATGAAATGTTCCCTTGGTATCTCTAATTTTCTTGAAGAGATCTCTAGTCTTTCCTATTCTGTTGTTTTCCTCTATTTCTTTGTATTGATCACTGAAGAAGGCTTTCTTATCTCTCCTTGCTGTTCTTTGGAACTCTGCATTCAGATGCTTATATCTTTCCTTTTCTCCTTTGCTTTGGCTTCATTTCTCAGCTATTTGTAAGGCCTCCTCAGACAGTCATTTTCTTTTTTGCATTTCTTTTCCTTGGGGATGGTCTTGATCCCTGTCTCCTGTAAAATGTCATGAACCTCCGTCCATAGTTCATCAGGTACTCTATCAGATCTAGTCTTTTAAATCTATTTCTCAATTCCACTGTATAATCATAAGGGATTTGATTTAGGTCATACATGAATGGTCTATTTTCTTCAATTTAAGTCTGATATTGGCAATAAGGAGCTCATGAACTGAGCCACAGTCAGCTCCTGGTCTTGTTTTTGCTGAGTGTATAGAGCTTCTCCATCTTTGGCTGCAAAGAATATAATCCATCTGATTTCGGTGTTGACCATTTGGTGATATCCACGTGTAGAATCTTCTCTTGTGTTGTTGGAAGAGGGTGTTTGCTATGACCAGTGCATTTTCTTGGCAAAACTCTATTAGTCTTTGCCCTGCTTCATTCCGCATTCCAAGGCCAAATTTGCCTGTTACTCCAGGTGTTTCTTGACTTCCTACTTTTGCATTCCAGTCCCCTGTAATGAAAAGGACATCTTTTTGAGTGTTAGTTCTAAAAGGTCTTGCAGGTCTTCATAGAACCATTCAACTTCAGCTTCTTCAGCATTACTGGTTGGGGCATAGACTTAGATTACTGTGATGTTGAATGGTTTGCCTCGGAAACGAACAGAGATCATTCTGCCATTTTTGAGATTGCACCCAAGTACTGCATTTCAGACTCTTTTGTTGACCATGATGGCTACTCCATTTCTTCTGAGGGATTCCTGCCCACAGTAGTAGATATAATGGTCATCTGAGTTAAATTCACCCATTCCAGTCCATTTTAGTTTGCTGATTCCTAGAATGTCGACGTTCACTCTTGCCATCTCTCGTTTGACCACTTCCAATTTGCCTTGATTCATGGACCTGACATTCCAGATTCCTATGCAATATTGCTCTTTACAGCATCGGACCTTGCTTCTATCACCAGTCACAGCCACAGCTGGGTATTGTTTTTGTTTTGGCTCCATCCCTTCATTCTTTCTGGAGTTATTTCTCTACTGATCTCCAGTACTATTTGGGCACCTACTGCTCTGTGGAGTTCCTCTTTCAGTATCCTATCATTTTGCCTTTTCATACTGCTCATGATGTTCTCAAAGCAAGAATACTGAAGTGGTTTGCCATTCCCTTCTCCAGTGGACCACATTCTGTCAGACCTCTCCACCATGACGCGCCCGTGTTGGGTTGCCCTGTGGGCATGGCTTAGTTTCATTGAGTTAGACAAGGCTGTGGTCCTAGCGTGATTAGATTGACTAGTTTTCTGTGAGTATGGTTTCAGTGTGTCTGCCCTCTGATGCCCTCTTGCAACACCTACGATCTTACTTGGGTTTCTCTTACCTTGGGCATGGGTTATCTCTTTATGGCTGCTCCAGCAAAGCACAGCTGCTGCTCTTTACCTTGGAGTAAGGGTATCTCCTCACCACCGCCCTTCCTGACCTTCAACATGGGATAGTTCCTCTAGGCCCTCCCCTGCGCAGCCACCACTCCTTGGACGTTGGGTTGCTCCTCCTGGCCACTGCCCCTGACCTCAGATGCAGGGTAGCTCCTCTCAGCCGCACTTAGTGCACCTGTCGCAGCCACCTGCCCATAGTAGTAGATATAATGATCATCTGAGTTAAATTCACCCATTCCAGTCTATCTTAGTTTGCTGATTCCTAGAATCTCAACGTTCACTCTTGCCATCTCCTGTTTGACCACTTCCAACCAGTCCATCCTAAAGGAGATTAGTCCTGGGTGTTCATTGGAAGAACTGATGCTGAAGCTGAAACTCCAGTACTTTGGTCACCTCATGCGAAGAGCTGACTCATTGGAAAAGACTCTGATGCTGGGAGGGATTGGGGACAGGAGGAGAAAGGGACAACAGAGGACGAAATGGCTGGATGGCATCACTGACTCGATGGACATGAGTTTGGGTAAACTCCGGGAGTTGGTGATGGGTAGGGAGGCCTGGCGTGCTGTGATTCATGGGGTCACAAAGAGTCGGACATGACTGAGTGTCTGAACTGAACTGAATTTGCCCTGATTCATGGACCTAACATTCCAGGTTGCTATGCAATATTGCTCTTTACAGCATCAGGCAAACCATTCAACATCACAGTAATCTAAGTCTATGCCCCAACCAGTAACGCTGAAGAAGCTGAAGTTGAATGGTTCTATGAAGACCTGCAAGACCTTTTAGAACTAACACTCAAAAAAGATGTCCTTTTCATTGCAGGGGACTGGAACGCAAAAGTAGGAAGTCAAGAAACACCTGGAGTAACAGGCAAATTTGGCCTTGGAATGCGGAATGAAGCAGGGCAAAGACTAATAGAGTTTTGCCAAGAAAATGCACTGGTCATAGCAAACACCCTCTTCCAAAAACACAAGAGAAGACTCTACGCACGGACATCCCCAGATGGTCAACACAGAAATCAGATGGATTATATTCTTTGCAGCCAAAGATAGAGAAGCTCTATACACTCAGCAAAAACAAGACCAGGAGCTGACTGTGGCTCAGTTCATGAACTCCTTATTGCCAATATCAGACTTAAATTGAAGAAAATAGACCATTCATGTATGACCTAAATCAAATCCCTTATGATTATACAGTGGAATTGAGAAATAGATTTAAAAGACTAGATCTGATAGAGTACCTGATGAACTATGGACGGAGGTTCATGACATTTTACAGGAGACAGGGATCAAGACCATCCCCAAGGAAAAGAAATGCAAAAAAGCAAAATAGCTGTCTTGGGAGGCCTTACAAATAGCTGAAAAAAGAAGAGAAGCCAAAAGCAAAGGAGAAAAGGAAAGATATATCCATTTGAATGCAGAGTTCCAAAGAATAGCACAGAGAGATAAGAAAGCCTTCTTCAGTGATCAATACAAAGAAATAGAGGAAAACAACAGAATAGGAAAGACTAGAGATCTCTTCAAGAAAATTAGAGATACCAAGGGAACATTTCATGCAAAGATGGGCTCGATAAAGGACAGAAATGGTATGGACCTAACAGAAGCAGAAGATATTAAGAAGAGGTGGCAAGAAGACACAGAACTGTGCAAAAAAGATCTTCACAACCCAGATAATCATGATGGTGTGATCACTCACCTACAGCCAGATATCCTGGAATATGAAGTCAAGTGGGCCTTAGGAAGCATGACTATGAAGAAAGCTAGTGGAGGTGACATAATTCCAGTTGAGCTGTTTCAAATCCTGACAGATGATGCTGTGAAAGTGCTGCACTCAATATGCCAGCAAATTTGGAATACTCAGCAGTGGCCACAGGACTGGAAAAGCTCAGTTTTCATTCCAGTCTCAAAGAATGCTCAAACTACTGCACAATTGCACTCATCTCACGTGCTATTAAAGTCATGCTCAAAATTCTCAAAGCCAGGCTTCAGCAATATGTGAACCGTGAACTTCCAAATGTTCAAGCTGATTTTAGAAAAGGTGGAGGAACCAGAGATCAAATTGCCAACATCTGCTGGATCATCGAAAAAGCAAGAGAGTTCCAGGAAAACATTTATTTCTGCTTTATTGACTATGCCAAAGCCTTTGACCATGTGGATCACAATAATCTGTGGAAAATTCTGAAAGAGATGGGAATACCAGACCACCTGACCTGCGTGTTGGGAAATCTGTATGCAGATCAGGAAGCAACAGTTAGAACCAGATAAGGAACAACAGACTGGTTCCAAATAGGAAAAGGAGTACATCAAGGCTGTATATTGTCACCCTGCTTATTTATGCAGAGTACATCATGAGAAACGCTGGGGTGGAGAAAACGCAAACTGGAATCAAGATTGCCGGGAGAAACATCAATAACCTCAGATATGCAGATGACACCACCCTTATGGCAGAAAGTGAAGAGGAATTAAAAAGCCTCTTGATGAAAGTGAAAGAGGAGAGTGAAAATGTTGGCTTAAAGCTCAACATTCGGAAAACAAAGATAATGGCTTCTGGTCCCATCACTTCATGGGAAATAGATGGGAAACAGTGGAAACAGTGTCAGACTGTATTTTTTGGGGGCTCCAAAATCACTGCAGATAGTGATTGCAGCCATGAAATTAAAAGACGCTTACCCCTTGGAAGGAAAGTTATGAGCAACCTAGATAGCATATTGAGAAGTGGTCATTACTTTGCCAACAAAGGTCCATCTAGTCAAGGGTATGGTTTTTCTATATGGATTAAGAGTTGGACTGTGAAGAAAGCTGAACGCCAAAGAATTGATGCTTTTGAACTGTGGTATTATAGAAGACTCTTGAGAGTCCCTTGGACTGCAAGTTGATCCAACCAGTCCATTCTAAAGGAGATCGGTCATGGGTGTTCATTGGAAGGACTGATACTGAGGCTGAAACTCCAGTACTTTGCCCCTCATGCGAAGAGCTGACTCATTGGAAAAGACTCTGATGCTAGGAGGGATTGGGGGCAGGAGGAGAAGGGGACAACAGAGGATGAGATGGCTGGATGGCATCATTGACTCGATGGACCTGAGTTTGAGTGAACTCTAGGAGTTGGTGATGAACAGGGAGGTCTTGCGTGCTGCGATTCATGGGGTTGTAGAGTCTGACATGACTAAGCGAATGAACTGAACTGAATAACCAGTTAAAAAGTATATAGGTCCCTTGCTAAGACTAGCGAGTGGGCACTCTCCATTCCCCTTGTACTGCCTATGTCAGAAGCTTTCTCTGTCCTCTGTCACTTTAATAAAACTCCGCTACACAAAGCCTCTTGAGTGATTAAGCCTGGTGTTTGGTCCTGAAGCTTAATCTTCTTCAGAGATCATGTTCACCATAAGCTATCACCAAATACCCACTACTAGTGTTTTTTTATTAATGTCATCTGCAGAGATTAGCATATGACTCTTCTTTCTAGGCTTTCTCACTAAAACTGGTGTAATCATTGAAGCTACTCTTTTGAAGGAAAGGTAGCATGAAAGTTTGCTCTCATGAAATGTAATTCCTTAATGTTCTGTTCTATAACTTGGCCACGATGGCTGCTCAGAGAAGACCACTAACATGAACAGTCTTCCCTGTTCTGTTATAATAAAATTTACATCAAGGCTCTGTTGTTAACAGGTTCACTTTAGACCAAATGCCCGTGTTAATCACTTTAAGGGTAATCATCAAGTTATGACTGCCCTTTGTAACACAGATGTCTATTTAGGGTTCTCAGGGCTTCCCTGGTGGCTCACACGGTAAAGAATCTGCCTGCAATGTGGAAGACCTGGGTTCGATTCCTGGGTTGGGAAGATCCCCTGGAGAAGGACATGGCAACCCGCTCTAGTATCCTTGCCTGGAGAATCCCACGGACGGAGGAGCCTGATAGGCTATAGTCCATGGGGTCGCAAAGAGTCAGACACGACTGAAGCACTTCACTCACTCACTCACTCAGTGTCCGTCACCTTAGAAAAATGATCTGACTGCTTTTATTTTTAAGCTTCCTTTTGAAATGGAAATTTGTTCCAACATGGATTTTAAAGGTTCACCAAAATTGTTCATGAATGACTTGTTTTACTCCATTTTTTTTCCAGCTTTATGGAGGTAAAATTGACAAATAAAAAATGTATACAGTTAAGAGTGTACAGCATGATAATTTAGTATACAGTGTGAATGATTACTATGATTACCACAATCAAGTTAATTAATACAACCATCACTTCACATAGTTACATTCATTTCTTTTTTCCTTATTCTTCATTTTTTTTTCTTTGCAGTGAGAGTACTTAAGATCTACTCTCTTAGTAAATTTCAGGTATATGTTACAATATTTTTAATCATAGTCCCCATGCTGTGAGATCCCCAGAAGAAGTTCATCTCATAACTGAAAGCTTGACTAGTTATAGAAGCATCCCTTCATGTTCTAGAAATTCCTATTAATTAAATATCTATCTCTGGTCTCAAGTGTTCCTTTCATATTCAGACTCCAAATTACTGATTTTTTTCCTTAAAGAGATATAAGCTCTTTCTCTCCTTTTTTTTAAACCTTGTTTTATTATCCTAAATTTTTTTTCTTCCCTATAAAAGATGAACTGCTATTGAAATTACATTCTCCTATGAATCAGACTGCTTACAAATGTGAGTTAAATAGATAACCAGTTTTAAATTTCATTCTTTTTTATCTTGTATTTCTAAAACTCAAAAAGAATTTGTGAGGAGAAGAAACAAACTGTAGATGATTATATTTAATAATCCACTTTTAATTTCAAACATTGAGATATATAAGATATATTAGGTACAAAAATAATTGCAGTTTTACATTGTTGAACTTTGCCATTTGACACTAGAATAGATTCTTAAATAAATGTGATTATGCTATACATCATTTCATGTGCATTTCTCACTTTATTATTTCTTTTTGCTAATGACTTATTACTTGCTGTTTATTTTACCCTTATTTTAAACTATGAAATGATGTTAGACAAAAAGCAAATTTGAGTGATATTTTTTTATTCAAGTTCAAAAAGGGTTGTAAAGCAGTCGATACAACTTGCAACATCAATAATGCATTTGGCTCAGGAACTGCTAATGAATGGACAGTGCAGAGGTGGTTCAAGAAGTTTTGCAAAGGAGACTAGAACCTTGAAGATGAGGAACATAGTGGCCGGCCATCGGAAGTTGACAACTACCAACTGAGAGCAATCATAGAAGCTGATCCTGCACGAGAAGTTGCCAAAGAACTCAGTGTCTACCATTCTATAGTCATTCAGCATTCGAAGCAAACTGGAAAGGTGAGAAAGGTCGATAAGGGTATTCCTCATGACCTGACTGCAATTCAAAAAAATCATTGTTTTGAAGTGTTGTCTTCTCTTATTCTACACAACAACAATGAACCATTTCTCAGTCGGATTGTGTCATACGTAGAAAAGTGGATTTTATATGACAATCGGTGACAACTAGCTCAGTGGCTGAACCAAGAAGAAGCTCCAAAACACTTCCCAAAGCCAAATTTGCACCAAAAAAAGCTCATGGTCACTGTTTGGTGGTCTGCTGCCTGTCTGATCCACTACAGCTTTCTGAATCCCAGCAAAACTATTGTATCTGAGAAGTATGCTCAGCAAACTGATGATACATACTGAAAACTACAGTGCCTACAGCTGGCATTGGTCAACAGAAAGGACCCAATTCTCCACAACATCCAACCACATGTCGCACAATCAACACTTCAAAAGTTGAATGAATTGGGCTACAAAGTTATGCCTCATCTGCCATATTCACCGACCTCTTGACAACCAACTACCACTTCTTCAAGCAATACAACTTCTTGAAGGCAGAATGCTTTCACAACCAGCCGGAGGCAGAAAATTCTTTCCAAGAGTCCATTGAATCCTGAAGCATGGATTTTTACACTACGGGAATAAACAAACTTATTTCTCATTGGCAGAAATGTGTTGATTGTATAGTTTCTATTTTGATTAATAAAGATGTATTTGAGCCTAGTTAAAATGATTTAAAATTGATGGTCTGAAACCACAATTACTTCTGTATCAACTTAATAATTCACACACTATAAAATTTACCATCTTATTTATATTATACAGTTCAGTGTTTAAAAAATATATTCACAAGGTTATGCAACGACCACCACTATCTAATTCTAGAACATTTTTATCACTCCAAAAGGAAATCCCACACCCACTACCAGCCTTTCACCTTTCCACTCACCACTCCCACCTCAGCTTCTAGTAATTACAATTTACTTTCTGTCCCTATGGTCTTGCTTATTCTATGAATGGAATATTTATGGAATCATGTAAATGTTATCTTAGGTAAGTGATCTTTGTTTGCCCTGTTTCACCTACTGTAATGTTTTCGAGGTTAATCCATGTTTTATCAGTACTTTGTACCTTTCTGCGGCTGAATAATATTCCACTGTATGGCTGTATAACAGTCTCCTTACCCATTTCTCTGTTGATAGACTTTAAGGGTTGTTTCCACCTTTTGACTATTGTGAATAGTGCTGCAATAAACATTTGTATGTACATATTTGTTTGAGCTGTTGTTATTGTTAGCTGCTAAGTTGTGCTTGATTTTTGCGACCTCATGGACCAGGCCAGGCTTCCCTATCCTTCACTATCTTCCAGAGTTTGCTCAAATTCATGTCCTTTGAGTCAGTGATGCCATCTAACCATCTCATCCTCTGCTGCCCTCTTCTTCTTTTGCCTTCAGTTTTTCCCAGCATCAGGGTCTTTTCTAATGAGTTGGCTCTTCACATCAGGTGGCCAAAGTATTGGAGCTTCAGCTTCAGCATCAGTCCTTCTAATAAATATTCAGGGTTGATTTCCTTTAGGATTGACTGCTTTGATCTCCTTGCAATCCAAGGGACTCTTAAGAGTCTTTTCCAGCTCAATTCAAAAGCATAAATTCTTTGGCACTCAGCCTTCTTTATGGTCAAACTCTCACATCCTTACAGGACTACTGGGAAAACCATAGCTTTGACTACATGGACCTTTATTGGCAACGTGATGTCTCTGCTTTTTAATACACCGTCGAGATTTGTCACAGCTTTCCAAAAGCAAGTGTCTTTTAATTTCATGGCTGCAGTCACCATCTGCAGTGATTTTGGAGCCCATGAAAACTAAATCTGTCACTGCTTCTACTTTTTTCCCATCTATTTGCCATGAAGTCATGAGACCAGGTGCTATGATTTTTGTTTTTTGAATGTTGAGTTTTAAGCCAGCTTTTTCACTCTCTTGTTTCACCTTCATCAAGAGGCTCTTTAGTTCCTCTTTGCTTTCTGCCATTAGGGTGGTATCATTTGCATATCCAAGGCTGTTGATATTTCTCCATGTAATCTTGATTGCAGCCTGTGATTCATTCAGCTCAGCATTTCATATGATGTACTCTACATATAAGTTAAAGGAACAGGGTGACAATATACAGCCTTGTCATCCTCCTTTCCTAATTTTGAATCAGTCAGCTGTTCCATATAAAGTTCTACTGTTGCTTCTTAACCCACATGCAGGTTTCTCAGAAAACAGGTAAGGTGGCCTGCTATCCCATCTTTTGGAGAATTTTCCACAGTTTATTGTGATCCACACAGTCAAAGACTTAGTGCAGTCAATGAAGCAGAAATTAATGTTTTTCTGGAATTCCCTTGCTTTTTCTATGATCCAATGAATGGTGGCAATTTGATCTCTGGTTCTTCTGCCTTTTCTAAAGCCAGCATACATCTGGAAGTTCTTGGTTTGAGTACCTGTTTGTTTGCGTGCCTATTTTCAATTCTTTGGGGGAATATATTTGGACAAGAAATTGCTGAGCTGCGTAGTAATTCTATGTTTAACATATTTAGGAATTGCCAAACTGCTTTCCAAAGTGGCTGCACCATACTACTCAGACAAAGAATAGAACGAAATAATGCCATTTGTAGCAACATAGATGCAAGTTGAGATTACCATACTAAGTCAAGGAAATCACAAAGAGAAAGACAAATACCACATGAGATCACTTGTATATGAAATACAAAATACGACACAGTTGAGCCTATCTACAAAACAGAAACAGACTCGTGGACACACAAAGCAGGCTTGTAGTTGCCAAGGGAAAGGGGAGTAATAGGGAGGGGTGGAATAGGAGGTTGTGGTTGGCAGATATAAGCTGTTATACATGGAATGGATAAACAGCAAGGTTCTACTGTACAGCACAGAGAACTATCTTCCATATCCTATGATAAACCATAATGAAATATTTAAAAACTGTGTGTGTGTATATATACACGTGTGTGTGTGTATAACTGAATCACTGTGCTGTAAAGCAGAAATTAATGCAACATTGTAAATAAATTAAAAATACTTCAATTAAAAAAAGTAGCTGCCCTATTCTACATTTCCACAAGCAATGTTCAAGGATTCTAATTTCTCCACATCTTTTCTAACCCTTGTTATTTTGCTTTTTTTTTTTTAAAATAGTCATCCTAGTGGGCATAAAGTGGTTTCTCATTGTAGTTTTGGTGTGCACTTCCCAAATGATTAATGAATTGAATATCCTTTCATACACTTGTTGGCCATTTGTATATTTTCTTTGAACAAATGTCTTATCAAATCTTCTGCTCATTTTTTTAATCAAACAGATATTTAAAAAATTTTGTCTTGTTTTAAGAGTTCTTTATGTATTCGGGATACTAGACCCTTCAGATAGACAATTTTCAAATATTTTCTAGTATTCTGTAGGTTGCATTTTCACTTTTTTGATTGTGTCTTTTGGTGCAAAATTTTTTAACATTTTGATGAAGTCCAATTTATGGGTTTTTTTCTCCTTTGTTGTTTGTGCTTTTGGTGTCATTTCAAAGAACGTGTGCCAAACTAAGTTCTTTTAAAATGAAATGTCAATAGAATCCTTTCTTCTTCCTCACTAGTACAAGCAGTACTCAGGAACTAGTAAAGTACTAGCAGTACTTGAATGGATCTGCGAGTCTTTTATTTACACACTGTCATGAACTGATTCTATCCCCTAAAATTTATATGTTGAAGCTCTAATCCCCATTACCTCAGAATGTGACTGTATTTAGAGACAGAACTTTTAAAGAGGTAATTAAGCTAATGAGAGGTATTAGGGTGGTCCCTAATTCAGTGTGATGCAGCAGCAGCAGCAGTGTCCCTATAAGATTAGGACTCACCAACACTAGGGATACAAACGCACAGAGAAATGGCCATGTGAGGACACAGCAGCAAGAGGCCATCTGCAAGCCAAGAAGAAGGGCCTCAGGAGAAACCGAGCCTGCTGATGCCTTGATCTTGGACAACTAGCCACCAGAATTGTGAGAAAATTAATTCCTGTTGTTTAAGCCACCCAGTTTGTGGTATTTTGTTATGACAGTCCTACAAAACTAGTACACATGTAGTGGAATTTATATCCCAATTTACTTGGAGATCATTACAATATTGGTAACATCAAGGGGCATATTTATTCTTTTCAATGCTAACGACCTTCTGCATCAGTTTGCTTCTTTTCGGGAAAAGATTTGAAAAATGACCAAAATTTCCCTTCTGTTTCAAAATTTTCCCTCTGCACTTTGGATATTTGAACCTTGACATCTGATAGCTTCTGATATCAATGGTGACTTATGTAAGTTGGAACTAAGTCCAAGGAAGTATGCTTTGATTTTGTAAAATAATTTGAGATAAGTAAATAAATTGAATTTGGGAAATCAACTGTAGCTAAAATGAATTTCCACATGGGTGGGTCTTCAAATTGCCTACACAGACCTATTTGAGCTTTGTGGCCTGTTGGGGGAAAGGAGAGCAGGTTCACTAAAGTGAGCAGAGTTGTTACGGAATAGTATCCATTTCAAAATGCCTAACTTGGTCAGGTTGTGTATCAAATTAAAAAGTAACCATTGGGACTTCTCTGAAGCCTTCTGCACTTCCACTGCAGGGACTGAAGGTTTGATCCCTGGTCTGGGAAAACTGAGATTCCACATGCCACGTGGTGCGGCAAAAAAAAAAAAAAAAAAAAAAAATTCTTGAATGTCTGCAATCAACCCAAGTTTTCAAAACATCACCTACTTAAGATTTGACAACTTGAACTATGTTTTGTTTTATTTTTATGAAAAATTAAATATTATATAGTCATTCTAATAATGACAGGCTAGATTATTCAGACCAATAGCCCTGCTGAAAATGTAAAATATTGTATTAAACATGGGAAAATTCTCCTTAAAAATAGATGAATGCCCAACCATAGGATTTGACCTTGGTTCTGAAGCACTGCACAAGAGAAACAGGAAGCAAAATCTGATCCTGCCTGAGGTACAAAATCTAAAGACACGTTCTTCTTGCCAAACTGGCTCCTTATACAGCTACACCTTAAGGACAAATTTAATTGCATAATTAAACTAACACAAATATCTGGAGCCCAAATTTTCTTCCATTGAGTGACCCAAACACCTGAAGCTGTAAATTAAGTTTAAAGTGACCCCAAGTTAACATATGTCTAAAGGCAACTGTCAAGAAGGCAAGTAATTTCTGGATGGAGGAAGTCACCTCCATTCAAGACCTCAAAATCTCCCTAAAAATAACCTGAGGACAATGAGTGGCACATGATGAAAACAAAGTGAACAAGAAAATAAACCACCATAAAAGAAAATAAGCAAAACAACAGAAAGACCTCAGATATGGGAACTATTAATACTAGGAAAGCAATGTTTTATACTGTTATCAAAAAATTTTAGAAAGGAGCCTAAAGGTAACTTTAGGAGAAAGTATAAAGAGTGAACTAAAATAACTGTAAAAGAACAAATAAAAATTTTAAAATAATTGCAGTAATTTCAAATAAAAATTCTATAGCTATGAACTGTGTATAACATACTAAGAGACTTAATGAACTGGAAGACAGAGCAGAAGAAATTATCCAGAATGTGATTTAGAGAGAAAATAATGGGAAACACAGAAGGAAAATTAAGAGACAGAAAGAATGGAGAAAGAAGGTAGAATATAGGTGTAAGGAGTCCCAGAAGAAGAGTAGAGAGAATGGAAAAGAAATAACATCAACAAGGTAATAGCTGATAATTCCCCCAAAATGAAGAAATACGGTGATCTTTTGATTTAAGAATGAGTCTCAAGGACTGCACAAAAATAGATTTCAAACACAAAATAGGGGGGCTTCCCTAGTGGCTCAGTGGTAAAGAATCCGCCTGCCAATGCAGGAGACACAGGTCTGATCCCCAATCTGGGAAGATTCCACGTGCCATGGAGCAACTAAGCCCAACTATTGAACGTGTGCTCCAGAGCCTGGGGGCCACTACTGAGCGCATGAATCATAGCTACTGAACTCCTGCACCCTAGAGCGTGTGCTCAGCAACAAGGGAAGCCACTGCAACTAGAGAGTAACCCCTCCTTCCCACAGCTCGCGAAAAGCCCATGCAGCAACAAAGACCCAGAACAGCAAAAGATAAACAAAATGCCAAACTGGGATAACTACAGAACCCCCGAACCATAGAATGAATGCAAAGGAAGACAGAGAAATTCACAGATGGGTTAACCTCAAAGGAGTTATTACTGATATCATCAGCAAAAGCGGAGACTCAAAGTTGGTGGAATGCTAATGTTAGGTAGTTACAATAAGAAAAAGGAGTCCAAAATGGCGTTGGCTAAAAGATAAAGAAAGGAAAAAGCCCATAAACATGGAACAAAAGAAAATCCAAGGACTGGAGTGAGAACCTCAGGTGAAACAAACAGCCCTCCTGGCTAGCCCAATTCACATAGGGCAGGCTGAGGAGGGGAGGGGACAAACGTATAAAAAAGAGGAAGCCAAGATGGATTGAGGGCTCTCCTTGGGGACTGGCCCACCCTCATGCTTCGAGGGTGTACTATCCTTTGCTTAATAAAACTGAGCTGGAACCTAGCTGTAACACTGGTCCACCGTTTCAAATTTTTGTTGTGCTGACACAAAGCCAAGGAAATCACACACTCCCCCGACACTATCTTTCATGTACCGGAAGAAGATAGCGGTCAACCTAGGATTTTTGTCCCTTGAAATGCCTTTCAACATGAAAGTGAGTGGCTTCCCTGGGGATCCAGCGGCTAAGACTCTGAGCTCCCAATGCAGGGGCCTGGGTTCGATTCCTGGTCGGGGAAATAGATCCCACGTGCTGCAACTGAGAGGTCACATGCTGCACCTAAATGTCCCGAGCACTGAAACTAAGGCCTGGCACAGCCAAATAGACAAATAATTTTGTAAAAGACAAAGTGAAATAAAGATACTTTCAGGTAAATAAAAACAGTGATTTTTGCCATTAGCTGAATCTCTTTAAAGAAAACTCAAAACAAGGTATTTCAAGCAGAAAGAAAAGTGATGCCAGATTCAAAGTCTGAGATCCAACACAGAATGAATAAATACACAACTAGAAAATACATGGATAAATCTAAACGAATTTTTACTGCATAAAATAATAACAGATGCACGAAATCTCATACACGAAGGCCAAAACCCAGAAATAACCCAAATGTTCATAACTGATGGATGAACAATACAAGTATATCTATAATGTAATATTACTCACCAACAAAAGGAAATGAAATACTGATACATACTACAATATCGAGAAGGATTTGCCAGTAAGGCATTCACAGAAAATCTGATAAAAGCTATGACATAAAACAAACAAACCACAGATAGGGCTGAAGACGGATCATGGAAATGACAAACTAGATCATAGTCCTGGGACATTTTGTTGTTTTAATCTTTATAACTCTCCCACCTGCCATTGTCAGTGCCTGATTCAAAGAAGATGCTCAATAGACCATGACACATCTTTTTTTTGTTGTTTTTCAAGTATTTCAGACTTTTAGAATAAATCTCTCATTGAAACTCGTACAGATTTATTCTTCCTTCATTTGTACCCAAGTCATACTGGTACTGCCCTGGGTTAAGTATGAACTGGGGAGTCAAGAGAGGATCAAGGCTTGATTCATGATCCCTCACTTATTAGTGATATGAAATTGGTGTATGTACTTTATATGAATCCCCTATTGTTCCTGTTATGAACTACCACAAACTTAGTGGCTTAAAGTAACAGTTTTATCCCCTTAATCTTTCCATTCTAGAGATCAGAAGCTCAAAATCAGGGCTAAAATCAAGATGTCAGCAGAACTGCATGCCTTTCGAATCATCCACTTCTTGCCTTTTCCAGCTTCTGGAAGTCATCTGCATTCACTGCTCTGTAGCCTCCTTCCAACTTTAAGGCCATCAGTTAAATAACTCCACACCTCTTCATCCATCTTCACATCTCCTTCCTTGACTGTCTCTGCCTGTTCCCCTCTTGTGAGTACATGAGACCCAGGTATCAAATCCAGGAAACCCTACCTATCTCAGTTCAGTTCAGTCACTCAGTCATGTCCGACTCTTTATGGCAGCATGCAGGCTTCACTATCCATCACCAACTCCCAGAGCTTGCTCAAACTCATGTCCGTTGAGTTGATGATGCCACCCAACCATCTCATCCTCTGTCATCCCCTTCTCCTCTACCTTCAATCTTTCCCAGCATCAGGGTCTTTTCCAATGAGTCAGTTCTTCCCATCAGGTGGCCAAAGTACTGGAGTTTCAGCTTCAGCACCAGTCCTTCCAATGAATGGTCAGGACTGATTTCCTTTAGGATGGACTGGTTGGATCTCCTTGCAGTCCAAGGGACTCTTAAGAGTCTCCTTCAAACATCACAGTTCAAAAGCATCAATTCTTGGATGTACAGCTTCTTCATAGTCCAACTCTCACATCCATACATGACTACTGGAAACACCATGCCTTGACTAGACAGATCTATGTTGGTAAAGTAGTGTCTCTGCTTTTTAATATGCTGTCTAGGTTGGTCATAACTTTTCTTCCAAGGAGTAAGCATCTTTTAATTTCATGGCTGCAGTCACCATCTGCAGTGATTTTGGAGCCCAAAAAAATAAAGTCTGACACTGTTTCCACTATTTCCCCATCTATTTCCCACGAAGTGATGGGACCAGATGCCATGATCTTCGTTTTCTGAATGTTGAGCTTTAAGCCAACTTTTTCACTCTCCTCTTTCACTTTCATCAAGAGGCTCTTTAGTTCCTCTTCACTTTCTGCCATAAGGGTGGTGTCATCTGCATATCTGAGCTTATTGATATTTCTCCCAGCAATCTTGATTCCAGCTTGTGCTTCTTCCGGTCCAGCATTTCTCATGATGTACTCTGCATAGAAGTTAAATAAGCAAGGTGACAATATACAGCCTTGATGTACTCCTTTCCTATTTGGAACCAGTCTGTTGTTCCACGTCCAGTTCTAACTGTTGCTTCCTGACCTGCATACAGATTTCTCAAGAGGCAGGTCAGGTGGTCTGGTATTCCCATCTCTTTCAGAATTTTCCACAGTTTGTTGTGATCCACACAGTCAAAGGCTTTGGCATAGTCAAGAAAGCAGAAATAGCTGTTTTTCTGGAACTCTCTTGCTCTTTCCATGATCCAGCAGATGTTGGCAATTTGATCTCTGGCTCCTCTGCCTTTTCTAAATCCAGCTTGAACATCTGGAAGTTCACAGTTCACATACTGTTGAAGCCTGGCTTGGAGAATTTTGATCATTACTTTGCTAGCGTGTGAGATGAGTGCAACTGTGCAGTAGTTTGAACATTCTTTGGCATTGCCTTTCTTTGGGGTTGGAATGAAAACTGACCTTTTCCAGTCCTGTGGCCAATGCTATTTTCCAAATTAATCATATCTGTAAAATTTCTTTTGCCATCTGAGATATCATAGTCACATCCCAAACCTGCACAAACATTGGGCAATGCTATTGCTTAAAAGTATGAGTTAACCATATGTGTGCATGCATGCTAAGTTGCTTCAGTCATGTCTGACTCTTTGCAACCCTATGGACTGTATGTAGCCCTCAAGGTGCTTCTGTCCATGGGATTCTCCAGACAAGAATAATAGAGTGGGTTGTCATGCACTCCTCCAGGGGACCTTCCTCACCCAGGGATCGAACCCACGTCTCTTATATCTCCTGCATTGGCAGGTGGGTTCTTTACCACTAGCACCACGTGGAAAGCCCAGTTAACTGTATCAGTTCGGTTCAGTCACTCAGTCGTGTCTGACTCTTTGGGACCCCATGAATCGCAGTACGCCAGGCCTCCCTGTCCATCACCAACTCCAGGAGTTCACTCAAACTCACGTCCATCAAGTCGGTGATGCCATCCAGCCATCTCATCCTCTGTAGTCCCCTTCTCCTCCTGCCCCCAATCCCTCCCAGCATAGATCTAAATAAAAGCTTACCTTTTTATTTACTTTATTTTATTTAAAAAATTTTTTATTTTTACTTAATTTTACTTTACAATACTGTATTGGTTTTGCCATACATTGACATGAATCTGTCATAGGTGTACATGAGTTCCCAATCCTGAACTCCCCCACCCCTGCCACCCCATACCATTTCTCTGGATCATCCCTGTGCACCAGCCCCAAGCATCCGGTGTCCTGTATCGAACATAGACTGGCGATTCGTTTCTTATATGATAGTATACATGTTTCAGTGCCATTCTCCCAAATCATCCCACCCTCTCCCTCTCCCTCAGAGTCCAAAAGTCCATTCTATACCTCTGTGTCTCTTTTGCTGTCTCACATACAGGGTTATCCTTACCATCTTTCTCAATTCCATATATATGTGCTAGTATCCTGTATTGGTGTTTTTCTTTCTGGCTCACTTCACTCTGTATAATCGGCTCCAGTTTCACCCATCTCATTAGAACTGATTCAAAAAATATGGAACGCTTCATGAATTTGCATGTCATCCTTGCGCAGGGGCCATGCTAATCTTCTCTGTATCATTCCAATTTTAGTATATGTGCTGCCGAAGCGAGCACAAAAGCTTACCTTTTTATACCACCCAAAACTGGAATATGTTGAATGCTTGGAGGAATTTACTGAACTTGCCTAACCAAGGCAAACTTTTAAAAATGAACTCCTGGCTGAAAATGTTTTAGTCACAGGTTGTTGTAAAACAGGATGGTTGTTGTAAAACAGTATGTCCCTGAAAACACAGCACTCTGGCAGCTGAAGTGTTCCTCTCCCAAAACACACTCTGGTGGGTAAGAACAATCATTCAAAGCAGCACCTGTAGCTAGGATTTCTCAAGCTAGTCAGGCCTTAACGGTTCCTGCCTGAACTTGCTTCCCTCCTAGTCTTCTACTGACATACTTCTTCCTGTTTGTAGCTCTCCAGTCACAGATCTTCTTTGGGTTTGTTGAAGGTCTTTGAACACACTCTCCCCTCTTGGTAACAACCTTGTTACCCAGCTACAGCTGGTAACTTATTCACCCTTCAGATCTCAGCCTAATGTTATCTCTAAAGAGAGTCTTTAACCACCAAATACAAATTAAAATACTGCATTTCACTTAATAGAACTTAATGAAAATTTCATTTCATGATTATATGTGTATTTAATCTGTTTGATGGCTAACTCCCCAGTATGCCTGTAAGCTCTGTAAGCTGGACAGCATATCAGTCTTATCCTCTACTTTATTGCCTGCACTTAGTACCCTGATTGACAATAAATACCATTGAATAGATAAATGGATGCACAAATGAGAACAGTTTAATACACAAGTTATTAGAGTATTTACAGGATGCAAACTTTCACTTGCTTATGGGCTTTCGAAAGGACCTCTGTTATTGTTGTCCAGTCACTAAGTCATGTCTGACTCTTTGCGACCCCATGGACTGCGACACTGCAGGCTTTCCTGTCATTCACTATTTCCTGGAGTTTGCTCAAACTCATGTCCATTGAGTCAGTGATGCCATACAACTATCTCGTCCTCTGTCACACCCTTCTCCTCCTGCCTTCAACCTTTCCCAGCATCAGGGTCTTTCCCAGTGAGTTGGCTCTTTGCATCAGGTGGACAAATTGTTGGGAGTTTCAGCTTCAGCATCAGTCCTCCCAATGAATATCAGGGTTGATTTCCTTTAGGATTGACTGGTTTGATCTCCTTGCTGTCCAAGGGAGACTCTTGCTGTCTCAAGATTCTTTTCCAGCACAACAGTTCAAAGGCATCAATTCTTCAGTGCTCAGCCTTCTTTATGGTCCAACCCTCGCATCTGTACATGACTAATAGAAAAACCATAGCTTTGACTAGACGGACCTTTATTGGCAAAGTAATGTGTCTGCTTTTTAACATGCTGTGTAGGTTTGTCATAGCTTTCCTTCCAAGGAGCAAGTGTCTTTTAATTTCATGACTGTAGTCACTGTCTGCAGTGATTTTGGAGCCCCCTCCCCTCCAAAAAAGTCGGTCACTATTTCTATTCTTTCCCCCTTCTATTTGCCATGAAGTGATAGGACTGGATGCCATGATCTTAGTTTTTTGAAAGGTTTTTAAAACTCAGTTGAGTTTTAAGCCAGCTTTTCACTCTCATCTTTCACTTGCATCAGCAGACTCTTTGGTTTCTCTTCACTTTCTACCATTAGGGTGCTATCATCTGCACATCTGAGGTTATTGATATTTTCCCCAGCAATCATGATTTCAGCTTGTGCTTCATACGCAGCCCTGCATTTCACATGATGTACTCTGCATAAAAGTTAAAAAACAGGGTGACAACAGATTGCCTTGTTGTACTCCTTTTCCAATTTGAACCAGTCTGGTGTTCCATGTCCAGTTCAGTCACAAATATAATTCAACCCAATGAGGTCACATTTCCTGAATGCATTTCTGCTCTGGTAGAAGAAGGCTCAGATTTCAGTGTTACAAACTTCTTGCAGTCCACCTCTCCCTTCCTGCAGCCAACCTCTCTGCCATGGTGATGAATCACATGCCAGGTAGAAGTCTTCATGCTGTGGTAACTGTTTAGAATATGTTTTCTTACTCCTTACCTTGTAAAGACTGTATTACTTGGGCAAAGGCTATGTACAGATATACAAAACCTAAAGCATAAATATTCAACTATGGCCTATCTGGGGTGAGCATTCATAAGTTAAGAAACTGTTTGGAAACAGAACAGCTTGCTAACTCAGCTCTGCCAGCATGTGACTCAGAAGCAAGCTGCTGCTGCTGCTGCTAAGTCACTTCAGTGGTGTCCGACTGTGTGACCCCATGGACTGCAGCCCACCAGGCTCCCCCGTCCCTGGGATTCTCCAGGCAAGAACACTGGAGTGGGTTGCCATTTCCTTCTCCAATGCGAGAAAGTGAAAAGTGAAAGTGAAGTCGCTCAGTCATGTCTGACCCTCAGCGACCCCATGGACTGCAGCCTTCCAGGCTTCTCCATCCATGGGATTTTCCAGGCAGGAGTACTGGAGTGGGATGCCATTGCCTTCTCCGCGGAGGCAAGCTACACTCTCATTTTTCATCTCAATCCAACATAAGGAAATGTGCCTTAGATAAACCCATTATATTATCTCACAAAAGTATTGTCTCTGATGACAATGACTAAGCAAAGCTTTGATAAACTTTAAAGAATCTTATTCTTTTAAATGAGAAAGTTGGCAGAGATTATTACTAAGGTTTCCTCTATTGCTCAGTTCAGTTCAGTTCAGTCACTCAGTCATGTCCAACTCTTTGAGATCCCATGAATCGCAGCATGCCAGGCCTCCTTGTCCATCACCAACTCCTGGAGTTCACTCAAACTCATGTCCATTGAGTCGGTGATGCCATCCAGCCATCTCATCCTCTGTCGTCCCCTTCTCCTCCTGCCCCCAATCCCTCCCATCATCAAAGTCTTTTCCAATGAGTCAGCTCTTCACATGAGATGGCCAGAGTACTGGAGTTTCAGCTTTAGCATCATTCCTCCCAAAGAACACTCAGGACCTATCTCCTTTAGAATGGACTGGTTGGATCAACTGGCAGTCCAAGGGACTCTCAAGAGTCTTCTCCAACGCCACAGTTCAAAAGCATCAATTCTTCCACGCTCAGCTTTCTTCACAGTCCAAATCTCACATCCTCTATTATTAACATTTAATAATTCCAGAACAGTTTTTGAAGGACTCATGAATCCCTTCCTTTTCTTTGTTGTTCATTCACTCAGCTGTGTCTGACTCTTTGCAACCCTTAGGACTACAACATGCCAGGCTTCCCTGTCCTTCACTATCTCCTGGAGTTTGCTCAAACTCATGTCTATTGAGTTGGTGATGCCATCCAACCATCTCATCCTCTGTCACCCCCTTCTACCTCTTCCCTCAATCTTTCCCAGCACCAGGTTCTTTTTCAATGAGTTGGCTCTTTGCATGAGGTGGCCAAAGTACTGGAGTTTCAGCTTCAGCATCAGTCCTTCAAATGAATACTCAGAATTGATTTCCTTTAGGATTGACTGGTTTGATGTCCTTGCTGTCCAAGAGACTCTCAAGGGTCTTCTCCAACACCACAGTTTGAAAGCATCAATTCTTTGGCACTCAACCTTCTTTATGGTCCAACTCTCACATCTGTACATGACTGCTGGAAAAACCATAGCTTTGACTAGATGGACCTTTGTGGGAAAAGTGATGTCTCTCATTTTCTTTAGAGAAATACTAATTCCATATTTGTTCATGGGATCCCTCTATAGTCCCACAATGAGAAACAAAACTGTATGTCACCAAGGCTACTTTAAACATTAATTGTTCTCCTTAAACCACAGATGCCTGCGCCTGGCATAATTATTTTTAACCTCATGACTTCTAAATGCCACTCTGATAGCCTGGCTCATGATTCAATATGAGACCTTCTAACTGCCTTGGATTCTTTCCAGTTTCCAGGCAGTCTTGTGATTAGTTCATATTTCTGCCATGCCCTCGCTTCCATCCTCCATCTGACTCTGCTTCTTCCTCAGCTGGGTGGCTCCTTATTTGATAAACTCCTGCTTGGATCCCTAATCTCAAGAACTGGCACTGGAGATTCTCTATCACTTTCATTTTTGGTATTCTTAGGATTCTTAAGATGAGTTCTATAGATGCCTAGGCCCTGAGATTCTGACATTTGCTGTGTGTTCCTTTTGCTTGGAGGATGGGGAAGGCAGTTTTGTGAGAGAGGCAGATTCCTGGGCCCCACTGATTCCTCTGATTCAGAAAGTCTGGGAGGAGGTTTGGGAAATTTCATTTCATACAAACATCCTAGGTATTCAGATGAAAATCATAGCTCTTGCTTTGAGCTCTGAGGGTAGGTTCATAAATTTCAAAAGATGATTTAAGGAGCCTGTGATATAAAAAAACAATTTTTAAAGTAATACATTATCATGTTAGATATTTACCTTGAATATGTATATATTTGCCCATTGACAGGTATACATATTGAAGGTAAATGTACACATTCAAGGTAAATATCTAACATGATAATGTATTACTTTAAAAATTGTTTTCTTATATCATAGACTCCTTAAATCATCTTTTGAAATTTATGAACCTACCCTCAGAGAAATACAAATACACATAGAAACAAGACCTTGTAAAAACTTTTGGAGGTTCCCAGATCCCCTGAAGTTCATTCATGTAAACCCTCTTGGTGTTGCTCAAAGCCAAGAGATGGCAAGAATACACGGAAGAACTGTACAAAAAAGATTTTCACAACCCGGATAATCATGATGATATGATCACTAATCCAGAGCCAGACATTCTGGAATGTGAAGTCAAGTGGGCCTTAGAAAGCATCACTAGGAACAAAGCTAGTGGAGGTGATGGAATTCCAGTTGAGCTGTTTCAAATCCTGAAAGATGATGCTGTGAAAGTGTTGTACTGAGTATGCCAGCAAATTTGGAAAACTCAGCAGTGGCCGCAGGACTGGAAAAGCTCAGTTTTCATTCCAATCCCAAAGAAAGGTAATGCCAAAGAATGCTCAAACTACCTCACAATTGCACTCATCTCACATGCTAGTAAAGTAATGCTCAAAATTCTCCAAGCCAGGCTTCAGCAATATGTGAACCGTGAACTTCCTGATGTTCAAGCTGGTTTTAGAAAAGGCAGAGGAGCCAGAGATCAAATTGCCAACATCTGCTGGATCATGGAAAAAGCAAGAGAGTTCCAGAAAAACATCTATTTCTGCTTTCTTGACTATGCCAAAGCCTTTGACTGTGTGGATCACAATAAACTGTGGAAAATTCTGAAAGACATGGGAATACCAGACCACCTGACCTGCCTCTTGAGAAATCTGTATGCAGGTCAGGAAGCAACAGTTAGAACTGGACATGGAACGACAGACAGGTTCCAAATAGGAAAAGGAGTACATCAGGCTGTATATTGTCACCCTGCTTATTTAACTTCTATGCAGAGTACATCATGAGAAAGGCTGGGCTGGAAGAAGCACAAGCTGGAATCAAGATTGCCAGGAGAAAGATCAACAACCTCAGATATGCAGATGACACCACCCTTATGGCAGAAAGTGAAGAGGAACTAAAAAGTCTCTTGATGAAAGTGAAAGAGGAGAGTAAAAAAGTTGGCTTAAAGCTCAACATTCAGAAAACGGAGATCATGGCATCTGGTCCCATCACTTCATGGGAAATAGATGGGGAAACAGTAGAAGCAGTGTCAGACTTTATATTTTTGGGCTCCAAAATCACTACAGATGGTAACTGCAGCCATGAAATTAAAAGATGCTTACTCCTTGGAAGAAAAGTTATGACCAACCTAGATAGCATATTCAAAAGCATAGACATTACTTTGCCAGCAAAGGTCCGTCTAGTCAAGGCTATGGTTTTTCCTGTGGTCATGTATGGATGTGAGAGTCGGACTGTGAAGAAGGCTGAGCACTGAAGAATTGATGCTTTTGAACTGTGGTGTTGGAGAAGACTCTTGAGAGTCCCTTGGACTACAAGGAGATCCGACCAGTCCATTCTGAAGGAGATCAACCCTGGGATTTCTTTGGAAGGAATGATGCTAAAGCTGAAGCTCCAGTACTTTGGCCACCTCATGCGAAGAGTTGACTCATTGGAAAAGACTCTGATGCTTGGAGGGACTGTGGGTAGGAGGAGAAGGGGACGACAGAGGATAAGGTGGCTGGATGGCATCAGTGACTCGATGGAGGTGAGTCTGAGTGAACTCCGGGAGATGGTGCTGGACAGGGAGGCCTGGCGTGCTGCAATTCATGGGGTCGCAGAGTCGGACACGACTGAGTGACTGAACTGAACTGAACTGTCCTCAATGAAAAAAAGAAACCTTTCTCCTTTTTTGAGGAATAAAATATGGCCTCAGGAATATCAACCTCCTTTTTATAAAGAAATCAGTTTTGATTAATGATAAACTACGAAATAGTCATTATTAAAGAAAAAGAAAATCATAGGAAGATACATATAAGAAATAAGAAGAAAAATACCAACCCACAATCCAGAATTAATCGCTTAATGTTCCCTTATATTTTCTTTAAGGCATTATTGTAACAGTCTAATACATGCATTTTACTGTATAAAGCATTTTTAGACGTTAAAAAAATACAAACATTTTAAAATTGACTAAGGACTGTGGATGCACACACAACATGCCGCACACTTTGTTTCAAGTTCTGGGATGCCAGAGATTTAACATGAAGTAGGCAGGAGGAGCTGGACACGACTGAGCGACTTCACTTTCACTTTCCACTCTCATGCATTGGAGAAATGCCACTTGCATGCCATATCCTTAATGGCAACCCACTCCGATATTCTTGCCTGGAGAATCCCAGGGACGAGGGAGCCTGGTGGGCTGCCGTCTATGGGGTCGCACAGAGTCGGACACGACTGAAGCGACTCAGCAGCAGCAGCAGCAGGTAGTATACATGCACAGTAATGGAAGAAAGGATGGTGCCACACTCTCAACCTGTCATACTCATTTTAACAGGAAAAGTACAAAACTAGCAGCTAGCAAAATCTTGGTTCTGGTCCTTCCTCCATCACTTCCTACTCGTATAATTCTAGATAAGTCACTTAATATTTCCGGGCTTCTGATGACTGACCTCTTAGAAGGCATATAATCTTTTTGAAGGCAGGACACAGTACTGCATGATATCCTGAGGTCCCATAAAAACGCATACGTAGATATAGATATATATAAACATATATATCTATGTATGTAAACAATTATGTATGTTAGGTTATTTGGAAAATGCAGGAAGAGTATAAAGAAATAAAAAATAATCTGTATGATTATAATGCAGAGATAAAAGCTCTTATTTAGTTTTTCCCCCACACCTAAAAATTAAAGCATCATTCACTTTGGCTTGGCATTGTGCTAGAAAGATGCAAAGCGTGTGTAATAAAATGATATGTATCCTACATTCAATTTTTATTGAAGAAGCAAACATTACTGCAAGGGATAGTAGTAAGTTCTACAGATTTGTATAAGTTAGGAAAAGACATAAAATATAGCACTTGTATTGATACAAGCAGAATGTTGAATGCACTTTTTCTAAAAGCTACAGTTGGCAGCCTACTATTATATCTTACAATATATGTGTTTCACCATAACATACAACAAAGAATGCTTCATGACTCCCACCTTCTATGAGATGCCCTACCCATGAGACAGAAAACTGGAAAACAGAATTAACGTGTTGATTTGTACCTGTATTTAACATAACGCTGGGCAAGGACTAATGCTTAATAAACATGTATTTGTATAGCCTTTCACCTCTTTAGCTAATCACATTATCAGCTTCTGTGGAACAAACAAAGAAAGTGAACCTTACACACATCAAAGCCGAATCCACGGTATTTAGAAGGCTAAAAGGAAAGCTACCGAACAGGGCTATCAGTCGGAACAACTGCGTCAAGTTGCCCAGTCACAGTAACTGTCCCAGTCAGCCAGCTTCAGTAGCACAGGGGTGAAACTATATGTGAGGATGGTTCACAAGGATTATGAAAAGGGTGAGCAATGAAGGATTTGTGTGAGTCAGCCTGGGTTGTGCAGCCTGGTTGTGCAGTCAGCCTGGGTTGTTGGTAAAAAGGTGAGAAGAGAACAGGAAGGGGAACACCAAGAAAGGGTTCCTACAGGAGTTTGTGTGTAAGAAAGAGCAGAAGGCAGACCCATGAGATGGTGGACATCATTTTATTTCCTAAGGAATTCTTCAAATTTGCTCTGGCAGACTGCAAATCTCTCTCTCTCATCTCTCTCCACCCCCCCCCCCCCCCCCGCCACGTGTGTGTGCCATGACTGCTTCACTTTCCTATAGGATTTCCACCCATCAAGAGACATGGTCCCAATGAGCCCTGTTTTGGGACAACTTGTAAGGCTCACTGGGAATTTCTCAGAACTAAACCATAGGCAGGGGTGAAGGAGCTCTGAGAGCAACCATTTTATTTCCCAGGGAATGCCATGATCTACCTGGGGTTTCAATGATTAGCTCCAGACATATCTGTTAGCAGCACAAGTAGGTTTCTAGACCTTCCCAGGAGTGCCCTGACTATACCACCCTGCCTCCTATCACATTCTTGGAATTACATGGCCCTGCTATAGAATCTTGAGGCTCTCCAAGGCTATTTCTGAACTCTCTTTACAAAGGTTCATTGTTTATTCAAGAATATTATATTCTCATTTGCAAAATTCTATTTGGGAAAATGACAGCCCTAAAATCTAAATGGTTTTGTGTCCCCAATAAGTCCCAGGATCCAGAAGAGACATAGGAAACACCTCATACACAATATATTATCTCAATGAAGCAAGAATTCAAGGTTGAATAAAAGCTGATACACGACTGTGTAAACATCAATATAACAGAGTATCTTAAAGCTTTTAAAAAGATATGAAAGTATCTTTAATCTTACTGCTTCAAAACTATTTTATTTCTATTGACCTAAAGTAGGTCTTTTGAAGCTTTGTCATAAAAACAACAAGTTGTCAAGTTTCTATTTTTTTTAGGAGAGAAGTAATCATTAATGAAGTGAAAGTCGCTCAGCCGTGTTTGACTCTTTGCGACCCCAAGGACTCTCCATGGAATTCTCCAGGCCAGAATACTGGAGTGGGTAGCCTTTCCTTTCTCCAGGAGATCTTCCCAAACCAGGTCTCCTGCATTGCAGGCGGATTCTTTGCCAACAGAGCTGAAGAGTCTTAACTTTCTTATCTTGGTACCCAATTCAATGTTTCCTTGGAAATATTTTGTATCGAGTAATATGCATAGACTGGAATGGGTGAATTTAACTCAGATGACCATTATATCTACTACTGTGGGCAGGAATACCTCAGAAGAAATGGAGTAGCCATCATGGTCAACAAAAGAGTCCAAAATGCAATACTTGGATGCAATCTCAAAAACAACGGAATGATCTCTGTTTGTTTCCAAGGCAAACCATTCAATATCACAGTTATCCAAGTCTATGCCCCAACCAGTAATGATGAAGAAGCTGAAGTTGAATGGTTCTATGAAGACCTACAAGATCTTGTAGAACTAACACCCAAAAAAGATGTCCTTTTCATTATAGGGGACTGGAATGCAAAAGTAGGAAGTCAAGAAACACCTGGAGTAACAGGGAAATTTGGTCTTGGAATGCGGAATGAATCAGGGCAAAGACTAATAGAGTTTTGCCAAGAAAATGCACTGGTCATAGCAAAAACCCTCTTCCAACAACACAAGAGAAGACTCTACGCATGGACATCCCCAGATGGTCAACACCAAAATCAGATTGATTCTATTCTTTGCAGCCAAAGATGGAGAAGCTCTCAACAAAAACAAGACCGGGAGCTGACTGTGGCTCAGATCATGAATGCCTTATTGCCAAATTCAGACTGAAACTGAAGAAAGTAGGGAAAACCGCTAGACCATTCATGTATGACCTAAATCAAATCCCTTATGATTATACAGTGGAAGTGAGAAATAGATTTAAGCGCCTAGATCTGATAGATAGAGTGCCTGATGAACTATGTAATGAGGTTCATGATATTGTACAGGAGATAAGGATCAAGACCATCCCCATGAAAAAGAAATGCAAAAAAGCAAAATGGCTGTCTGGGGAGGCCTTACAAATAGCTGTGAAAAGAAGAGAATTGAAAAGCAAAGAAGAAAAGGAAAGATATAAGCATCTGAATGCAGAGTTCCAAAGAATAGCACGGAGAGATAAGAAAGCCTTCTTCAGTGATCAATGCAAAGAAATAGAGGAAAAGAACAGAATGGGAAAGACTAGAGATTTCTTCAAGAAAATTAGAGATACCAAGGGAACATTTCATGCAAAGATGGGCTCGATAAAGGACAGAAATGGTATGGACCTAACAGAAGCAGAAGATATTAAGAAGAGGTGGCCAGAATACACAGAAGAACTGTACAAAAAAGATCTTCACGACCTGGATAATCATGATGGTGTGATCAGTCATCTACAGCTAGACATTCTGGAATGTGAAGTCAAGTGGGCCTTAGAAAGCATCACTACAAACAAAGCTAGTGGAGGTGATGGAATTTCAGTGGAGCTATTTCAAATCCTGAAAGATGATGCTGTGAAAGTGCTGCATCACTATGCCAGCAAATTTGGAAAACTCAGCAGTGGCCACAGGACTGGAAAAGCTCAGTTTTCATTCCAATCCCAGAGAAAGGCAATGCCAAAGAATGCTCAAACTATCACACAATTGCACTCATCTCACATGCTAGTAAAGTAATGCTCAAAATTCTCTAAGCCAGGCTTCAGTAATACATGCACCATGAACTTCCTGATGTTCAAGCTGGTTTTAGAAAAGGCAGAGGAGCCAGAGATCAAATTGCCAACATCTGCTGGATCATGGAAAAAGCAAGAGAGTTCCAGAAAAACAGCTATTTCTGCTTTATTGACTATGCCAAAGCCTTTGACTGTGTGGATCACAATAAACTGTGGAAAATTCTGAAAGAGATGGGAATACAGACCACCTGACCTGCCTCTTGAGAAATTTGTATGCAGGTCAGGAAGCAACAGTTAGAACTGGACATGGAACAACAGACTGGGTCCAAATAGGAAGAGGAGTACATCAAGGCTGTATATTGTCACCTTGCTTATTTAACTTCTATGTAGAGTACATCATGAGAAACGCTGGACTGGAAGAAACACAAGCTGGAATCAAGATTGCCGGGAGAAATATCAGTAACTTCAGATATGCAGATGACACCACCCTTATGGCAGAAAGGGAAGAGGAACTAAAAAGCCTCTTGATGAAAGTGAAAGAGGAGAGTGAAAAAGTTGGCTTAAAGCTCAACATTCAGAAAACGAAGATCATGGCATCTGGTCCCATCACTTCATGGGAAATAGATGGAGAAACAGTGGAAACAGTGTCAGACTTCATTTTTTGGGGCTCCAAAATCACTGCAGATGGTGAGTGCAGCCATGAAATTAAAAGATGCTTACTCCTTGGAAGGAAAGCTATGATCAACCTAGATAGCATATTCAAAAGCATAGACATTACTTTGCCAACTAAGGTCTGTCTAGTCAAGGCTATGGTTTTTCCTGTGGTCATGTATGGATGTGCGAGTTGGACTGTGAAGTAGGCTGGGCACCGAAGAATTGATGCTTTTGAACTGTGGTGTTGGAGAAGACTCTTGTGAGTCCCTTGGACTGCAAGGAGATCCAACCAGTCAATTCTAAAGGAGATCAACCCTGGGATTTCTTTGGAAGGAATGATGCTAAAGCCGAAACTCCAGTACTTTGGCCACCTCATGAAAAGAGTTGACTTATTGGAAAAGACTTTGATGCTGGGAGGGATTGGGGGCAGGAGGAGAAGGGGACGACAGAGGATGAGATGGCTGGATGGCATCACTGACTCGATGGACGTGAGTCTGAGTGAACTCTGGGAGTTGGTGATGGACAGGGAGGCTGGTGTGCTGCAATTCATGGGGTCGCAAAGAGTCGGACACGACTGAGCGACTGAACTGAACTGAACTGAGGTCTGTCTAGCCAAAATTTAGACTTCAGTTGAAGAAAGTATAGAAAACAACTAGACCATTCAGATATGACCTAAATCAAATCCCTTACAATTACATTATGGAAGTCACAAATAGATTCAGGGATTAGATCTGATAGAGTGCCTGAAGAACTACTGATGGAGTTTTATAATGTTGTACAGGTGGCAATGATCAAGACCATCCCCAAGAAAAAGAAATGCAAAAAGGCAAACTGGTTGTTGAGGAGGCTTTACAAATAGCTGAGAAAAGAAGACAAGTGAAAGGCAAAGGAGAAAAGGAAAAATATATCCATCTGAATGCAGAGTTCCAAAGAATAGCAATGAGAGGTAAGAAAGACTTCCTTAGTGATCAATGCAAAGAAATAGAGGAAAATAATAGAATGGGAAAGACTAGAGATCTCTTCAAGAAAATTAGAGTTACAAGGGAACATTTCATGCAAAGATGGGCTCAATAAAGGACAAAAATGTTATGGACCTAACAGAAGCAGAAGATACTAAGAAGAGGTGGCAAGAATACACAGAAGAACTATGCAAAAAAGATCTTCATGATCCAGATAACCATGATGGTGTGATCACTCACCTACAGCCAGACATCCTGGAGTGCAAAGTCAAGTGGGCCTTAGGAAGTATCACTACAAACAAAGCTAGTGGAGGTGATGGAATTCCAGTTGAGCTATTTCAAATCCTGAAAGATGATGCTGTGAAAATGCTGTAGACAATGTATGCCAGCAAATTTGGAAAACTCAGCAGTGGCCACAGGACTGGAAAGGTTAGTTTTCATTCCAATCCCAAAGAAAGGCAATATCAAAGAATGTTCAAACAACCACACAATTGCACTCATCTCACGTGCTAGTAATGCTCAAAATTCTCCAAGCTAGGCTTCAACAGTATGTGAGCCATGAACTTCCATATGTTCAAGCTGGATTTAGAAAAGGCAGAGGAACCAGAGATCGAATTGCCAACATCCACTGGAACCAGAGATCGAATTGCCAACATCCATTGGATCATCGGAAAACCAAGAGAATTCCAGAAAATATCAATGTTAGCTTCACTGACTATGCTAAAGCCTTTGTATGGATCACAACAAACTGGAAAATTCTTCAAGAGATGGGATTATCAGACCACCTTACCTGCCTCTTTAGAAATTGGTATGCAGGTCAAGAAGCAATAGTTAGAACCAGACATGGAACAACAAACTGGTTCCAAATTTGGAAAGGAGTATGTTAAGGATGTCTATTGTCACCCTGCATTTTAATTTCTATGCAGAGTACATCATGAGAAATGCTGGGCTGGATGAAGCACAAGCTGGAATCAAGACTGCTGGGAGAAATATCAATATCCTCAGATGTACAGATGACACCACCCTTACGGCAGAAAGTGAAAAGTAACTAAAGAGCCTCTTGATGAAAGTGACAGAAGAGAGCAAAAAAGCTGGCTTAAAACTCAACATTCAGAAAACAAAGATCATGGCATCTGGTCCCATCACTTCATGGGAAATAGATGGGGAAACAATGGAAATAGTGACAGAGTTTATCTTGTTGGGCTCCAAAAAATCACTGCAGATGGTGATACAGCCATGAAATTAAAAGACACTTGCTCTTTGGAAGAGAAGTTAAGACAAACCTAGGGAGCATATTAAAAAGCAGTGATATTACTTTGCCAGCAAAGGTCCATCTAGTCAAGGCTATCTATGGTTTTTCAGTGGTCATGTATGGATGTGCGAGTTGGACTGTGAAGAAGGCTGAGCGCCGAAGAATTGATGCTTTTGAACTGTGGTGTTGGAGAAGACTCTTGAGAATCCCTTGGACTACAAGGACATCAAACCAGTCCATCCTAAAGGAATCAGTCCTGAATCTTCATTGGAAGGACTGATGCTGAAACTGAAACTCCTATACTTTGGCCACCTTATGCAAAGAACCGACTCATTGGAAAAGACCCTGATGCTGGGAAAGATTGAAGGCAGGAGGAGGAGATGACCGAGGATGAGATGGTTGGATGGCATCACCGACTTGATGGACATGAGTTTGAATAAGCTCCGCAAGCTGGTGATGGACAGGGAAGACTGGTATGCTCTAGTCAATGCGTCACAAAGAGTCAGACAAGACTGAGCGATTGAACTGAACTGAGTATACACAAGCATTAAGTTCATGGTGTCCAAACTCATTCATAAAACTCATGCTCCAAAACGTGGGAAAGGGCATCTTTCAGTACCTTTCATTTTCCTGAAAACTAGTGGTGATATGGAATCACATGTTCTGTAACTGGAAAGTTGACTTCTTAAGAGAATCCTCCATGAAATACATTGGAATGTTAGTTCCTAAGAGAAGCTTTTGTTTACTTTAGTGTAAACCCATATCATTAATATCTAATGTTCTTGACTTCTGAATATAAAGTAATACATGCATGGAAACCAGCTGTCCTCTGAGTTAGGTGACACAGCTCAAAGCACACAGGCATAACTTAAGTGGAGTGTTCATAATGACTTCCTAGAAAGCTATTAATCCTGCTAAATAGGGAATCTGTATACTAATCTCTCCTTTTTCAATGCAGGAACTATAATGATAGTGCATCCATGGGAGTGCTTCCTAAACAGCAAGTTCTTTTTTCTCTTGGTCATGAATTCTATTCTTTCTTGACCATTAAAGACTCTTTGGTTCTATCTCTTCACAGCTTATCCCCACACTTTCTTTTTTTGAAAGTCACAGACAATTTATCTTTCTTTAATTAGATTAGGAGGAAAAAAAGTGAAGAACCCATTGTGGGCGGAAGTGCATGCTAAGTCACTTCAGTCGTGTCCGACTCTTTGTGACCCTGTGCACTGTAGCCTGCCAGGCTCCTCTGTCCATAGGGTTCTCCAGGCAAGAATACTGGAGTTGCCATAGCCTCTTCCATGGCAGGAAGCAGTAAGAGTCTTTTAGGGTCTGGCATTGATTTTCATAGCAGAACATACAGCAGAGACGTGGGAACACACAGGTTACTCTTATGTTCCCTAACTATGTTGCTTAAAGGGATGCTGTTGCCATGCTAGTTGGCTATGCCCCACAAGTAGTGTGCTGGACTTTCCCCAGAAATCTTTATCCTAGTCTTCATCACAAGGAGGGCACTGCCACATGCTCTTGGCCAGAGTCTCTAGTCCAAGGTCGCTAATTTGGCTGACTACATCCTGCTCAATACGCCTTTTGTCATCACAGCTTGACATATGGTGACTGATTTCAGCCTGGGGAAGCTGATGGAGAGCACTGAAGGGACAAGTAGCCCGCGTGTTTGTGACGTCAGGATGATTCTTTCCCCACTTGATAAGATGATAAGGAAACCTGCAGGCACTAATCTGGTGGTTTTTTTGTTGTTGTTTTTTTTTAATCATAGGGGCATTATAATAGCTTTTCAGGGTCCAGGGAATCATGCAAATTTCTTCCATGTTGGAAGTGAAGAAGCCAAGACAAACAGCTCAGCCAAGACACACTCTCCCTACAGTTGCCTTCAACCCACACCCACTTTACTCTGCCACACGTTCTAACGCACTTTCTAACTTATAAATCTACAACAGCTTTCCATTGTCAAAAGAAATCTTGAGAGACAATGCGGCATAGCAGAAAGAGCCCCAAGTAAGGCCAGCTTGTGTGTGTGTGTCTCCACAGCTTTCACGCACAAAAAGTGAAAAACATATTCTTCACTCAGTCATGTCTGGCTCTTTGTGACCTCATGGACTGCAGCCTGCCAGGCTCCTCTGTCCATGGGATTTCCAAGGCAAGAATACTGGAGTGGGGTGCCATTCCCTGCTCCAGGGGATCTTCCTGACCCAGGAGCCAAACCCAGGTCTGGCTTTTCATCAGTCATTACCATCTCTCCATCTCTCTGTATACAGCCCCAGTATGAATCTCTCATCTCACCCAGCCTCTTCACTGTCCTTTACACACCTGTCAACGTGGCTGTCACTTTCAGAAGGAAAGCCCACATTCCTCCCTCTTTACCAATAACCACGTTTCCTCTGTGGCCATTTAATTCCAAATTTTCTCTGAGTTAGCGCTCATAATAACCTTTCTCATGTTTTAGGTTTTAAAATACTATGGCACTGGTATTTATGAACTATTAATATATGACATCTCCTGACACTCAATTTTCAAAAGGTACAACCTCTTCTTCGGTTATTTTTGCATGTACATTTATTCCTGTACCTTTAAGTGTATAAATATTTTTTCTAACTCTTAATTCCTCCTTCTTCCCCACCCTTTCCTCTTTTTACACAAGATTTGAAATCATTTAAATAACAAAAAGGGAACGATAAATAGACACTGTTCATATGATTCAAATTTTGCTGAGCTTCCTGGCAGCTATAGCTTAAAGGAAAAGTTGTTTAAATCTCATTAGCAGAAAAGAGGAACTATGCCAAAAACTTTCAGTGAATTTAGCCCTAAAAGAAAGGTTTTTAATGTGAGACATCGTAGGAGATATTATAAGTGATGTAATGAACAACATCCTTAACATTTTCACAACATTTTTCAAGTTTGATATAGTTGCTTCTTGAGAGGGCCTCCAATATGGGTTCAAGACAAAACATTAATATAAATCTAGTGAAGATGATACTTTTAAAAAATCCTCTCTAGTTTCTTGCAGAATATTGCAGCCATGAAATTAAAAGACGCCTACTCCTTGGAAGAAAAGTTATGACCAACCTAGATAGCATATTCAAAAGCAGAGACATTACTTTGCCAACTAAGGTCCGTCTAGTCAAGGCTATGGTTTTTCCTGTGGTCATGTATGAATGTGAGAGTTGGACTGTGAAGAAAGCTGAGCACTGAAGAATTGATGCTTTTGAACTGTGGTGTTGGAGAAGACTCTTGAGAGTCCCTTGGACTGCAAGGAGATCCAACCAGTCCATTCTGAAGGAGATCAGCCCTGGGATTTCTTTGGAAGGAGTAAGGCTAAAGCTGAAACTCCAGTACTTTGGCCACCTCATGTGAAGAGTTGACTCATTGGAAAAGACTTTGATGCTGGGAGGGAGTGGGGGCAGGAGGAGAAGGGGACGACAGAGGATGAGATGGCTGGATGGCATCAGTGACTCGATGGAGGTGAGTCTGAGTGAACTCCGGGAGTTGGTGATGGACAGGGAGGCCTGGTGTGCTGCGATTCATGGGGTCGCAAAGAGTCAGACACAACTGAGCGACTGAACTGAACTGAACTGAGGTGCCTAATAAATACTTGTTAGTGACCTCTCTAAGGGAACATTTACATTATTTTCACTCAAAAACTAGCGATGGAAATCTGCAATGTTTTTCTCTTACAGGCATCTAAGTAATCAAAGAGAACAGGGGAGGTAAAGAAAGCCAGCTCCCTAAGTTACTAAAGTTTTGAAAGTGAAAGTGAAGTTGCTCAGTCATGTCCGACTCTTTGTGACCCCATGGACTCTAGCCTACCAGGCTCCTCCATCCATGGGATTTTCCAGGCAATCAATGGTTTATTTTCTCTGCACAGAAAGTTACGAGTCAGACTTTCCACCCAAAGGAAGTAAGAATTTGGTTGTCAGGCTGAAAAGATATGGTTACATTGAATTAGAACAGATTTTAATATTGATTCTGACCTTTGGCAGAGTTTCAGTGAGGTAAGAGATAGAGAGGCCTCTGGGCTAGACAGCTGGTGTTTGTCGGGTGGAGTAAAATTCAAGCTTTGTTCTCACCCAGACACTCCAAGGGCAAAGCCAGTGGCAGACGCTGAGCTCTGCTGAAAGAAAGAGATAAGGTGCCCACTTCTGAAGCCAAAGAAAACTTCCCTGTTGGAACAGGCACAGGAAGGCTGCCTGCAGATCAAAAAGGGAGAGAGTACCACTCCATAATAAATGTAGACCTACCCTCACAGGCCTCTGTGGTGGGGTCCATCTTAACAAAAAGTTGTGTCCACATGTTGGGGAGGGTCCTAGAATTAAGATCTCTCTTCAGGCCCACTCACAGCTGCCTCTCCAGGATCAGCAGTATGGCAGAGTACCAATCCAAGTCACTCTGGGTTGGAAGCCCAAACAGCATGCTTGAATCTCATTCTTTTCACTCATCTACCTGGACCACGATTGCCCATCCTCAGCCCTGTTGACATTTGGGGATGGATAAAGCCTCTTGATGAAAGTGAAAGAGGAGAGTGAAAAAGTTGGCTTAAAGCTCAACATTCAGAAAACGAAGATCATGGCATCCGGTCCCATCACTTCATGGGAAATTGATGGGAAACAGTGGAAACAGTGTCAGACTTTATTTCTGGGGGCTCCAAAATCACTGCATATGGTGACTGCAGCCATGAAATTAAAAGACGCTTACTCCTTGGAAGGAAAGTTATGATCAACCTAGACAGCATATTCAAACACAGAGACATTACTTTGCCAACTAAGGTCTGTCTAGTCAAGGCTATGGTTTTCCCTGTGGTCATGTGTGGATGAGAGTTGGACTGTGAAGAAGGCTGAGCACTGAAGAATTGATACTTTTGAACCGTGGTGTTGAAGAAGACTCTTGAGAGTCCCTTGGACTGCAAGGAGGTCCAACCAGTCCATTCTGAAGGAGATCAGCCCTAGGATTTCTTTGAAAGGAATGATGCTAAAGCTGAAACTCCAGTACTTTGGCCACCTCATGTGAAGAGTTGACTCATTGGAAAAGACTGTGATGCTGGGAGGGATTGGGGGCAGGAGGAGAAGGGGACGACAGAGGATGAGATGGCTGGATGGCATCAGTGACTCGATGGAGGTGAGTCTGAGTGAACTCTGGGAGTTGGTGATGGACAGAGAGGCCTGGCGTGCTGTGATTCATGGGGTCGCAAAGAGTCGGACACGACTGAGCAACTGAACTGAACTGAATTCCTTCTTGTAGGGGGCTGTCCAGTATAGGGTATTTAGCATCTCTGGTCTCTACCCATTAAATGCCAATAATATTCCCACCTGTAGTCGTGATAATCAAAAATGTTTTCAGATATTGCTGAACGTCCTATGATGGGCAAACAACTTCCTTTGTCGAGTTACTGCTTAGAATGTGCTGGGATAGGTACTCAATAGTCCCAGTAAAGCCTACTTACAGCTAGATTCTAGTTGTCAGAGGATACATTTGTAGTCTGTATTTCATTTCTATGTACTTTGTCTTAAAATTACTGTAAATATTCCTTTTGAAAATTTAGGTTTGTACCAGTTGGACTAAAAGAAAATGGAATTTTCCTCACCTTAGTTTAGGAAGGTAACTCAGAGCCCTGGGGGACAGTAATGAGTTATCTCAGGGAAGCACCCAACACACAGAATAGAGAGGCGTAGGGGGAGAGCTGTGGGTGCTGGAGTTTTCCCTTTAAAAAACTCACTACTTTTCCCCCCTGGAATTTCATAGGATATCTATATTTTTCTTTGCAGCCTCATGCAAATGTTTTCATGAGCTTCCAATTTGTACACCTAAATATTCACTGACCATGTCCTCACTGTTTCAAGAGGGAGCTTTCATGCAATTTCACTCATTGTCCATGACAGGAAGAATTGTCAAGGTCAGCAGAAGGAAAGAATCATTGATTACAGGCCCCCAACAGGAAAATATGTACATTGCATCTCCTATAGTTCTGCCTCAGCATCAACACAGGGCCTTGGAACCACCTTAGGAGAGCCTGGCTACACCTCATGTGTGTTCTCGGAGCTTCAGGCTCATGTGAATTCATGTGCTCAGAGATAAACAAGACAAAGAAATAAAAACCAAATCATTCAGATGGCTTTGGGGGCTCTATTACCTGAGAGAAAGAGATCACTAAAAGGAAACCACAAATATACTCGATGAAATGAGGGTTTTGACAGATACTCAATGTGCAGAGCTAAAAGAAAGTTCAGCAGAGAATGCCAGAATAGGGAAGACCAGGGGTTGTTAGAAGTTTCAACAAGAAACAGATGGTTCCATCCGGCTCTAATAGAAGATGAAACTACTTATCAAAGCAGCCTAGTTACCTTATGAATATGTGCAGGAAAGAAACAAATAACTGGAAAGAGAATAAGGAAAGGGATTTGTGTTGTGAAAATAAAGAGGGAAACTTCATTAAAATGGAGTCAGGAGGCGAGCAGTGGATGGAGGGAGCTTTCATGCAATATCACTCATTGTCCGTGACATGAAGAATTGTCAAGGTCAGCAGAAGGAAAGAATCATTGATTACAGGCCCCCAACAGGAAAATATGTACATTGCATCTCCTACAGTTCTGCCAAGAGAACACACTGGTCATAGCAAACAACCTCTTCCAACAACACAAGAGAGGGCTCTACACATGGACATCCCCAGGTGGTCAATATTGAAATCAGACTGATTATATTCTTTGCAGCCAAATATGGAGAAGCTCTATACAGTCAGCAAAAACAAGACCAGGAGCTGACTGTGGCTCAATCATGAACTCGTTATTGCCAAATTCAGACTGAAATTGAAGAAAGTAGGGAAAACCACTACACCATTCAGGTATGACCTAAATCAAATCCTTAACAATTATACAGTGGAAGTGAGAAATAGATTTAAGGGACTAGATCTGATAGACAGTGCCTGATGAACTATGGATGGAGGTTTATGACATTGTACAGGAGGCAGGGAACAAGACCATCCCCAAGAAAAAGAAATGCAAAAAAGCAAAATGTCTGTCTGAGGAGGACTTTCAAATAGCTGAGAAAAGAGGAGAAGCCAAAAGCAAAGGAGAAAAGGAAAGATATTCCCATTTGAATGCAGAGTTCCAAAGAATAGCATGGAGAGATAAGAAAGCCTTCCTCAGCGATCAATGCAAAGAAATAGAGGAAAACAATAGAATGGGAAAGACTAGAGATCTCTTTGAGAAAATTAGAGATACCAAGGGAACATTTCATGCAAAGATGGGCTCAATAAAGGACAGAAATGGTAGGGACCTAACAGAAGCAGAAGATATTAAGAAGAGGTGGCAAGAAGACACAGAAGAACTGTACAAAAAAGATCTTCATGACCAAGATAATCACGATGGTGTGATCACTCACCTAGAGCCAGACATCCTGGAATGTGAAGTCAAGTGGGCCTTAGGAAGCACCACTATGAACAAAGCCAGTGGAGGTGATGGAATTCCAGTTGAGCTATTTCAAATCCTGAAAGATGATGCTGTGAAAATGCTGCTGCACTCAATATGCCAGCAAATGTGGAAAACTCAGCAGTGGCCACAGGACTGGAAAAGCTCAGTTTTCATTCCAATCCCAAAGAAAGGCAATGCCAAAGAATGCTCAAACTACCGCACAATTGCACTCATATCACTAGCTAGCGAAGTCATGCTCAAAATTTTTCAAGCCAGGCCTCAGCAATATGTGAACCGTGAACTTCCAGATGTTCAAGTTGGTTTAAGAAAAGGCAGAGGAACCAGAGATTAAATTGCCAACATTCACTGGATCCTCAAAAAAGCCGGAGAGTTCCAGGAAAACATTTATTTCTGCTTTATTGACTATGCCAAAGCCTTTGACTGTGTAGATCACAAAAAGCTGTGGAAAATTCTGAAAGAGATGGGAATATCAGACCACCTGACCTGCCTCTTGAGAAATCTGTATGCAGGTCAGGAAGCAACAGTTAGAACTGGACATGGAACAACAGACTGGTTCCAAATAGGAAAAGGAGTACGTCAAAGCTGTATATTGTCACTCTGCTTATTTAACTTTTATGCAGAGTACATCATGAGAAAGGCTGGGCTGGAAGAAGCACAAGCTGGAATCAAGATTGCCAGGAGAAAGATCAATAATCTCAGATATGAAGGTGACACCACCCTTATGGCAGAAAGTGAAGAACTAAAGAGCCTCCTGATGAAAGTGAAAGAGACTGCGAAAGTTGGCGTAAAGCTCAACATTCAGAAAACAAAGATCATGGCATCCGGTCCGATCACTTCATGGCAAATAGATGGGGAAACAGTGTCAGACTTTATTTTCTGGGCTCCAAAATCACTGCAGATGGTGACCACAGCCATGAAATAAAAAGACACTTACTCCTTTAAGAAAAGTTATGACCAACCTATACAGCATATTCAAAAGCAGAGACATTACTTTGTCAACAAAGATCCGTCTAATCAAGGCTACGGTTTTTCCAATAGTAATGTATGGATATGAGAGGTGGACTATAAAGACAGCTGACCTCCAAAGAATAGATGTTTTTGAACTGTGGTGTTGAAGAAGACTCTTGAGAGTCTCTTTGACTGCAAGGAGATCCAACCAGTCCATCCTAAAGGAGATCAGTCCTGGGTGTTCATTGGAGGGACTGATGTTGAAGCTGAAACTCCAATACTTTGGCCACCTAATGCGAAGAGCTGACTCATTTGAAAAGACTCTGATGCTGGGAAGCATTGAAGGCAGGAGGAGAAGGTGACGACAGAGGATGAGATGGCTGGATGGCATCACCAACTCAATGGACATGAATTTGAGTGAACTCTGGGAGTTGGTAATGGACAGGGAGGCCTGGCGTGCTGCAGTCCATGGGGTTGCAAAGAATCGGACACGACTGAGTGACTGAACTGAACTGACTGAACAGGAAACCAGCTACTGCAGCAACTCAGCCAATGAGAAACAGTCATCACCCTAGACTCTCACTTTTCTCCGACAGACTAATTCAAAACAATACTTCCTAACTTCCTCTTTTTTTCTTATAACGTTCCTTTCTTTTGTTGCACTTGCCTCTGGCTTTTGCTATAGCTTGCTTGTCCTGAATTGCAGCTCCTCTGGTATTTTTGAGTAAACCCATTCTAGTAAAATAACTGACTGATTTATTTTTAAGGTCAACATCACTTGATGATAAAAAATGGGATCCCAAGAAAACCTCCAACAACTCCCAAGGTGTGTGAGCAACCCAAAAAGCCCAGAGCTCATTGCTTTCTCACTGACCATGAATTTGAGGAAAAGAGTCTCCTGGATTTCAAGCCCACACTCTTTGCATTTTGAGTTCAGGCTTTATTTGGGATCTGTTTGAAGGCTTTGTTCTTTCTGAGAGTGTTCATATGGCCTTTGGCCCAATTCCTTTGGAACCGGGCTGTTCCCACTGCAACTCTGTCTATTGGAACTCTGTTTATTGGAACTGTGTTGACCTTTAGCCTCATTCCTTTTGGAACTGAGCTGTTCCCACTGGAAGTCTGTCATATCAGAACTCTATCAGAACCGTCCTGATCTTTAGCCTAATTTCTTTTGGAACTGGGCTGTTCCTATAGGAATTGTATGTTTGAGAATTTTTCTTGTTGCTTTAGAGGAAAAAAATCCCAAAGAAATGGGATCCCAGTCATCAGAATGCTTTGAGGGTGCCCCCGGCCAATTTTATGTTTAAAAACTTGGATCTCTCATTAAAAAGAATAACATAATGCCGTTTGCAGCAACATGGATGGACCCAGAGAGTGTCATACTGAGTGAAGTAAGTCAGATGGAGAAGGAGAAATATCTTATGATAGCCCTGTGGAATCTAAAAAGAAATGCTACAAATGAACTTACAAAACAGAAAGAGACTCATAGATTTAGAGGACAATCTTACAGCTGCTGTGGGAAGGACAGGGGAAGGGATAGGTAGTTTGGGATGGACGTGTACACACTGCTATAATTAAAATGCATAACCAATAAGGATCTACTGTACAGCACTACAAACTCTGCTCAATGTTATCTGGCAGCCTAGATGGGAGGGGGATTCTGGGGAGAATGGGTACATGTACATGTATGACTGAATCTCTTCATTTTCCTTGAAACTATCATAACATCATTAATCAGCTGTAACCCAACACAAAATAAAAAGTTAAAAAAAAAAACACCTTTCCTCATGTGCATTTCTAACTCAATAGACTGACTTAACCAAACACTAATGGCCATTATGGGCAACTTCCAAAATCCTCACACTTTTCTTCAAACTGAATTGGACAGCTGTGGGCGCTAAAGCTGTCAAAACCTAATGGGACACATATTTTCAATGATATTTTGAGGCTTCCAAGCATTATCCAGGGTCTAAAATTACTTCTCTACAAATACAATTTCTAAATTAACTGAGGCAAACAAACAACTAAAGAAAGACAAAACGGCTTCTCCCCCGCCACCTCATTTTTTGAAGGCAGCCCCTTGTGCCCAGCCCCCACCCCTGGTGCCACCCTTCTCCCCTGCTGCCCCCTCAGTTTCCCAGTCTCATCCTTTCACCAAGCTTCCCCTTTCCCTGAGCCTCTCCTCACCTCTCCCTTCTCTGAGGCTATCAGAACCTTTCCCTTTAAAGGTTTCTCTTCTGAGGATCCAAATAAACCCCAAACAGTCTTCTGTTTCCTGGACTATAAGGCCAAATTGAGAGCCCTGAAGTAACTGAGGAGCCCCATAGGTTTGCTGAAGTATTTAACATTGTTGCTCAAACTAGCCAACCTGGTGTCTCAGATTTGGGTCAGTTACTCTACTTGCTTGTTGCTGATGGTCTAGCCAAACAGTGAACGAATTTTGCTGGATGGGAACATCCTGAACAGGTGTAGAAAAACAAACTCAACTTTTAGCAAAAGGCTAGAACGCTGGCTGAAAACTTTCACTGGGCAATTACAGCAGCTCTTCCTAAGCCTGATCGAAATAAAACGAAGGCTTGCCCACAGAAATCTGAGGAACCCCTTCATGACGATTATAACAGACTTCAGATCGTTTTCAAATGAAATTCAGGTCTTCCTTCAGATGCTGAATCCACTCAGGTAGGCTTTAACTCTATGTTTATTAATGGGCTGAACTAGGATCTCTCTCTGGGTTGGAGTAGGAAGCCATGTCTACTTCAGAATTTAGTTAATTTAGCAAATGAGCTCATTTGAATTGTAGCTGACTCACCTAAATGAGAGACCACTAGAATTCTTAATTTTCAACTCCAGCAAATGAAGGCCCTGAAACAAAACTGAAAACCTCCTAGTGGGACTTTCCTGGTTGTATAGTGGTTAGGACTCCTTGTTTCCCTGCAAGGGGCATGGGTTCGATCCCTGGTCAGGGAACTGACATCCCATATGTTGTGTGGCCAGGAAAAAAAAAGACTATCAAAAACCTCCTATTGCTGCTGTTTTTCAGTTCAGTTCAGTCGCTCAGTCATGTCCGACTCTTTGTGACCCCATGAATTGCAGCACGCCAGGCCTCCCTGTCCATCACCGACTCCTGGAGTTCACTCAGACCCACGTCCATCGAGTCAGTGATGCCATCCAGCCATCTCATCCTCTGTCGTTCCCCTTCTCCTCCTGCCCCCAATCCCTCCCAGCATCAGAGTCTTTTCCAATGAGTCAACTCTTCGCACGAGGTGGCCAAAGTACTGGAGTTTCAGCTTCAGCATCATTCATTCCAAAGAAATCCGAGGGCTGATCTCCTTCAGAATGGACTGGTTGGATCTCCTTGCAGTCCAAGGGACTCTCAAGAGTTTTCTCCAACACCACAGTTCAAAAGCATCAATTCTTTCACGCTCAGCCTTCTTCACGGTCCAACTCTCACATCCATACATGACTCCTGGAAAAACCATAGCCTTGACTAGACGGACCTTAGTCGGCAAACTAATGTCTCTGCTTTTGAATATGCTATCTAGGCTGGTCATAACTTTTCTTCCAAGGAGTAAGCATCTTTTAATTTCATGGCTGCAGTCACCATCTGCAGTCAAAAATAAAGTCTGTCACTGTTTCCACTGTTTCCCCATCTATTTCCCATGAAGTGATGGGACCGGATGCCATGATCTTCGTTTTCTGAATGTTGAGCTTTAAGCCAACTTTTTCACTCTCCTCTTTCACTTTCATCAAGAGGCTTTTTAGTTCCTCTTCACTTTCTGCCATAGGGTGGTGTCATCTGCATATCTGACCTGGCAGTCTTGACTCCAGCTTGTGCTTCTTCCAGCCCAGCGTTTCTCATGATGTACTCTGCATAGAAGTTAAATAAGCAGGGTGACAATATACAGCCTTGACATACTCCTTTTCCTATTTGGAACCAGTCTGTCGTTCCATGTCCAGTTCTAACTGTTGCTTCCTGACCTGCATACAGATTTCTCAAGAGGCAGGTCAGGTGGTCTGGTATTCCCATCTCTCTCAGAATTTTCCACCGTTTATTGTGATCCACACAGTCAAAGGCTTTGGCATAGTCAATAAAGCAGAAATAGCTGTTTTTCTGGAACTCTCTTGCTTTTTCCATGATCCAGCGGATGTTGGCAATTTGATCTCTGGTTCCTCTGCCTTTTCTAAAACCAGCTTGAACATCAGGAAGTTCACGGTTCATGTATTGCTGAAGCCTAGAACCAAAATCTTGAACGAAAGGTTGTTACAAATTCAAGTGCTCCAGGAGTTTTCAGCCCTTTAGCCAGTTTAATTACCAAGACCTCCTGATTCCCAATGATGGGGCCTCCTAGGAGCTATAGGAGCTCTTCCCAATCCTCCCTCTTAATCAGCTTAGAGACACCACTCTCCTGATTGGGAATGTATCTCTCTGTCCTTACGGACCCAGAGCTACCCTCTCAGTGCTCAACCAACTGCTATAAAGCAGCCCCTGCCTCAGAGCACTAAGAGAGTTCAAAGAGTGAGGATCCTTAGTAAACCTCCCCAGGTTCCCATCTCTAAACTTGGTCCCTTTTGTTGAGGCCTTCTGAGAGATACACACCTTTTTTTCTCCTTAGTTCCTCTGCTCCTATTCATTTACTAGGCTGAGGCTTCTTAGAAAAGTATCACGCTGGAATTTTTGTCTCCTAAAAGGCAAAAACAATGCTAGAATTTGACAGCAGCAATAGCCAACCAAGTGAACTGAATGATGTTTCACCATCTTTTATTTGCTTTTATTTTTGTCGGCACTATAGCTGAATACGGGGACGCTGACCATTTATGCCAACTGGATCAGCTACCACCCTCTTTATGGGAAAAATCTTCAAGGGATATTTGTAGAATCCACAGTGCATCCCCTGTCAAGATTCAAATAGATCCCTTAAAGCCTCTCTTCAGAATTAGCACCCTATAAACTCAGACAGTAAAGTGTCTGCCTGTAATGCGGGAGACCCGGGTTCGATTCCTGGGTTGGGAAGATCCCCTGGAGAAGGAAATGGCAATCGACTCCAGCACCCTTGCCTGGAAAATCCCATGGACCGAGCAGCCTGATCGGCTACAGTCCATGGGGTCACAAAGAGTCGGACACGACTGAGTGACTTCACTTCACTTCAAGGCATCAAGCCATAACAGAGGATTGCAAGGCTCAGAGCCTCATGACCCTCTGTTCTAGTCCCTGTGTGCGGTGTGCGTGTGTGCACATGCACGCTCAGCCGCTTCAACTGTGCCCAACTCTTTGCTGCTCTATGGACTGTAGCCTGCCAGGCTCCTCTGTCCATGGGACTCTCCAGGCAAGAATACTGGAGTGGGTTGTCATGCCCTCCTCCAGGGGATCTTCCTGATCCAGGGATAGAACCTATGTCTCCTGTACTACAGGCGGGTTCTTTACCCCTGAGCCACGGGGTAAGCCCTCTAGTCCCTGTAATACCCATTTTACCTGTAGGAAAACTCAATGGCTCCGATGAACATTCAACCAGAACTTACAACCAATAAACAACTCTTTCATCCCTTGACACCCTGTTGTTCCCAACCTCCACACACTACTGACATCCAGTCCCACTGAAAGCACATTTTCACTGCAATTAATTTATGGAGTACATTCTTTAGTATTCCAGTTGATAAGGCTAAACAACACCCTTTTGGGCTCACTTGGAAAGAAAGGCAATAAATTTGGACAGTAAAGCCCCTGCATTTCATAGGAAGTTTGCCTTACTCTAAATCATGTTTGCCTTACTCTTCATCACCAACAAATCATGAAGGTTGATTTGGATGGTGTAAACTTTTCTGCAGGCTCTACTTTGTTATAATATGTGGGTAGTTTGCTTCTCTGCTCCCTTTCTCAAGCTTTTTCACAGGAAGACAACATTCATGCGTTAAAACTGTTAGCCTTGAAAGGACATAAAGTCTCCAATTAAAAACTGCTGTTTGCTCAAACTCAGGCTTGATATTCAGGCACTTCTCCATCTTTTGAGCTAGTCACAGCACATCCAGTGCACCTGGCCTCTGCCTCTTTTGATCAACAGCTGATAAAATGGAGATAAATTTCATTATCATAAAGGCCTAATTGCTTATGTTAAAAATAACCTTGCTTTGGTAGAGCAATCCTTTCACAGCATGCTCCCAGGAGGCAAAGACCCTAAGCATCACACTTTGCAGCCTGCCTGTTGGAAAAGATGCCTCCAGAAAGACTCCCTTCAGCCTCGCTGGAAAGCCCCTATTAGGTATTGCTAACCATTCCTTGTGCTGTCAAACTCTATGAAACAGGCTCTTGGATTCAAAAAGCAATTCTTTGCTATTCCCAAATAACCTCATTTTTGCTGCTAAAATATTACTGCTTTATTTTTAAGGTTAACAGTGTGTAATTAATTTCACTACAATTGAGATCTTATTTGTATACCGTCTGTATCCATAGTCCCTTACATGTTAATATTTTTAGATAAACTTCACATGATAGAAAAGGAATTCTATTACAGGGAAAAACTTTGTGAATAACTTTTTTTTTCCTTATAATAAGTGCATAAATGAAGATATAGCTGATCTACAGGAATTAGGTGTTGCCGTGATATGAGAAATCGGGCTTCCCAGGTGGCTCAGTGGTAAAGAATATGCCTGCCAATGTGAGAGATGCAGGAGACGCAGGTTTGATCCCTGGGTCAGGAAGATCCCCTGGAGGAGGAAATGGCAACCGACTCCAGTATTCTTGCCTGGAAAATCCCATGGACAGAGGAGCCTGGTGGGCTGCAGTTCATGGGGTCGCAAAGAGTCAGCCACAACTGAGCACGCATGCACATGATGTGGGAAAGAACCAGAACTTCGACAGTTCAGTTTACTAACTAGATTAGGTTGGTTTCATAGAAGCCTGTGATATAAAAAAAATTCAATATTTATGTATAAAATGAAACACTACTTGACGTCTGTAACTTTACCACAAAGTGTTACAACATTGGAAAGGCAAGAGATCCAGAATAGCCAAAATGATCTTGAAAGAGAAAAAAAAAAGCTGGAGGACTCATGTAACTTTCAAAACTCAATAACTGTAGTAATCAAGACAGGGTGGTACCAGCATAGGACAGACATGCAGGTGAATCAAAGAGAATTGAGAGTGAGAAGTAAAGGGTATCATGTATGGTGCACTGACTTTTGACAGAGGGGCCAAAACAGTTTAGTGGGAAAAGTCTTTTCAACCAATAGTGGTAATAGGACAACTGGATTCCACATGCAAAAGAATGAATTTGGGCCCCTACTCTGCACCGCACAGAAAAAGTAACTTAAAGTGAATCACAGGCATAAGTCTAAGAGCAAAAACTACATAATTCTTAGAAGAAACACAGGAGTAAGTCTTCATGATCTCAGATTAGGCAATGATTTCTTAGCTACAACAGCAAAACCACAAGATTGATTAGCAGAACATCATTAAAATTAAAACTGTTTGTGCTTTAAAGAACACAATCAAGAAAATGAAGACCATCCACAGATAGGAAAATATTTGCAAATCATGTATCTGATAAGGGATTTGTATCTGGAATATATAAAGAACTCTTACAACTCAACAACACAAAGGCATTTATCCAAAGAAGAGACACAAACAACCAATAAGCACTAATAAGAACAGATGCTCAACACTTAGTCTGCACAGAAATGCAAATTAAGACAGTGAGCTAATATATCCCAACTATTGGGATGCTATAATAAAAGAGATGGACAATAACAAGTGTTATTGTTACATTGTTATTGTTATTATGGCAGAGAGAGATTGGAACCCTTATAGTTTGCTGGTGGGAATGTAAAATCACGCACCCACTTTGGGAAGCAGTCTGGCAGTTTTATCAAACCAGTCAAACCTAAAGGAAATCAATGCTGCATATTTATTGGAAGGACTGATGCTGAAGCTGAACCTTCAATACTTTGGCCACCTGATGTGAAGAGCTGACTCACTGGAAAAGACCCTGATGCTGGCAAAGATTGAAGGCAAAAGGAGAAGGGGATGGCAGAGGATGAGATGGTTAGATAGCATCACTGACTAAATAGACACGAATCTGAGCAAACTCCAGGAGATGTGGGGGACAGAGGAGCCTGGTGTGCTACAGTCCATGGGGTCACAGAGAGTATACAACTTAGCAAATGGAAAACAATAACAAATGTTAAACACAGAGTTACCATATATAACACAACAATTCTATTCCTAGGTATTTACTGAAGATAACTAAAAACATATGTTCACACAAAGACTAGTACATAAATGTTTATAGCAATATTATTTAAAATAATCAAAAGATGGAAACAATCCAAATGTTCCTTAAATGATGAATGGATAGACAAAATGTAATATACCCATACAATGTGATATCATTAAGCCACAATAGGGAATGAAGTATTGATATATGCTACAACATGGATAAATCTCAAAAACATGCTAAGTGAAAGAAGCTAGTCATAGAAGACCACATATCCTGTGATCCTATTCACGAAAAGTGTCCTGAATAGGCTGCTACTGCTGCTGCTAAGTCGCTTTAGTTGTGTCCGATCCTGTGCGACCCCATAGACGGCAGCCCACCTGGCTCCTCCGTCCCTGGTATTCTCCAGGCAAGAACACTGGAGTGGGTTGCCATTTCCTTCTCCAATGCATGAAAGTGAAAAATGAAAGTGAAGTCACTCAGTCGTGTCCGACTCTTCGCGACCCCAAGGACTGCAGTCTACCAGGCTTCTCCATTCATGGGATTTTCCAGGCAAAAGTACTGGAGTGGGGTGCCATTGCCTTCTCCACCTGAATAGGCAAATCTATATAAATAGAAAGTAGATTAATGATTGCAGAGAGCTGGGGAGGTGGTGGCAGTCTTTTGGGGTGCTAAAAATATTCTAATGTTAGATTATGGCTATGGGATAAACCTGTAAATATAGTAAAAGCCACTGATTTATACACTCTAAATGAAATCTTAGGGAACTGCCTGGCAGTCCAGTGGTTAGGACTCTTTCACTGGATGGGACACAGGCTCAATCCCTGGTCAAGGAAATCAGATCACACAAGTGGCGTGGCAAAACTAAATAGATAAATGGGGGCACTTATGGTATATAAATTATATCCTGACAAAGCTGTTAATTTATGTTCTGCTTAGTAATGCAGACTTTTTCTGAGATTTAAAGACATCATGGTTATCTTAACTCTTCCCTAGGATTTTGGTGGTAAATTTTTATATACAGTAAATATCACTAAAGACAACTCCAAACCAAAGAATAGTGCTAAGAAAATGCCCTTTGTATGTTCATCTGCTGTTGGTAGAGAAGTTAATTTTTAATCTCAGGTTGATTTCTTGGTATCCAGAATGCTTTAATTTGCTGCGAGTTGCTTCCTGAAGTGATCACCTATCTACTGCCCACACCCCCTCATTAAAATAAGAAAAGATCACATAATTATTTCTTTAATATGTTCATTTTATATATTGGAATGAAAGTAGATTAAAGATCTGTTCCATAGGTTACAGCTATTTATACTATAACTCATTACTTCTCAGAGTCACAAGTCTTAACAGCTAGCTGTGCATATCTAACGGAGAAGGCGATGGCACCCCACCCCAGTACTCTTGCCTGGAGACTGGTGGGCTGTCGTCTATGGGGTCGCACAGAGTCGGACACGACTGAAGCAACTTAGCAGCAGCAGCAGCAGCAGTGCATATCTAAAGTGTAAATTCCTGGTATTTTTACACTTTTCACAGTGAAACTTATCCAGATTTGTCTACAGGAGCTATTTCTGTTTGTGGTACACTGAGAAAGAGCTACATAGGATGAAAAATGAAAGGTCTCATGGGACTAAAAATGAAATATCCTTTATGGCAACTTAAAAACCTTACTATCACTGCTTGGGCTTTCCTTGTGGCTCAGTAGTAGAGAAGCCATCTGCCAATACAGAAAACGCAGATTCAATCCCTGATCCCACAAGATCCCACATGCTTGCAGCAACTAAGCCTGGGCGCTACAACTATTGAACTTGTGCTCCAGAGCCTGGCAACAACAGTTACTGAAGCCTGTGTGCCCTCAAGCCTGTGTTCTGCAACAAGAGAAGCCACAGCAATGAGAAGCCTGTGCACTCTGCTCTCTGCAACTAGAGAAAAACCCACGCAGCAACGAAGACCCAGAGCAGCCAAAAATAAATAAAGTTAAATGAAAAACGTTATTATCACTACTTGTAGTAATTACAGGGTTTTCTTCACAAAAATATTTTGACTCACAATCAATTTTTAACCTTGGGACAACTTCTTGTTATCAATATATGTCATGTGCCTGAACATACGGCTCAAGAGCCACTATCAGCCACCTCACTGCAAGAGATGCAAACTAATTCAAATTTAACCTGAACAGAATTCAGAATCTTCCATTAAAATTCATATTATGTGTTTTGAAGAAAAATAAGTCACTTTTAACTATATGCTTTGGGGAATTATTGGTAGACTTGCTTATTCATATATTTTTAAAGATTACCTTTTCTCCCCTGCATACCCGAGTGATCCTTTGCATTCAGTCCCAAGGGTTTTTTCTTTCTAAGAATCCAGGAATCTTTACAGAAATATTGTGTTTCCCTTTAAATTAACAAGATTAGGCGGCACTGAAGCTAAGCGACCCTAAATTCTATAGCACCCTCAGACATTAGATATGCAAAAACTGTAAGAGGTACCAAAATTTACTAGGGAAGAGAAAAAAATACTCTGAAGTTTATTTTTGACTATTTTAAAAATTGTGTTTAAGAATAATATCTTGCAAACCAATTTTAACATTATCCAGAACATAACATGTAAATACTATGATAGTTTCTTTCCCCACATCCTTGCAAGCCAAGTTTAACGTTATCTAGAACATAGCATCTAAATATTATGAGTGAAATTTTTTTCCCCACATCTTCACAAATTACTACAACTTTATAATCCCTTGTCTGAAACCTTATTTGGCCTGACAGGTTTCAGAATTCAGAACATTTATCAGAAAAGTGTGTCTGCCACATATTATGTAACACCACTAGCAAGCACAGAAGATGCACTGCAACCAAACTTATTCGTATTTTTGCAGCAAACTTACAAATACTCATTTGTATCCTCAGTTTCCTTCTGGTCACATTTTACAAAGTTAGGAAAAGATTGGGACCTGGGACAGACATGTTAATTTGAAATCCAGTTATTTATATGATATCCATTTCACAGTCACTGTAAACTATTGGCCTTTTCTTTCACAAAAATGAAAATGTATTTAAAATGAAAACTGAAACAGTGTATTTCCAGGAGTAAATGTAAAATAGATTTGCTTGTGAAGCTATGTTAATTGTATTATGATCTTTCTCTAGCACTTGCCTAGTTCCCTCTGGTTGAAAACTCATTTCTTGGTGCGACAGTAGAAGGTATCAGGTCACCCTGAAGCTTGCAGTGTGAGTCCCTGCGCGCTGCAAGGTCCTCGGGCAGCAGGGAGACCTGTGGGAGGGTAAGGAAGCTCTGACAGCCCAGTGCTGCAGGATGTCTAGCTGGGCAAATTTCAGCCTCAGTGGATGAAGCAAAAGAGAGACCAAGTGGGGATTTATGTGGTTACTGTTCTCTTGGTAGGACATGGAGGGAACGATAGTATTCCTCCTTAAGGCACTGGTATAAATTCTCACTTGGGAGTTACAAAAAGTGACGAGGAGTTCTTCACTTTGGGAAGAGCGGCTACTAAGTAGGAGCTGGAGCTAGAAGAGGAACAGCGCGGCGAGCTTGCACCTCCACAGCTTGCGTGAAAATAGGCCGTTTGTTTTTATACCGGTTCCAGAAAGTCAGCTCCTGAGCGGAGCGCAGCCCGCCCTCAGCTCCAGCCACGTCCCGAGTGAGGCGCTGTGGTCCACCGGCTGCAAGCAGTTACTGGCAGGCTGGGTTCGGACTGCGGCCCTTACGGCCCGCCCGCCAGGCCTGTCGGTGGCGGGCAGCTGACCTGGAAAGCCCGAGAGAGGCGTGGCCAGGTCGCGAGAAAGCGCAGACCCCGCCTGCCCTCCGCGCCTTCAAGGACCGGGCGGGCCCCCAGGGCATGCCAACCAATCCCCGCTTCCCGGTGACCGCGGGGCGGGACCGTCGCGGCGTTCCGTCCAATTCGCGCTCTTCTGGGCTTGAGCGGAGCAGGCCGGTGCAGCAGGGGCTCGGGACTGTTTGGCTGGCGGAGTTTGCGCTCCCTCCCTCTCTCCCCTAATATTTTGGGGGTGGGGAGAAGTTAAGGACAGAGTTAAATGGTGTAGAGCAGCAGAGGTGACAGGACTCGGCGGAGGTGACTTCGGGCATGTCGCTGGCCCGAGTCTGAGAGGTACTCCTGAAGTTGGGCCGCTGGGCTGGTCCGTGGTGGTGCTTCGTTAGATTGCTGTCACCTGGTGGTTTTTAGAGTGTGCGGAGCTGCCTTTGTGGTGGTGGGGGTCGTCTCCGAGCTCTCGTCGCCCTCTCCTCCTGTCTCTGGAGCCAGGCTTTGAACTTGCAGCCCTGCGATAAATCGCCAGCACCAGGCCCCTGGGCACCGGGAGGTACACTGTTATCGGGGGCTTATCTAACGGAAGGGAGTGGGGTTGTCCTAGTAGTTAACCTAGTTAATCCGTGTAGTAATTTTTATCTAGCTTTCTGGCTAAGGAAAGGAAATGGCAACTCACTCCAGTGTTCTTGCCTGGAGAATCCCAGGGACGGGGGAGCCTGGTGGGATCTATGGGATCGCACAGAGTTGGGCACGACTGAAGCGACTTAGCAGCAGCTTTCTGGCAGATGGACTTTTTGCGTGTTTGCTGTGAGTTCCGAAGGGATGAGACTTGGCTCCTCCCATCCCTTTAGTTGTATGTCTTCCACCCTCTTTTACTAGTTTTTGTTAATTTTTTACTCCTGGAATTGTTAAGCTTGTTTTCGCCCTGCCCACAGTTCACCAGCTCAGTTCACACTCTTGTGGTTCCTGAACAGAATTGTTGCAACAAGCACTTGGCAGTCCTAAACAACTCGTCTTGGTTTACCGGTATGTGGTAATCTATTCCTTTTACTTCTTTTTCCTGATTCTGTTTTGTACTCAGAGTTTCATCTTACTGCTCCCAGTGGGCACTGTAATTAAGTCCGGCATCATCACTTTCCTAAAGCATTTATTTATAGGTTTTTTTGGAATTGTATTATTCAGTCTTTGTGATTGAGAGTTCAGAACAATCCTCCATGAAAGAATCTGATAATTCACGTTTTTACTGTGTACCTCTTGCTGAGTTAAGACCGTAGTGAGTATGGAATTGATCGTCGTGGTCTCAGATGCCTAGAGGGTAAGTGGCACGTATGTATACAGAGAATAGTTTGTTTTTCTACATAGGTGTATTAGCTTCCTATTGCTTCATAACAGTTTATCACAAACCTAACAGTTAAAAAACAAATTTATTAACTGGCATCTCTATAGATGCAAAGTTTGGGTAGGTTTAGCTGGGTTCACTGCTTAGTGTCTCACAAAGCTGAAATGAATTTGTTGGTCCCGGCTTTCTGAGGGAGAATCCATCTTCAGATTCACTGAGGTTGTTGGTAGAATTAATTTCCATGCAGTTATTAATTTCCATGCAGAATTAATTTCCATCAGGACCGAGGTTCTCCTTTCCTTACTGGCTGTCACCTGGGCCTTCTCTCAGTTCCACGGGAGCATGTGCATTTTCAAAGCCAGACAGCACCTTCAACCCTTTTCATGCTTTTAATCTCCCTGACTCATCTTTGGCCACCTCTTGGAGAAAGCTTTCTGCTCCTAAGAGCTCAAGTGATTAGATTAGGCCCACCTGGCTAATCCCTCTCCTTTAAGGTCAATTTTGCAATAACACCATCACAGTCCAAGAAGTGATAATCTCGTATTCACAGGTTCTGGGTATTAGAGGGGGCAGAATTAAGAGGGCCACTTACAGAAATCCTGCTTAACATGATGTGGTTGTCTCAAAACTAGATTATTTTTATAATTCAGTTTCAAAGGTATTAAGGAAAAAAATTAACCCTAACAACGACTCTGATTATTTGAGTATCCTCTCTATAAATAAAGAAATTTAGATAAAGTTATTTGTCCCAGGGCATGTGAGTAGAAAATGACGAGTTGGTATTTGGACCCAGATCTGCATTTCCTTTAGTCCTAAAGTCATGTTTATGGATGGTCACAGTGAAGTGCAGTCAGTCATTTAGATAGGAAAAAGCTGAGGAATTGGAATATTTGTTGTATCTCAGTTTTGGATTATCTCTTTATATTAGTGGTATAGTGGCATAAGTAAAAGGGTTTTTTTTTGTTGTTGGTGGTGGTTTTTTTGTTTGTTTTTCTTAATACATCTAGAGGAAGGAGTCTGGGGCTAGTAGGAAGATGCTAATAGCCTCAATACCTGTCTCTTGTAAATGGGTCCAAAGTGCTAGTCCAGTTCGCACTTTCCTGCTTGGCAGTGAGGAGGAGAGAAAGCAGAGGAGAACACCTGTAGTTCCTTATAGGGGCATGATATGGAGGCAACACACACATCCAAAAGCCATACCGAGCTCCAAGGGAGAGTAGGAGAGATACAGCTATGTGGCCTGCTACCTAGCTGAGACTCAGGATTCTGTTAAGAAAGGGCAAGAATTATATTGGCTTAAAGCAGTCTCTGCCACACCATTATTATTATTATTTTTTAAAATAATGTTTTATTCTGTAACTTTCTGTGAGTGGAATATACTATTTGACTTTGCTATTAGTTTTAACAAGTAGTATTTGAAAGGACAGGAAATTCTTAATATTACTGTTCCTTGATTTCTCAGCTGCTATTTTAATATATAATTTTAAAGGCTTCTTTGAGGAATTTCTTTTTCTATTCACATTTTGTGTTACTTTGATTTCTCTGAAAATTAATACATCTGGAAAATGTTCAAGATTGCTTTATGATACTTGATCATTCTGTGTAGGCCTCACTGCACAGTTAGGTTACAGCAGCTTGTCATATGACTTATGCATTCTGTAATATTTTATAAGTTTATGATTTAATGACTCTTCCATACCTTTTCATATTTTCCTCTTGAAATTTCATTCTCTCAAGTCTATTATCCTTTTCTGTACATCTGCATTCTACCTACCCATTTTGACTTACTGTAAGTCCCCTCTCCCACTATCAGGTATGGGAGGAAGATTATGGTCAAACAGATCTGTATTTGAGTTGTTGGTTTGATCTTAGGCAATTTACTAAATCTCTAAGATTTGACTTATGTAAAATGGCAGTGAATGCCATTTTTCATAGAATGAAGATGAAAGAGATGACACATTTTCTATCACACTTACTGCAATACTTGGCTCAATAAAATATAGTGATCTTGAGGATCACTCCTTGACCTCTAGCAATTTGAGACTCCTTTTTTTTTTAAATTGATTTTCTCTCTCTGACAAATCTGTGAATTCCTAAGGACTAGAACCAAGTCCTAGATATACTGTGATTCCTAAATATTGACGTAGTGGATTGAAACTAGTACCTAAAAGAATATTTATGAGAGTTAATTATGAGGGCTTTTTTTTTATAGTGTTCCTATTGTGACTGCATCATGGAAAATCAACTGGCTAAATCAACTGAAGAAAGGACATTTCAGTACCAAGATTCCCTTCCATCACTGCCTGTTCCTTCACTTGAAGAATCATTAAAAAAATACCTTGAATCGGGTATGTTTGTGATCTTTTAATGTATGTTAATATTGCTAGCAGCTTAACTGTGAAATTGTCAGAAGTTGATGAGGGTCTAATTGTTTTGTCCTCTAAGTGAAAAGTGAAAATGAAGTCACTCAGTCGTGTCCGACTCTTTGCGACCCCATGGACTGTAATCTACCACACTCCTCCGTCCACGGGATTTTCCAGGCAAGGGTATTGGAGTGGGTTGCCATTTCCTTCTCCAGAAGATCTTCCCGATCCAGGGATTGAACCCAGGTCTCCCGCACTGTAGGCAGACGCTTTAACCTCTGAGCCACCAGTGAAGTCTTTGTCCTCTAGGCTCATGATAATTAAAAGTATCCTTAAAATGTCCAAAACATTTCTGTCTTTCTCTCATGTTAATTTTTCCATAGTTAAAAAACCAGGTAGTACTATTAGGTTTATAATAAGTAGCAGTCCTCTGCCTCGTTTCCCCCACTGCATTTTCAAATATCTACTTCTTGTGTTATCTCCAGATTTAAACTAACATTCATATACAACTCCTTCTTAGATTTTTTTAGTTGTAGATATTATATGTTAGTTCCTAAAAAGATGAAGGTTTAGCTCTCCTACACACCTCTAACCTCCAGCTTCATTTCTCAACATTTATGCAATCTAACATATCACATTTTCCCTCCAATTTTCTTACTGTTGCCCAGAATCACCATTTGCAATTTAATTAGTGTTCACCTGATTTAAATCTGGATTTACCCAAAGTAGGACTTCCCTGGTGGCTCAGATGGTAAAGCATCTTGCTTACAATGCGGGAGACCTGGGTTCCATCCCTGGGTCGGGAAGATCCTCTGGAGAAGGAAATGGCAACCCACTCCAGCACTCTTGCCTGGAAAGTAACATGGATGGAGGAGCATGGTTGGCTACAGTCCATGGGTCTCAAAGAGTCAGACACGACTGAGTGACTTCACTTTCACTTTCACTTTACCCAAAATAATTGACCAGACCATGGAGGGTTTGGGGGTATGCAATTATTCACAAGAGAACCATTCAGGGTATAGTACTGTAATTACCTTTTTGCTGCATTTTTTTTGGTGTTTCCTCATTTTTCATTTGCTTGCTTTGCTTTGTATCTACAACTAACTCACTCCAGATATCTCACTACACCTAAAATCCCTGAATCCACTTAAATACACGAGATAGTCACTCAGTTTCATTTCTTCTTGGAGACATCCCTCCTGGAGCCCCCTACCTTCTGTTGGAGTTAGTGTTTACTTTTCTCAGGATGGCTGGAGGTTCTGTAGCCATCACTCCGGTTCTCTTCAGCTCTCTCTCCTGTGTTGGATTCCCTGGTTCCTGGGATCTGTTTTCCTCTTTTTGTTTGCTTATTTTGAAGTGCATCTTTAGAGGCTACTTGAGAAAGGGTGTCTGGGAGGAAAAGAATGTTTTTATGTTACTCATGCTTGATTGTTTGGCTGAGTATAGAATTTTGGGTTGAAAATGACTTTTCCAAAGTTTTGAAGGGACTGTCTGTTTTTCTTGAGAAACGTGATGCTGTCCTGGTGTTTGACCCTTTATATGTGACCTGTTGTTTTTCACTCCCTAGATGTGTTTGGAAACCATTTCTTTATCTCTGTTATTCTGCATATCTCAGTGATGTACCATGATGTATAGGTATTTTCATTATTTCTCTGAACATTCAGTGGGTCCTTTCTGTTTAAAAAGTTATGTTCTTCAGTTCTAGGAAATTATTCTTTTTTTTAATTAGAGGAAAATTGCTTTATTATGTTGTGTTGTTTCTGCCATACAACAAAGCAAATCAGTCATAATTATATGTATATCCCATCCTTCTTGAGCCTCCCTCCCCCACCACATTCCAGCCCAGAAATTTTTAAAGTATCACTTGTTTTGTAGTTTTCTCCTCTCTTTTTTTTTCACTCTCTTTCTGAGAGCAGCTCCTATTACTTGGATCTGGTTCTTCTGGGCAAAGCTTTTAATTAAAAAGTTGTTTTCCTTTCATTTTATTAGTGTAAGTGACAATGTTAGTCACTCAGTCATGTCTGACTCTTTGCAACTCCATTGCCTGCAGTCCACCAGGCTTCTCTGTCCATGGAGTTCTCCAGGCAAGAATACTGGAGTGGGTTGCCATTCCCTTCTCCAGCAGATCTTCCTGACCCAGGAACCCAGGTCTCCTGCATTGCAGGCAGATTCTTTACCTTCTGAGCCACTTGTCCCTTTTTGGTCCGTTTAATATTTGGTATCATCAGTCCTTTTTTGGTCTGACTCCTACATGAAAGGCTTTCCTCTAATATGTGGCAATCCTTTGTCATTCACATTTGAGTCAGATCCTGAGAAGCTTATGGGGAGCTCTGAGTGTGTGGGTAGACCTTGGTGACCTGTGGGCCTTAGAATGGACCATAGAGGGTAACAGGGTAGAGATCGAGACGTTCTATTAGGACATATCCAGATGCCTAGACTCCTTTCTCTTGGACTGATATTTTCCCTGAAGAATTCTTTCATCTTTTGCTAAGAAGGCAGAAGCCTGATGGCTAGTGTTTGGAGAGCTGAGTGGAGGAAGAGGCAGGAGGGATCATTGCTCTAGTGTGCACTTTCATCGTTAACCCTTTGTTTAAAATGTGAGCTGGAATCCACGTATTCTGCTAGTCTGGTACAACTTCTCCTAAGGGTAACATATTTCTAACGCTATTAGCGGGGAGGAAGTTGTCTGGCTTTCTGGCGTGTAGGAGATTCACAAGGACAGGTGTGGATGGAGTGGTTGTCAGCTGCTTTTATAGGCGATGAAGCAGTTACACTGTTTTCAGCCTCATATTGTCCCTTGTCTTTAGAAGTCTGTGTGTCTTGAATTCTTGAACCTTCCTAGAGTTCCACTGCTTGTTGTTCCACAGGACTTGGCTTGCTTGTTGGGTTTGCACCAAACTCTCCTTACCTTCCCACTTCTTTCTAGTCCCTAGGCTGTGGATACTTCGTCCCTTCTGTGGTCAGTCACCATTTCCCCACGTGTTTTCTTATTTGTAAAGTGGTAACCTCTCTGCTGTCCTCTCTTCTTTCATGTTCTTTGTCCTTATAAACCTATACCTTTTTAGTAATTCTCATTTTAGTGAGTTACTAGAAGTGAAGATACATTTATGAACTTAGTTCCCTTTGTTTAACTGGAAGACCTGATTTTTTTTTCTTTTTTTGTCACCTACTTTCATCTGGGAATTCTAGTTTTTTTTAAAAAAAAACTTTCTGATTATTCACTTATGCTCTCTGAATGCAGCTATTTAAATTAACTTTAAGATTTTGAGGAGGCAAAAATAAATCAAAAGGAAGATATTAATGTCCCTTGATTTCTAATTAAGGGATTTCTACTTTCATCTATAGCTTAATTTTCAGAACACTTGGTTTTCATGAACTAGGCACCTTGTATTCTGTGTATGTGTTCATGAAGAAAATCATTATTGGCCACAAGTGATCCTAAACTGCTCCGGGAAGGCTATACACTTAAATCTACATATATGCTGCATTTACATTCATAATGTTTAAGGCTCTGCTTGAACATTAATGGAAAGAAGCTCTAATTTCTCACAGTAATGGCTAAACAGGATTTACTTTCCTATTGGACTAATAACTAGGTGATAGTCCTGTGTGTCATTTTAACTATCATTGTCTAGAATGATTTTAAAATAATTTTGGGAGAAATACTTATCAGACTACATAGTATCCATTGTTTTATTTTTTGAAGTATTTCGCATTATTGCTTTTCATGTTATAAACTAATTTAGTGGACTGCTCTTATATATACATAAGTGTTTTATGTAACTGAGTCAAGATTTATGTAAGTAATAGTAATTGAGGTGAGTTTGTGGTACTTGACATCTAAATACTTTAATGCATATTTCTTCCTTTTACAGTAAAGCCATTTGCAAATGAGGAAGAATATAAGAATACTGAAGCAATTGTCCAGAAATTTCAAAATGGTATTGGAAAAAAATTGCAGCAGAAATTACTTCAAAGGGCAAAAGGAAAAAGAAACTGGGTATTTATGTTATTGTATTTATTAGAATATTGATAATGAAAAGTAAACGTGTATCTAGCTTTCATTTTAAAATTATTACTGTAGAATATACTGTAGAATACTATTACTGTAGAATTATACTGTAGAATCCTTAGTGTTGTCTTTACCATCCAAATGAATGAATGAATTGTTTAACTCTGGGGAGTTTTAAGTATTGTGTGTGGGTTCCTCTTATTACGTGGGGGAACTTGGTAAAATGCAGAATTTCTGGGACCAGTGATTCTGATTCAGTATCTTGGGAAAGGGTGCCCTGCTAAGTCACTTCAGTTGTGTCTGACTCTGTGCGACCCCATAGACGGCAGCCCACCAAGGTTCCCCTGTCCCTGGGATTCTCCAGGCAAGAACACTGGAGTGGGTTGCCATTTCCTTCTCCAATGCAGGAAAGTGAGAAGTGAAAGTGGAGTCGCTCAGTCGTGTCCAACTCTTAGTGACCCCATGGACTGCAGCCTACCACCAGGCTCCTCCGCCCATGGGATATTCCAGGCAAGAGTACTGGAGTGGGGTGCCATTGCCTTCTCTGAAGGGTGCCCAGATATCCTTATTTAACTACCCTATGCAGTTTTGATGCAGGTCATCTTTAGACCATGTTTGAGAAAAACATTTTGTCCAGATAATCATAGCCTAAAAACCCAAAATACTAAAATAGATATCACATTTATGGTGTGCAAATATTTATACAGTGCACAGGAGAAAAGGGCCGTTAGAAAACTGGAGTGAAGAATGGTTGAGTATTCTGTGTTTCAGTTGGGTAGATTGAGGAAACATTGGTATAAAGATTTCAGTAATTTTTCACAAGGAATCTTCTTTGATTTTTCATCTTAACTACTCTACTTCTGTAGGATGAGTTTTTGTAATTTAAAATACTGCCTTAGTCTAGAAATAATGTTGTTAACTATCATTTAGTTTTAGAAATAAAAAGCAAGCTGATCTTTCTTTGTCGTTTAGATACCTATAATGGAGTAATACAAGTTTATATGTCTAGATTCCTTTTTTCTCAATTTTGAGCTTTCAGTGACTTTAAATTAGGATAAAGGTTAAAGAAGTCATTGTTCTGCCTGTATCCTTTTCACTTGTATTTTTTCGAATGACTGGCTATAGTTTGTAACATCAAATTCTTCAAAAAGAACTCCAGGTAATTTGATGAGATCCACTTACTTACACATGAAATTCAGTTGCAGTTGTGAACAGGTACTCTGAGAAAACACACCTAGAGTGCTTTGTTGGATATTGGTAGTTTTAATATGCTCTGTCTGAAGGTGTTTCTTTCAGTGCTTTCTTGTTTCACATTTTTGATAATGTAGTTAAACTTGAATAGTACTTAATTCAGATCCCATAATTCCAAAAGAAAGAAATGATCACAATAGCATTTTTACTATTTGTAATGATTTAAAATGAAACATGTTTTTAACTGTTGAAAAGTAATTAAAGAAAAAAGAACAAATAGAGCCTTTTTTTGCTTCTCAGCAGTTACACCTTCAGGTATTGATACTATCAATAGCATTAGGCTGATGTTCTTAATTTCTTTTAGCTGGAAGAGTGGTGGCTGAATGTTGCCTACCTGGATGTTCGTATACCATCACAACTGAATGTCAACTTTGGGGGTCCTGCAAGCCATATTGAACACTACTGGCCTCCAAAGGAGGGCACACAATTGGAAAGAGGAAGTATAAGTCTTTGGCATAACTTGAACTACTGGCAGCTATTAAGAAAGTAAGGGTAGTTATGTCAATTCAGTTACATATTTACCCAAAGTCTCTGGTGGCAAAATGTTGAGAAGCTTAATTTACTCATTTGGGGATGAATACTATAGGTGTGACTGGTTTAAAAGTTTTATAATGATTTCTTGGCCAATATACTTTTGTTTGTTTGTTTTAATAGAGAAAAGTTAGCTGTTGAAAAAGTTGGAAATATTCCTCTAGATATGAATCAATTCCGAATGCTGTTTTCCACCTGCAAGATTCCAGGAATTACTAGAGATTCAATTATTAATTATTTTAGGACTGGTAAGTAGAAAACGTTTGTACTTTTTCTGGTAAAAGCATTGGAATTTGGATAGTTATTTTAAGATTTATTTATTTTATTTATGGCTGCGCTGGGTCTCTGTTGCTGCACCCAGCTTTCTCTAGTTGTGGTGAGGGGGGCTTTGGTAGTTGCAGCACACGGGTGTAGTTGTTCCTCAGCATGTGGGATCTTCCTGGACCAAGGATTGCACCCATGTCCCCAACTTTGGCAGATGGATTGTTTACTACTGAGTCACCAGGGAAGCCCCAGAATTTGGTGGTTTTGCTGCAGTTCTTCTGTGATGCTGTGGAATGTACTCTGTTGTTGGCCGTGCTGTGTGCCTTACGGGATCACAGTTCCCTGACTCAGGACAGAACCCAGCACTGAGCTGGGAGGGAATTCCCATGATGTTACGGAACGAACTATTTCGAAGAATATTTCTTACTGGATTTTGACTAGTTTTATTGGATTTTGTTTTTTTTTTGTTTGTTTTATTGGATTTTGATTTGGCCTAGTCATAGAAAGCCTAGGCTTTCTATGAACCTTATCTTTCAGCCATAGTGATTTAGCTAGAAATAATTTATGGAAATGGATTTTTTTGAAACTGTGTCTTACATGGTTCAATATAAACCTAATGCTTGCATTGTATCATTTGATCGTTTGAAATGGTCGTTTTGGAAAATGGGAAAAGCACACATTCTGTGCAAAGGTAGGGTACCTAAATAGTGTTGAAATGTGTGTTTATGAGTTTGCAGTTAGACTATATGGTATGTTGTATTTTTTCTTAAGCAGCAACAGTGGAAGAGGGAGTGAAGGATTTTTGCGAGGGAGAAATTATAATGTTGGGTATGGAATCTACTCTGGTTAAGGAGAAAATTGAAGAAATTATGTGTTGATGGGGATAACAGTGTGCTAGTGACTGCAGCTAAGAGGCTAGTCTCAGTAAGGAAGCAATAATTAGGCCTGGTTTGAGGTTTTCGCTGTTTTTTGTTTTTCTGTGTGCATGCTAAGTTGCTTCAGTCATGTCTGACTCTCTGTGACCCCATGGACTGTAGCCCTCCAAGCTCCACTGTCAATGGGATTCTCCAGACAAGAATATTAGAGTGGGTTGCCATGACCTCCTCCAGGGGATCTTCTGACCCAGGTTACTTACCCTTAAGTGACAGTTAAGGCTAATTCAGTTTTGCTTTTCATCCTGTTCACCTCATTTTGCCCAAGAAGTTCAGACTTTGAATGTCATCTCTTGTCATCTGGATACATAGAGCAGTGCATAACCTCGTCTGACCCAAGTTTCTCGCTGCTGTGACCCACCTTCCACTACCTCCCTAAATTCTTCCGCTGTACTTCCTGGAACTCATGGCCAGCAAATCCATTATATCCTCCTCCTTTTCTCTGAAAGCTCCCCTTTCCTTTCGAAAGCTGCTGTTCCTGAAACCTGGTTTTTTTTTTTTACACTTTTGCTGTGACCATCTCAAACGGGAAACTTTGTTTTTCTCTTATACTTTGTTACTAAAGGGCGAAAGGGAGAGTAGAAGATGTTGGTGTCTTTATTTCCCACTGCACTTTCCATTTTATCTTTTTCCTTACAGTTTGAGCTTTTGAAAAAAAGAAATGCTAGCAGGCTATGTCACCCCTGCTTGTCATTGCCCCAGTGATGTCCTTTTTGATCATTTTCCTGCCTTCATTGATGGGTTTAGCACCAGTCTCACTGACTGTCTCTCCATTACTACCTCAGTCACATCCTTGATAACTTCAGCCTCCATGTGCGGATGACCCATGCCTTCTCTTCTCCTTTCTTTCCTTCCTCTAGGAATCTGTACTCCTTCTCAAGCAGCCACCACTACTATGGCCATGCCCCAGACTTGCTTATAATAAAAACTCTCTCATCTCCAACAGTGCAGTTGTAGGCATCTCACTCTGACCTCCACTTTCTCTTCACAACTCACTTCCTTTAGGTCTACCTCAGTCGTTTTTTTGACACCTTGACTTAAAATCCAGTGACTCTGCAGTTCTTCACTTCCATTTCTCCCTCCCCACTGCCAGATCTTCACATCTTTCTGTGATTCTTTACTCTTCTTACCTCTCCCCAGCATATATTAAATACATTCAAACCTTTGCTCACCTGCCCCCTCCTCATCTCCATCCCCACCTCAAAGCTGTGTAGATTTTAGTCTTCTGCTTTTACTCCACATGTTAAAGACATCTGCCCTAGTAGTTTACTTGGCCAGAGGAATCCACAAAACATCACTTTTCTCAGTTAACCGCAAGTGGATCCAGAGCACTACCTTGCTGTATTTTGTCAGGATATTCTCTCACTTTCAGAGAAGACTGTTTGATGACTTTCTCCATCTTTATTCCTAGCTAGCGAACTCTTTTACTTCTCAACAAATGTAATGTTTTTATCATCAAAGTCGCTAACCTATCTGGCAGGAAGACTAAATGATCTCCAGAAATGTCCACTTCCTAATCCTTGGAACCTATTGAATGTGTTACCTTACATGATAAACGGGAATTAGATTGAGAATGAAATTAAATTTGATAGTCAGTTGAGCTTGAGATAGGGAGATTATCTTGGGTTATTCACCTGGGCCCAGAGTAATTGCTAGAGTTCTTATAAGTGAAGAAAGAGAAAGCAGAGAGAGCCAAAGGGTAGAAGCATAAGGAAGTTATGATCCTCCCTTGATGGCATCAAAGATGGAGGAATGGAAGGGATTCCCTGCTGATCCAGTGGTTAGGACTCAGCACTGTTACTGCCGGAGTCTGGGTCCAATCCCTGGTCAGGGAACTAAGGACCCTGAAAACTGTGTAGCACAGCCAAAAAAATTAAAAAAAAATTTTTTTTCAAGATGAAGGGATGGAGCTCTGAGTCAAGAAGGAATATGGGCAGCCTTTAGAGGCTGAAAAATCAAAGGAAACAGATTCTCTCTTACAGCCTCCAGAAGGAACCCAGACTCAGGGATAACCCTCATTTTAGCCCAGAGAGACATTTCAGACTTGTAGTCTCCAGAGCTGTAAGACAATAAAATTTTCTTGTTAGTGGTGATTTATCACTAAGTTAGTAGTAATTTATTACAGCAGTCACAGAAACATATTTATTCAAATGTTGGCCCATTTTGCAGCCCCCTTGCAGCGCACTATTACATATTCATATACTTCGTCTTCTCTCTGTAAAGACGGATGAACTGTTCTGAGGATAGTCCTTCTGCATGATGTCCTGGGCTCCACCACCTCTTGTTTAATCAAGGGCCTTGCTTTTGCATTATCCTTCTCTCTGTGCTACATTAACAATTTTCCCTCTTTACTGGGTTGGACAGATTTGTATTATGTCCCATCTTAAAAAGAAAAAATTGACCCCTTGCTTTCTTTCAGTGTCACACCCTAGTCAAAGCCACCATCACCTCTCTGGTTGTTCTCCCCTGGACCACTTCAGTTACCTCCTAACTGATCCTGTTATATATTCTCTTCCCGCTTATAATCCCTTCTTCATATGGCAGCTGGAATGCCCTTTGTAAAGTATTAATTAGATGACATTATTACTGTCCTGATTAAAACCTTCCATTGGCTTCTTTTCCATCATTTTTAAAATTTCAAGCCCTTCCTAAGGCCCATAGGAGGTGGCTGCAATTTTTTCTGCCATTCTGCTCATTTCTCTCTGCTGCAGCTGCACTGACCTTTTTCTCCCTTTAAGCAGACCAGCTCATTTGGGCTAATGCCTTTGCACTTGCTGTTTCCTTTGCCTGAAGCTCTCTTCCTACACTTATTTCTGTGTTAGCTCTTTTACTTTGGTCTCTGCTCAAATAGCTCCTCTGATGCTTACCCTTAGGTAGCACCCTCTGTCCTCGTCTCCCCAAGTATTAACTTGGCCTCAGGTTTATTTCCTTTTTATAGTACCAAATTTTAAGTAGTAGAGGACAATAAAAGGTAGTGACAGTAAACATAAAAGGATATGGAGGTTTATGAAGGGGAAGAAATGGTTTGGAAATAGCCATGAGGGACACAGAAAACACATACCTCAGCTCTGAGGAAAGAGGGCTTGAGGAAAGAGGATATAAGAGGGAAAATAATAGTGCTTTCAGGAAGTAGTTCTTCCTCATAGCTAATGAGTAGATATCATGAGATAACATGTGTAAAGCATTTAGCACATTTCCTTGTACATATCAACCAATAAGTTTACTTCCAATGGCAGTGTATGACTTTCTTAACTTTCTTCCCTCGTTTTTTGAGAGGGAGGAGGCAGAGATCATATAGGAAGACCCTTGTCAGGGCCTAGTACTTGAAAAATGGGACTAAGTCAGAATAGTCTGTTATTTACAAATCTCAAAAATAAATAGTTCCTGGGTAATGTGTGCCAAATGAATCATACAGTCAATTGTCAGTGGCTTACCAGGTGTTATCAGAGCCTAAGGTAACACTACAATTGGACAAAATTCTTTCTTCTTGCCACTCAAGCATAAACTACCCTTATTCTACTGAAAAATAAATTTTACTGAGAAGTCCTAGCTAGATATTATTGCAGTTTAATAATCTGATGATCAATCAACAGTAAAGTGATCCCCCAAAGAAACTTAAATAACTCTCCTCCTGGACTTTTCTGCAACCCCTTCCCCCTCCCAGCCTATCTATAAATAAAACTAGAAAGCCCTGTAGTAGTATGGAATTTATATGATTCTTATACAGAATTTGAAACATGAAAATCTAAATGTTTTACATAGAGAGGTTTCAAGAACATGTATTTATGACATATTAACTGAAATTTTATCACCTTAAAGCGTTTTTATTCATGTGACATATTTGATGAATATATAATAAAATATTGGAGGAATGATTTTTTTCTGTTGGATATAAATATGCAGCTTTACTCTTGCTTTCAGAGATTTGAGTCTTGTGTTTTCTTTTTTCTTTCCCCAGAGAGAGAAGGACATTCCCCAAGTCACCTTGCAGTGTTGTGTCGAGGCCGAGTTTTTGTCTTTGATGTAATGCATGAAGGCTATCTGATGACTGCACCAGAGATTCAGAGGTTTTCAAACTACTTTCTTGAGTCTCATTAGGTTTTCAACTTTTACTTGAGTTAAAAAAAATGTTCGACAGACATTACCTTTTAAAAAGTGATAGTAAGCTGAGAAATAAGAATTTTATGTATGCTAATTTTTAAAAGCCTATTTTTATTGTATTTTTGATTTAAATTAGCTTTTCATTTTATTCATTGTATATGAATAAACTCTCCTTGGAGGAAAGATAAACATTACAAACATTACTCATCCCATTCGCTGCCCCAGAATTAATCACTTTTGCTAGCACGGTGTATTCTGTCCTTTCAGACCTATTGCAATGAATTTACATGCACATACAGATTTTTTTTAAAAAGAACATATGTATGTATATTTTACATATAGTATGTAGTAAAAGTGAAAGTTGCTCAGTCATATCCGACTCTTTGTGACCCCATGGACTGTAGCCTGCCAGGCTCCTCTCTCCAGGCCAGAGTACTGAGTTGGTAGCTGTGCCCTTCTCCAGGTGATCTTCCCAACCCAGGGATCGAACCCAGGTCTCCCACATTGCAGGCAGATTCTTTACCATCCAAGCTACCAGGGAAGCCCATAGTATGTATTATATATATATAATGTATAATACTGTATAAGGAAATGGCAGCCCACTCCAGCATTCTTGCCTGGGAAATCCCATGGGCAGAGGAGCCTGGTGGGCTGCAGTCTGGGGGGGTCACAGAGAGTTAAACACGACTGAGTGATGAAACAGCAAGCAGAGTATTATTTTTGATGTTTCTATTTTTAAAGTTAGCATTATGGAAAATTTCCAAAGGTAGAGGGAATTATATAATGAAGCTCCTCCATGTAGCCACCCCTAGATTCAACAGCTATTATAGTAACTCCTAGCTTCAACAATTATAAATTCATTGTCTTATTCAGCTATGCCCCCTTGTGCCCCTCCCGTCACTCCCCCACAGATTATTTTAAAGAGAATCTCAGACGTAATATCCTTTCACTATAAATAGTAAGCTTCTCTAAGATATAAGGACTCTTAAAAACATAAACTTAAAAAAAATTACCACACCTAATGACTTGCTTCTCCTAAAATATTAACAGGAATTCTTTAATATATTAATATACAATCAGTTGTTCAAATTTTCTGGTGTGTCTTCTAAAATTGTATGTATGTGTATATATTTTAAATTATTTTTATTGAGCATTACAAACCTGTACACAGGCACACAAGTCCACAGTTAAATACTCATGCATCTACCACCCAGGTCAAGCTACAGAACATTTCCATTCTACCCCTTATACCAGAAATCCCCCTTCTGAAGTGTGATCGCTTAGCTTGCTTGCAGTTTTTATTAATACAAAAAGTGCTGCTCTGAAAATTCTTGTATAAGTCTTTGATGTATACATGCATGCATTTCTGTCTCATTACACTCAGGAGAGGACTTGGGGGATCCTAGTTTATGTGTATGTTCAGCTTCAGTGGTCATGCCAGTTTTCCAAAGTGTTTGTGCTGATAAACACTTCCCACTAGTGTAGGAGTGTTGTAGGAGTTCGTTATACATTCTCGATATGAAGCTTTCGTGGATTTCAAAGTGTCTCTTTGATCATAAGAAATTCTTCATTTGAATGTAGTCCAATATAACAATATTTTACCATATGGATTATACATTTTGTGTACTGTTGATACTTTTTTCTAATTTTTTAAAATTGGAGTATAATTGCTTTACAATGGTGTGTTAGTTTCTGCTGTACAATTGCATGAATCTACTATATTTGTACATATATCCCTTCCCTGTTGAACATCCCTCCCTACTCTCACCCTTGTAGATCGTCACAGAGCACTGAGCTGAGCTCTCAGTGCTAAGCTCAGCCCAGCAGCTTCCCACTAGCTATTTTACACGTGGAGTGTATCTGTGTCACTGTTACTCTCTCAATTCCTCCCACCTTCTCCTTACCCCCTCTATGTGAATAGGTCCATTCTCTATGTCTTTGTCTCTGTTCTTGCCCTGAAGAGAGGTTCAAGAGTACCATTTCTCTAGATTCCATATATATATGTTAATAAACAACGTGTGTTTTTCTTGCTTCACTCTGTATGACAGATTCTAGGTTCATCCACATGACTACAAAGGACCCAGTTTCATTCCTTTTTATAACTGAGTAATATTCTATTGTATCTTCCTAATCCGTTCATCTGTTGATGGACATTTAAATTCCTTCCATGTTCTGGCTGTTGTAAAGAGTGCTGCAATGAACACTGGGCACATGTGTCTTTTTGAATTACGGTTTTCTCAGGGTATATGCCCAGTAGTGGGATTGCTGGGTCATACGGTAGTTGTATTCTTAGTTTCTTAAGGAACCTCCGTACTGTCTCCCATAGTGGTTGTATCAGTTTGCATTCTTACCAGCAGTGCAAGAGGGTTCCCTTTTCTCCACACCCTCTTCAGCGTCTGTTGTTTGTAGATTTTTTGATGGTGGCCATTCTGATTGGTGAGGTGATACCTCATTGTAGTTTGGATTTGCATTTCTTAGGGATGTTGAGCATGCTTTCTCCATCTAGTCAAGGCTATGGTTTTTCCAGTGGTCATGTATGGATGTGAGAGTTGGACTGTGAAGAAAGCTGAGTGCCAAAGAATTGATGCTTTTGAACTGTGGTGCTGGAGAAGACTCTTGAGAGTCCCTTGGACTGCAAGGAGATCCAACCAGTCCATCCTAAAGGAGATCAGCCCTGGGATTTCTTTGGAGGGAGTGAAGCTGAAGCTGAAGCTCCAGTACTTTGGCCACCTCATGCGAAGAGTTGACTCATTGGAAAAGACTCTGATGCTGGGAGGGATTGGGGGCAGGAGGAGAAGGGGACGACAGAGGATGAGATGGCTGGATGGCATCACTGACTCAATGGACGTGAGTCTGAGTGAACTCTGGGAGTTGGTGATGGACAGGGAGGCCTGGCGTGCTGCGGTTCATGGGGTTGCAAAGAGTCGGACACGACTGAGCGACTGAACTGAACTGAGCATGCTTTCATGTATTTGTTGGCCATCTGTATGTGGTCTTTGGAGAAATGTCTGTTCAGGTTTTCTGCCCATTTTTGTATTTTTTTTTTTTTTTAATATTGAGCTGCATGAGCTGATTATTTTTAGGGGTTAATCCCTTGTCAGTTGCTTTATTTGCAAATATTTTCTCCCATCCTGAGGGATGTCTTTTCATCTTATTTATGATTTCCTTTGCTGTGCAAAATCTTTTAATTAGGTTCCATTTGCTTATTTTTGTTTTTATTTTCATTGCTTTAGGATGTGGGTCATAAAAGATCTTAATGCAATTTATGTCATCTAGTGTTCTGCGTAGATTTTCCTCTGTGAGTTTTGTAGTGTCTGAACTTCCATAAAAATTTTTTTTTTCCTAACACATTGTTTGAAAGATATTTTCTTACATTGTGCTCTAAACTTTCATTCTTTTATCTTTCACATTTACGTTAAAAGTCTGCCTAGAATTGATTTTTGCATGTGTCATGAGGAAAGGGGTAGTTTTATGTATTTAAAAATAGTTTTTTAAAAAATAATTAGTCGATTTATGTTTGGCTGCGCTGGGTCCTTGTCACTGTGCTCAGGCTTTCTCTAGTTGCAACGAGTGGAGACTTCTCTTCATTGCGGTGTGTGGGCTTCTCGTTGTAGTGACCTCTCTTGGTGCGGAACACAAGCTCTAGGGTGTGCAGGCCTCCGTAGTTGCCATGCACGGGCTTAGTTGCTCCGCAGCATGTGGAGTCTTCCCAAACCAGGGATCGAACCCGTCCGTGTTCCTTTCATTGGGAGGCTGATTCTTAACCACTGGACCACCAGGGAAGTCCAGAAAATAATTTTATTTTAGGTATTTTTCTGCAGTTCATTTCTTTTAGTGAATAATAAGACAGTGAATAAGAAGACAATAATATATTCGTGCTAGAGTAAAGATTATCAACCTTACTCTTTTTAACTGTCATATAGAATTCCACCAAATGGTCAGACTATATGGTTTGACATTTCTCCTTTAGTACCCATTGACGCAGTTTTCATGTTACTATAAAAAACAGTCAACATTTTCAAGCATGCCTCTTCATGTATTTGTGAGAAAATATCTATGTGTTGACATTAGAAATGTACTTTCTGGATCATAGGATACACACCTTTAAATTTTCAAACAGAGTCAGATTGTCATTGACAGCAGCACTATGTTTCCTGCTAGTGTTTTAGGAGGATACCTACTTCTCTACGTGGTTGCTGACATGGTGTAATTAAACTTAAAACATGGTGAACTGACCCATGAAAAATGGTTTTCATTGTTGCCTGAATTGACGCATCCCTCATAACTAGTGAAACTGAATATATTTCTATATGTTTATAGGTCACTCATATTTTCAATGAGTTGCTTTTGCCTATTTTTCTATTTGCTATTTTAAAATTCTTATTAATTTGTAGCAATTATATGTCTGGGCACTCATTCTTTTGTAGTAATATGGGTTGCAAACATTTCATTCCAGTTAGCAAACTTTTTTCGTACTTGAACAGGCATTGTTAATTTTCATATAGACAAAAAAGATCCATTTTTTAGGTTTTTTTTTTTTTGCTTTTGTTCCTTGGATAATCTTTCTGTCTGTTTCAGCTGTATTTTAAAATTTGTTCCAAATTTGACATAAAATAATTAGATCAGGCTTATTGCTTGGATTACTGAAAGCCGCTCTCTCAGAAACTGCATACATGTGATTTGTGGTCTGAATTCAGCCTGTAGCCTGTTTTGCTTGGATAACAGAGAATTTGAATTGCTATTTAAAAATCAGGAGAATTCACATAAACATGGACTTCTGTTTTTATTCATATAAATACTTGGATTTCTGTTCTCCATTAAAATAAAAGCCTTGTTTGTTCAGATTGTTAACTCTGATTCAGCCTCACAGGTGGTTTTCTTGCTTCCCTACATTCTTGATAGTCATCAGTCCTGTGACTTTGAAAATTCATGTTTGATCGTGTCTCACCTTTGCTTAAAATTCTTGAGTAGTTCCTGGAGGTCTAGCTAGCAGTCTTTTTTTTACCTGTGGTCTCGATTGGACCTTCGCCTGTCCCGTCAACCTTGTCCTGCTCTTCCTCCCTCTGCATCCTGTTCTTCTACCCAGTTTCTCTGCTTGCACTTCTGATGTGTTAGGTTATCTGTAGCCTTTGCATGTGCTCATGCTTTCTATTGGACTGCCTTCCCCTGCCTTGTCCGCCTTTTAAGTTAGAATTGCTCCTCGTGCTTTGTTTCTGTTCACATGTCACCACAGGCTTACTACTTCCTATTTTATGTCTTACTTCATAATTTCCCATTCCCTTTCCTCTCTCCATGGCCCAAGGACTTAGCCTCTTATTTATCTCTATTATATTGATTATTAAATTGTATTGAAGTCATTTATTTCTATATTTTCACCTTCAGATGGAGCTCAAAGAGATTACTTACCAGATTTTTTTTTTTTTTTAAATTCCCTCTGCTTAATACAAAGCAGAAAGGTGTGGGTGTGGATGTGTGAGTGAACTGAGTGATTAGGCCAGCTCTATGCATTAGGACGGAGAAGGCAATGGCACCCCATTTCCAGTACTCTTGCCTGGAAAATCCCATGGATGGAGGAGCCTGGTAGGCTTCAGTCCATGAGGTTGCTTCAGACTCGACTGAGTGACTTCACTTTCACTTTTCACTTTCATGCATTGGAGAAGGAAATGGCAAGCCACTCCAGTGTTCTTGCCTGGAGAATCCCAGGGACGGGGGAGCCTGGTGGGCTGCCGTCTGTGGGGTCTCACAGAGTCGGACATGACTGAAGCGACTTAGCAACAGCAATAGCAATGCATTAGGAAGTTTTATTTAGAAACATAAGATATGTATTAGTAGTATAAGACAGTTCGGTCAGATTCTGAATCTTATGAGTTGGTGCCTCAAAAGAGATGTGTTAAAATTTGCAGTAATCCAGGAAAGAAGTTAGAGGTTGGAACTTAAGAATATGGAACACTGTTCCTAAACAGTAAGATTCTACTGTATGATACAGGGAACTATATTCAATATCTTATAATGAACTATAATGGAGAATCTGAAAAAGAATATATAAAACTGAGTCACTTTGTTGTATATCAGAAAGTAACACAATGTTGTAAATCAACTATACTTCAATTTAACTTTTTCTTAAAAAGATAAATGCAGAAAAAGTTTTGGAGATAAAATTAATTTGAATTGGTAACTGGATTTAGAAAGAAAGGAAGCTATTACTGAGTAGGTAGATAGTATTATAACAGAAGAGGAAGTAACCTTTCAATTTTCAGTTTTTTCTTGTTTTTAATACTGGCTTTGAGGCAATTCACATACTACACAGTTCACTCATTTAAAGTGTATATTTCAGCATTTCTTAGAATGTTCAGAATTGTGCTGTCATCTTCACAATCAACTTTAGAACATTTTTGTCACCCCCCAAAGTAACCCTGAACTCATAAGCAGTAATTCCCCATTTGCTCCCCAACTCTTACCCATCCATTGGCAGACATTTCTCATATTTCCCCAACACTCCCATCCCACCAGCCTGAGGTAGCCTTTCTATCTGTTTCCCTTGACTTTTTGTCTTTATGGTTTTCCTTCTCTGGACATTTCATACAAAGGGACTCTTAAATGGCCTTTTCTGTCTAGGCTGTTTCACTTAGTATACCTTACATTTTCAACATTCATCCATGTTGTGGCGGTCCTCAGTGTCAGCGGTCCTCAATCTTTTTGGCACCAGAGACTGGGTTTCCTGGAAGACTGTTTTTCTATGGACATGCGCTGGTTTCATGATGATTCAAGCATATTACGTTTATTGTGCATTTTATTTCTATTACTATCACATTATAATATATAATGAGATAATTATGCAGTTGTCACTTGTCACTCAGTGATAGGGTTTTGATATGAGTCCGTAAGCAATTGGTTTATCATATCTCTGTGCAGTCAGACCTCTTCACTAGTGATGATCTGTATCTGCAGCCGCTCCCCAGAGCTAGTTAGCCTTACCACCTCAGCTCTACCTGAGATCCTCAGGCATCATAAGGAACTCACAGTCTAGATCCCTCACGTGCGCAGTTCTCAGCTCCTGTGAGAATCGAATGCCCCTGCTGATGTGACGGGAGGCAGAACTCAGGTGGTAAGTGGGAGCAATGGGAAGTGGCTGTAAATACAGATGGAACTTTGCTCACTCGCCCACTGCTCACCTCCTGCTGTGTGGCCTGGTTCCTAACAGGGATTGGAGACTCCTGGTAGCGTTTATTAGTACTTCCTTTTTTTTTTTTTAACTGAATAATAATGCACTCTATGGCTAGACCACATTTTATTTAATTATTTATCAGTTGATAGATGTTTGGGTTGTTTCGACTTTTTGACTGCTGTGAGTAACGCTGCTGTGGACATTCTGTGTATAGGTTTTTGTGTGGACACTTGTCATGGGTGTATTCCTTGGTGTGGAATTGCTGGATCGTACTTCTGTGTTTAACCGTGTGAGGAACTGCCAAACTGTTTTCCAGTATGAGTGTGCCATTTCACATTCACGTCAGCAGTACTTGAGGGTTCCAATTTGTTCTCATTCTCACCAGCACTTGTTATTGTTAGCCTTTTTGATTGTAGCCATCCTGGAGAGTATGAAGTAGGATCTCATTGTGGTTTACAGTTGTGTCTGCATAATGATGAGATTGAACATATTTTCATGTACCTATGACGCTAAACTCTGGGAGGTAGTGAAAGACAGAGGAGCCTGGCGTCCTACAGTCCATGGGGTCACAAAGGATCGGATACGACTTAGCAACTGAACAACAGCTTGGAGAAATGTCTGTTCAAATCCTTTACCAATTCTTAATTGGGTTATTTGTCTTTTTTATTATTGAGTTGTAAAACTTCTTTATATATCCTAGATGTAACTCCCTTATCGGATACATAAATTACATATATTTTTCTCCCATTCTAGTGTTTACTTCACTTTTTTCATGGTTGCTTATGAAGGGCCAACATTTTAATTTTGACAAGAGTTCAGTTTATCTGTTCCTTAGTTGTTTGTACTTTTAGAGTCATATCTTAGAAACCATTCCCTGATTCCTAGTCATGGAGAGATAACTGTGTTTTCTTCTAAGATCAGTTTTGTCTTAATTTGTAGGAAGAGGTCAGGGAGATAATTTTTAAATGTATATTTACTTTGGAATGTTGGCAGAAATTGAGGTGGATAGATCCAACAAGCGCTTGGAAATTTGGTACTAGAAATTTAGAGAGAAAATAGGGTTAAAGTTAGAGATTTGGTTGCCTCTTAGGTAAAGGTGATAATTGAAGCTATTCAAGTAGTGGATGAAATTACCAAAGAAGAAACTTGTAGAAGAGGTTGGGGGAGGCCAGTGAGGGGAAATTGGGAAGACACACATTTGATGGTGGATAGAGAACAACAGTCAGTGAAAAAGGCCAAGTAGTCAGTGAGTTAGAAAGACCACAATGTAACAGTGCTACAAAAGCCAACACAGAATTTCAAGATTGACTCCTGGGTGGTAAAAGACTTTATAAGAGAAAAATGAGACTGAGATAGAGCTGCTAAATCTTACGGGATGCCATTGCTAATATTCAGAAACACATTTTCAAGATAATCACTGGAGGACAAAACCTGATTACAGTAAATTAAAGAATGAGTGGAAAGTAATGAAGGCAGATTTTGAGGAAATATCAAGGATAAAATATTTTAAAATATGTATGATTCTAAAGTATAAATACTGTTAATGCAAATTTTTAAATATAAAAAAATGCATGTGTACTGAAAACAAGTCCATAGATAGTCAAATTGAAAGAGAAGAGGGGTAATTACAGTTACCAAATCTATACCTCTTTTTACAATATGAATAGAGAAGTTATTTTTAAATCTCCTTTGAGGTATGATTAACATATAAATCTGTGCATATTTTTCTGTACAACTGGATGAGTTTGGAGATAAGCATACATTGATTAAACTATTACCATAATGGATACCATAGCATATTCATCACCCCCAAAGGTGTCCTTCCCTCTTTATTTGTAAAAAAATTTTTGGTGGTAAGAACACTTACCTTAAGATCTACCGTCTTAGCAAATTTTTAAGAGTGTTGAGTTCAGTTCAGTCGCTCAGTCGTGTCCGACTCTTTGCGACCCCATGAATTGCAGCACACCAGGCCTCCCTGTCCATCACCAACTCCCGGAGTTCACTCAGACTCACCTCCATCGAGTCACTGATGCCATCCAGCCATCTCATCCTCTGTCGTCCCCTTCTCCTCCTGCCCCCAATCCCTCCCAGCATTAAAGTCTTTTCCAATGAGTCAACTCTTCGCATGAGGTGGCCAAAGTACTGGAGTTTCAGCTTTAGCATCATTCCTTCCAAAGAAAGTACAGTGTTATTAACTACACTATGCTGTACAATAGATCTCTAGGACTGACTTATCTTGTATAACAAACTTTGTGTCACTTGACAGTGCTGTGCTTAGTCACTCAGTTGTGTCAGACTCTTTGTGACCCCATGTCCTGTAGCCCACCAGGCTCCTCTGTCCCTGGGGGTTCTCCAGGCAAGAATACTGGAGTGCCATGTAATACATGGTTGCCATGCCCTCCTCTGAGGGATCTTCCTAATCCAGGGATTGAACCCAGGTCTCCTGCATGGCAGACAAATTCTTTACTGTCTGAGCCACCAGGGAAGCCTAAGAATACTGGAGTGGGTAGCCTATCCCTTCTCCAGGAGATCTTCCCAACCCAGGATTCGAAGCAGGGTCTCCTGCATTGCAAGTGGATTCTAATGCCTCCTCATTTTCTCCTTAGCCCAGCCCCTGGCACCCACTATTCTTTTCTGCTTCTAAGACTTTTATCTATTTTAGATTCCACATATAAGTGATACCATGTAGTGTTTCTTCTGTGTTTAGCTTATTTCATTTAGGATAGTGTCCATCAGGTTCATTCACATTGTTGCAAACAGTGGAATTTTCTCTTAAAGCTGAATAAAATTCCATTTGTATGTTTATACCACATCTTGTTTATTCATTCATCCATCATTAAATATTTAAGTTACTTTTGCCTCTTGGCTATTGAGAATAATGCTGCAAGGAACATGGGAATGCAAATGTCTCTTTGAGACCTTGGTTTTAGTTCCTTTGGATATGTACACAGAACTGGAATCACTGGATCACATGCTGTTGGTGCTAAGTCACTTCAGCCGTGTCCGACTCCATGCGACCCCAAAGACGGCAGCCCACCAGGCTCCACTGTCCCTGGGATTCTCCAGGCAAGAACACTGGAGTGGCTTGTCATTTCCTTCTCCAGTGCGTGAAAGTGAAGTCGCTCAGTCGTGTCCGACTCTTAGCTACCCCATGGACTGCAGGCTACCAGGCTCCTCTGTCCATGGGATTTTCCAAGCAAGAGTACTGGAATGGGGTGCCATTGCCTTCTCCGGCTGGATCATATAGTATCTCTGTTTTTAATTTCATGAGGAACCCCCATAGTTCTATAGTGGCTGCACCAATTGACAGTTCCACCAGCAGTGCAGAAGGGTTTTCTTTTCTCCACATCATCATCAGCGCTTGTTACTGCTTGTCTTTTTGATAATAGTCTTTCTGACAGGGGTGAGAGGATATCTCATTGTGCTTTTGATTTACATTTCCCTGATAATTAGTGATGTTGAGCACTTTTTCATATACCTCTTGGCCATTTTTATATCTTCTTTGGAGAAATGTCTGTTCAGTTCCTTTGCCCATTTTAAAATCGGGTTGTTTGGTTTTCTGGCAATTAAATTATGAGGGTTCCATGACCTCTTACCAGATATATGGTTTGCAGATATTTTCTCATATTCTGTAGTTTGCTTTTTCACTTTATTGTTTCCTTTACAGTGCTAAAGCTTTTGGTTTGATATAATCTTATTTGTCTATTTTTACTTTTGTTGCCTGTGCTTTTGGTATCACATCTAAGAAATGATTGCAAAAGGTTAATGTCTGGAAGCTTTTTTCCCATATTTTCTTCCAGAAGTTTTATGTTTTTCAGGCCTAATATTTAAGCCTTAAATCTATTTTGAATTGACTTCTGTGTAAGGTATAAGATAGGGGTCCAGTTTCATTCTTTTTACGTGGTAATTTCCCCACACTGTTTACTTAGGGGGCTGTTTCCCATGCATTCTCGGTCTCCTTGGCACCTCAGCTGGCTGTGAGTGGGCTTATTTACAGGCTCTCCATTCGGTCCCATTGACGCGGGGGAGTGTCACCCGTGCCACGTTGTTTTGATCTCCATAGCTTTGTTTGGATTGGCCAAGATGTCACAGAAAAACCCTACTGAACCTTTTGGTGGGCCCAGTATATTTTTGGAAAACTCAGCAGTGGCCACAGGACTGGAAAAGGTCAGTTTTCATTCCAGTCCCAAAGAAACGCATTGCCAAAGAATGCTCAAACTACCGCACAATTGCACTCACCTCACTCGCTAGTAAAGTAATGCTCAAAATTCTCCAAGCCAGGCTTCAGCAATACGTGAACCGTGAACTCCCAGATGTTCAAGCTGGTTTTAGAAAAGGCAGAGGAACCAGAGATCAAATTGCCAACATCCATTGGATCATCGAGAAAGCAAGAGAGTTCCAGAAAAACATATATTTTTTCTTTATTGACTATGCCAAAGCCTTTGACTGTGTGGATAACCACAAACTGTGGAAAAATCTTCAAGAGATGGGAATACCAGACCACCTGACCTGCCTCTTGAGAAATCTGTATGCAGGTCAGGAAGCAACAGTTAGAACTGGACATGGAACACAGACTGATTCCAAATAGAGAAAGGAGTACGTCAAGGCTGTGTATTGTCACCCTGCTTATTTAACTCAGAGTACATCATGAGAAACACTGGGCTGGATGAAGCACAAGCTGGAATCAAGATTGCTGGGAGAAATATCAATAATCTCAGATATGCAGATGACACCATTCTTATGGCAGAAAGTGGAGAAGAACTAAAGAGCCTCTTGATGAAAGTGAAAGAGGAGACTGTAAAGTTGTCTTAAAACTCAACATTCAGAAAACTAAGATCATGGCATCTGGTCCCATCACTTCATGGCAAATAGATGGGGAAATAGTGACAGACTTTATATTCTTGGGCTCCAAAATCACTGCAGATGCTGACTGCAGCCATGAAATTAAAAGACGCTTGCTCCTTGGAAGAAAAGTTGTGACCAACTTAGACAGCATATTAAAAAGCAGAGACATTACTTTGCCAACAAAGGTCCATCTAGTCAAGGCTATGGTTTTTCCAGTAGTCATGTATGGATGTGAGAGTTGGACTGTGAAGAAAGCTGAGTGCTGAAGAATTAATGCTTTTGAATTGTGGTGTTGGAGAAGACTCTTGAGAGTCCCTTGGATAGCAAGGAGATCCAACCAGTCCATCCTAAAGGAAATCAGTCCTGAATATTCATTAGAAGGACTGATGCTGAAGCAGAAACACCAATACTTTGGCTACCTGATGCAAAGAATGGACTTATTGGAAAAGACCCTGATGCTGGGAAAGATTGAGGGTGGGAGGAAAAGGGGACGACAGAAGAAGAGATAGTTGGATGGCATCACCCACTCAATGGACATGAGTTTGAGTAAACTCCAGGAGTTGGTGATGGATAGGGAGGCCTGGCGTGCTGCAGTCCATGGGGTCGCAAAGAGTCGGACACAACTGAGCAACTGAACTGAATAGTCTTTATAATGATTTTAAGTAACAATGGCACATGTGAAAATATTTAAAACTACATGGTATTTCTATTTTGGGGATTAAACCCAAGTATTAATTGGGTATAGAATAAGTCCTCTGTTACTATATTCACATAGTTTTTAGTTAGATAAAATGTGTATGATATTTGTGAGTTTATGTACCAGAATATTTTTAAATTTCTCCATTATGCAGGGCATTTACTTGGATCTTGGAAGTGCATGTACCTTTTGAAAGTATAAATTATATCAAACAGAAAATTTATTTGCTTAAGCTCTTGTCAAGTATACTGATGATATTAATAGGTACATAATCACTGTGGTGGAAAAAAAGGTGTAGGAGATAACTCCATTGCTGTAGAGACCATAATCCCTTTCTTTGGATAATACGGAATACAATATTATTCTTTGGATAACATTTTAAGTAAAATACTTAAATACTAATAAACTTTGTAACCTATGAAAGGCCAAAGTAGCTAGTGCTCCTACCTGTGCTCTTTTTGAATCTTCCTTATTTAATCTTCCAAAGGCAATTGACATACATCCAAAAGAAATGCCACAGTGAACCCGACGGACCTGGGGTAGCAGCGTTAACTACCGAGGAGCGAACTCGATGGGCTAAGGTTATAATTTACATTTTTATTTTCTTTAAAGGTACAAGTGACTTACAACATTATATTCAGGTATACACATAAGGATTCAGTATTTGTTTCTATTGAGAAATATCACAGTAAATCTAGTTAATGTCCATCACCGTACAGAAAATTTAAAAATATTTTTCTTGTGATGAGAACTTGAAGATCTACTCTCTAGCAACTTTCAAATATGCAGTACAGTATTATTAACTATAATTTAGAATTGGGAAGAGGATATACTTTTATTTTGTTTACATTTAAACTTCAAACACTCAGCTCAAGGACATGCTGGCCCTTGGAAATAAAGACAAATGAACAGACAGCTTTAAGCTTTAGGCAGTTTTAAATATATTGTACAGTATTGAACAATCAGAAAATCTAGGGGAAGGCATAACATTATGTGTGGTTAGTCACTCAGTCATATTGACTTTTTGTGACCCCATGAAATTGTAGCCCACCAGGCTCCTCTGTTTATGGGATTCTCCAGGCAAGAATACTTGAGTGGGTAGCCATTTCCTTCTCCAGGGGACCTTCCCAGCTGAGGGATCGAACATGGGTCTCCTGACTTGCAGGCATTTTCTTTACTGTCTGAGCACTCAGGAAAGCGAGCATAACTTTATAGCTTTATACATTTAGCAGCACAAGTGTAGGGACTAGGCATGCTTTTGGAGAAGAAAAACCTGTTCAGGACTCAGCACAGAGGTCCTTGAATTTACGCTTTTCCTGATGAACCTTTTCGCTAACTTTTCAAAAACCTGTTGAGCTTTTCTGACTATTTTATATTTAACTTGTAACATTTTATTTTTTCTTCTTGCCCTTTAGGCACGAGAATATTTGATTAGTCTTAATCCAGAGAACCTGACTATATTAGAGAAAATTCAGAGCAGTTTACTGGTATTTTGTTTAGATGATGACAGTCCACATGCTACACCAGAAGATTATTCTCAGGTATTCGACTATCTTGTTCTGTTATTTCTCTTTTTTTTCTTAAGAATTTGTTCGTTTTTGGCTGTGCTGGGTCTTTGTTGCTTTGCATGGGCTTTCTTTCCAGTTGTGGCAAGCGGGATGTACTCTCTGGTTGCTGTACGTGGGCTTCTCATTGCGGTGGCCTCTCTCGTTGTGGAGCACAGGCTCTAGGGGCATGGGTTTCAGTAGCTACCACTTATGGGCCAGACCTCTGTCCCCTGTGTTGGCCGATGGGTTCTTAACTATGAGACCACCAGGAAAGTCCCTTGTTTTATTTCTTCCCACAGAGTTTTCTGGAGAACTCTTGTGTAAATTGAACATGAGAAGAATTTTTTTTTTTAAAGAATCACTTTGTTAAGTATAATTGACATGCAAAAAACTGTATATATTTAATGTATACAACTTAGTTTGAAGTATACACCTATAAAACCACCTTGAAACATAATCGTGAAAACAGCTGTTTCCTAGATTTTGGAAACATATTTTATCTTGGAATGGGGTAGCTAAGAAAAGAAAGCACAAATACTAAGTCATAAAATATAAATATTTTGTGCAAGCTTTTAAAATGTTTTCTTAGCTACACACACATAAGATTATACATAAATAAATAATGCTTTGTAAGTCCTTGCCACGTTGTTCAGCTCTGTTTAGAAAGAAAGAAAATGAAGTTGCTCAGTTGTGTCCGACTCTTTACGACCCCATGGACTGTAGCCTCTGTCCATGGGGTTTTCTGGGCAAGAGCACTGGAGTAGGTTGCCATTTCCTTCTCCAGAGGATCTTCCCGACCCAGGGATTGAACCTGGGTCTCCCACATTGTAGGTAGACGCTTTACCGTCTGAGCGGCAAGGCTGCTTAGATCTTACATGTTGTTTAAAGAAGTATAAGTATTATTTGCTTGTCACATGCTTGTCACATGGCAGTGGTTCCCAACCTTTCCATTGATTATATATACAGAAAATTTGCATAAGGCATGGGGGCAAAATGAGCTTTTCAAACCAAAGGTGACATGAAAACCTACCTATAGCCCACAGCAGTAGGCCTTGATACCTTAGTTGGTGAGGTCTGTCCTAAGAATTACATCACTCTTGTGACTTATTTTATCATTTGGTTTTGTAGAATACACTGACGTTAGTGAGTTTAAGGATAATTGGGGTTTTATTTATTTTGGGGGGGACATTACCATTTCCTGGGAAAAAATAAAAGATGAGCAGTTGTATTTGTAGGAATCTCAGAATCTTTGCATCCATCAGTATTAAATGAGAGAAATGAATAATATTGGATTGAAAAATTTTGTGACTTGAAAACAGTTTTTCCCTCGTTAGCTGCTTTTTTAAAAGTAGAATCAACAAGCTTCTTGAGGAAGGATATATTTTAATTAAATGTTGCTCAGTTGCTGCAATGTACAGTTAGACGTATTTAGATTGCTGCTCATTAAATATACACACATGTGCTCACACACACAAGTACATACATAATAGAAGTTTCACAAAACAGTAATTGCTTTGACTGTGATATACTCTGATATTTATGTTCTGTTGTTATTCTTTTTGTAAAGATGTTTACAGTGATTTCCTGACTCACTTATAGCCAAAACCTAGCATTTGAGAAAGTGGCTTAGTGGGATATGAATTCTTGAAATGTTTTCCTTGTAACTAGACTTTCATGATTAAAGTAATCAAAGCTTCTTATCCTATTAAAGTTACAAACACCTTGTCCTTTCACTTTGATATTCTCTAAACATTCATGAATATTGTCCCATCCTCTTTTCTGTTAGAATTTCTTGGATTTTGAATATTTAAATGGTCAGGACCTAAATTATTATTTCTTGAGAATAGCTATTATTTTATTAAATTTGGTTTACCTGAAGAGAGGAAAAGTGAGATCATGTGTGTTTGTATGTATTTAAGATACAAATACTTAAAAACCAATATGAAGATTCTTTTAATTTGAAATAATAAATTTATTTTAGGTTTCTGCGAAGATTCTTCATGGAGATCCAACAGTACGCTGGGGTGACAAATCTTATAACTTGATTGCTTTTTCTAATGGAGTATTTGGCAGTAATGGTGATGTAAGTAAACTACTGAAGTTACTTTTTCCTTTTACTCTTTTCAGTTAAATGAGTGGCAGTAATCTACAACAGTTAGGCTGTCCTGTGGCAGGATAATAAATCATTTTTTAGCTTTATGGCATTAGAGTAAAAGTTTTAGTTATGAATTCTCAGTGAAAACAGTATAGGACAAATTATTTTCGTCTGTAGTTAGGCTAACAGTTTGATGTGTGTCTGTAAAATGGAATTTGCATGTATCTTTATGTAGTAGAAGCTCTTTTAAAATCTACTGCTACTTGTTGAAAATTAAAACACATTTTAAAAGGTATAGCATTATGTATATGTTCTGTGCTCAGAGAAATGTCTGTAGCTATATTTGTACATTTACCTAGTAATTTTGTAACCTTGTTAAAAAAAATGACACATGATCTTTGGAACATTGTTTACTTCTGGATATTAAAATATGTGGTGCTGGATAGCTTTTTTTTTACCTTCTTTATAAAATATATGTATACACACACCCAACTTGTTTCTCTTCTGTTCTCCTATGGTTGTCTTTATAATCTCTACCCTGCCATTTTCTGATGGACATTCAGGAGGTCTATGAACCAAGAAAATGAGGAAATCAACCTAAGTCAGAATTCCAATCTATATTTATAATCTTGTTATATAACTTTTCATAAAGTATATGACTTGGTATAAAGTAGTATGAGATAGATTTTTTTTGTTTGTTTGTGTCTGGGGGCTTTCCTCCAAAAGATTTAGTGACTGTAAAATACTAAAAAGACCTGTAATGTTGATCTGGGTTCAGTAGTTGTATTAATCAGTAATTTTTTTCAGTTTTAGGTGATAGAAACCCAAACTGTCATCACCTTACGGAGATATTTATGGCATGGGGTACAGCTAAATTTGGGTTAGGCTGACTTCCAGGGTCCAAATGCTTTCATTAGAAAATTCTGCATTTTTTGGCCTCACTTTCCTATGCTCAGCTTTATTTTTGTGTAGACGATACCACGTGATGGTTTTACCTGCAGTCCCATGTTTTCACAGCTCTCCTAGTAGGTTATTGTTCTCTATGGAAATAGCCAGCATTTTTTTTTTTTTTAACCCCTCTGGTTCCAGCAAAAGACCTGAGAATAATGCTGGTTGGTTTTATCAGCCTGTGTGAATCTTGTGCACATTCCAGGGAGTCCACCTGGCCTGGGTCACATGCCAAACCTTGGGACCCAGCTAGTAGAATCACTCACTCATTCAAACCACCACAGAGATGTGCGCTGGTTGCCTAAAGAAAAATAAAGTAGTTGCTACTGCCAAAGAAGGTGGAGTGGTTGACGTGCAGGTAATAGAATGTCTGTTAACAGTTGTCTTTCTTCTTCCGTAAGAGTCCCCTGTTGACAAAAGATTTCTTGTTAATTGCCTCAGCTTTTTTCTGTTCAGCTCCTTGTTTGATTCTTCTTAACCTCCTCAGTCTGGTTTATAGCCTCACTATTCCCTGGAAACTGTGCTTTGTAAAGTAGTTAACAACCTTCTGGCTTCTTCCTTCCATCTCTCCTTGACTTGTCGGATGCAGAGGATGTCCCTCTTCTTCATGCGCATCTCACGTTGCCTTCATCCTAACAGCCTCTTCCTGTCTCCACATTCTAAAACTGAGCTTAATATTATTCATAACCAATTTCCCCCTCTGCCTGCTCTCTCTTCTGGTTTGTTTGCACTTATATTTTTCTAGTGTTTACTTGGTACTCTCATTTTGAGAGTTTTGTTTCACTGTGTGTTAAATTGTCCAAACCGAGTGTTACATTGTTATGTAAGGGTTAAGTTACTCTCATCATGAAGAGTTTATCTTCTTGCTTTCCTCCCTCACTCCCAGCCCCCTAAAATTACCACCTTGTACTACTTTGATTTTTACTGATGGCAGCAATATCCTGTGGTTTGCTCAAATTCAGGAGGAAGTAATTTTAATCATATTTTCTATTTTGGGATAAAAATACTGGTCCTATAATGAGCATGTGTCTTTGTACAACTGAGATACTTTCTTTCAGTAAAGTGTGTGGACACATTTTATGTGTATGCATTATTGCCCATATATTTATAAAATTGATCTGATGGTCTTCATTAGATAATATGCTTTCAAAATTCCATGTAGGTTACTCTTGCAACCCAAGATGATTACCGAAAATACCATTTAAATATAAAACATTATTAGTAAAGCATATATACTATAAAGTTAATTTGCTCTTAATCTAGACTCATGTTGCTGCTCTCTTACGTTGGTACTAGAATAGGTGCTTTATTGATTAGACTACATAATCGCATTTCCCTCTCGGAATTTAAAATCCTGGGGTCAACTGTTTTGTCTGCTCTTTGTTAGAGGGTTTTGTGAAGATCACATTTGTTGTTGTTCAGTTGCTCAGTCGTGTCCGACTCTTTGCATCCCCATGGACTACAGCACGCGAAGCTTCCCTGTCCTTCACTCTCTCCCAGAGTTTGCTCAAACTCATGTCCATTGAATCAGTGATGCCATCCAACCATATCATCCTCTGTCACCCCCTTTTCCTCCTGGCTTCAATCTTTCCCAGCATCGGGATATTTTCCAGTGAGTCAGCTCTTTGCATCAGGTAGCTGAAGTATTGGCACTTCAGTATTGCTCTTCTTACTGGTTGCATTTTAACACTGTTGTCTCGGTGAAATAATATATGCAATGTCTGTGAAAATTCGTTGTAAAGCTACAGAGTACTATGCAGGTGTGAGATGCAGTTAGAAAAGGGTTTGTCCATGACTCGTGGGTCTTGTTACCTGTGCTGTCACTGGCAGCTCCATCTGCTTGTTCATAGTGCTCTCACCACTCCTTAACATTCTACCACTGTGTATGTCTATGTGTGTACTTCCTTTACCTTCCAGTACAAATAGCAGTTGTTTTCTCTTTGTGATTCATATTTACTTTACATCCTTTCCCATTACTTCAAGAGCCCCAATTAGGTGCTTCTGACTTTAAATATTCATTCTTCCTCAGAAAATAAAATACATCAATTACTTACCATACTGTAGAATATCCCTGTCTTTATCATTATGAGTTGAGGCATATGAGAATTCTGCTCTTGTGTGTTAAGAGTGGGGCAAAAATGAAAATAAAATACCGGGTCAAGTCTTAACTTACATAAAGTATTCAAAATCTTGTATGTTTTCATTTTAGCATGCTCCTTTTGATGCAATGGTTCTGGTAAAAATCTTCTATTATATTGATGAGAAAATTCTTGAGAATGAAGGAAGATGGAAGGTATGTTAGAACAAATGATTTCCTCCTTTTTCGCCTCATATTTTTATAGATAAAGTATTTTTAAGTTTTCCCTATTTTCAGGGCTCAGAAAAAGTACGGGATATACTGGTTCCAGAGGAGCTTGTTTTCACTGTGGATGAAAAAGTACTAAATGACATCAACCAAGCTAAGGCCCAGTATTTCAAGCAGGTAGATTTTTCACTTTTCTCTTTGATAGTTAATACTTTAACTTTTAACTACTATGTATGACTATTTGGCTATCATCCACGTATGATGGCATAAAACATTTAAAAGTTATAGCTTTTAACACCTTTATTTCTGTTTTATTTGTTTAATGCTAATGATAATTTGGTTATCTTTGGGGGTATTCTCCTTGGGTATATGTTCACTCTTCCCATTTAATTCTGTTTGTTAGGCGTCTGATCTCCAGCTTGTGGTGTATGCCTTTACATCTTTTGGCAAAAAGCAAACCAAGAAGAAGCAGCTTCACCCTGATACATTTATTCAGCTGGCACTTCAGCTGGCCTATTACAGACTCCATGGACGGTGAGGACCAATCCTTCTCCATTTTCAGAGTCTGGAGGCCGAAGGGGGTATCTGTACTCTAGCTGTCCCACTGCAGCTCCCCAGTGTCTCCGCTGAGGTTTTTTTCTCTCTTGGCACTGTGCCCTAATTTGCACTTTCATCAGCAGTGTTGTTAGGTTTCCGTCTGTGACACTTTGACAGTCTTTCCTTGTTTTTCATTACCTTGATACTTTTGAAGTACCTGTTCTCATCTTACAGAGGTTTGCCATGCTTTGGAATTCAGATCACTTGGTTTTCTTGAAGCCTGTTTTCAAATGGGTTCATGACAAGAAACAGTTTTATGGAACCTAGTCTTTACTCATTTTTAGGATAAGAGAGATGGTATGTTGTGACTTTCTACTTCTTAAGCAGAAGTGGAAGCTTCTTGATCTTTTTAAAATTTTATCTGAGAATATGTATCTTTACGTTTTTAAAGTTTCTCTTTGGTTGAGCTGGGTCTTCATTGTTGTGCATGGGCTTCCTTTAGTCGCAGAGGGCAGCAATTACTCTTTGTTGCTGTCCACGGACTTCTCATTGCAGTGGCTTCTCAGGGTTTCAGTGTACATGTCTTTTTGTCTCCTTGGGTAAACTTAGTCCTAAGTGTTCTTTTTGATGCTATTGTAAATTGCTTTCTTGATTTACTTTTCAGATTACTTATTGCTAGTGTATAGAAATGCAACTGATGTTTGCATGTTGACTTCATACCCTAAAAAAACTGAATTCATTTATTAGCTCCAACAATTTTTTGTAGATTCTTTAGCATTTTCCATATATAAGACCAGATATCTGTGAATAGAGATAGCTTCAGTTTTTCCTTTCTGATTTGGATGCCTTTTCTTTCTTTATAGCTAGAACAGCTAGTACTATGTTGAATAGAATTGGCAGAAGCAGGCATCCTTGTCTTATTATTCATCTTTGCTGGGAAGCTTTTGGTTTTCCACCACTGAGTATGGTGTTAACTGTGGGTTTTTCATAAATCTTTATCATATTGAGGAAATTCCTTTGTTCACTTTTTATTATGGGAGAGTGCAAGATTTTATAAAAAGCTGTTTCTGTGTCAATTGTGATTATCATGTAGGTCTTCTTCTTCATTCTATTAATGTAGTATATTACATTGATTTTCATATGTTGCACCATCCTTGCATTCGTGGGATAAATCTGACTTGGTCATGGTGTACAGTAAGATCCCTACATACAAATGAGTTCTGTTCTGAGTGTTCATTTGTGAGTCCAGTTTGTTGGTAAGTCCAACAAAGTTAGCCTAGGTACCCAACTAACACAGTCAACTGTATAGTGCTGTACTGCAGTGGGTTTATATATTTCACACAAATAATATATAAAAAACAAACACAAAATAAAACGTTTAATCTTACAGTACAGTACCTTGAAGAATGCAGTAGCACAGTGCAATAGCTGGCGTATGGAGGCTGACATTGAGTGAACAGGAAGAGTCACTGACTGGAGGAGGCAGAGATGGGGAGATGGTGGAGCTGAAGGATCATTAGCAACAGGAGATGGAGGGCAGTTTGAACAACCACTTGCAGAGGATGCATGCTCATGACAGTGTACGCCAGACATGTGAACTAACTTACATGATTGATGTGGACACACGTTCACATCTTTGAAAGTTGGCAACTTGAAGGTTCATATGTAGGAGACTTACTGTATCATCCTTTTAATCTGCTGTTAAATTCAATTTGCTAGTAAAGTGGAGAGGATTTTTGCATCTATTCCCTGATGGCTCAGCATGGAAACAATCTGCCTGCAGTGCAAGAGACATAGGAGACATGGGCTTGATCCCTGGGTCAGGAAGATCCTCTGGAGGAGGAAATGGCAATCTCCTCCAGTATTCTTGCCTAGAGAATCCCATAGACATAGGAGCCTGGCAGGCTACAGTTCATGGGGTCCCAAAGAGTTGGATGTGACTGATAATATTTGGATTTTGGACATAAGGAATATCGGTCTGTAGTGTCTGTTCTTACAGTGGTTTTGCCTAATTTTGGTATCAGGGTAATGTTGGTCTCATTTTATGAAATGATCCCTCCTCTCTAGTGTTTTTGGAAGAGTTTGAGAAGGATTGGTGGTTGATTTTTTTTAAAAATTAGAATTCATCAGTAAAGCCATCTGGTCCAGAACTTAACTTTGTAGGGAGGTTTTTGATTGCTGACTCATCTCATTACTTGTTATATGACCTGTCATATTTCTGTTTTTTCTTGAGTTAGATTTGCTCATTTGTGTATTCCTCAGAATATGTCCATTTCATCTAGGTTATCCAGTTTATTGTAAATGGTTGTTCAAAATATTCTCTTACGGTGCTTTTTTTATTTCTGTAAAGTCAGGAGTAATGCCCTCTTTTTCATAGTTTATTGTAATAATTGATGTCTTCTCCCTTTTTTCTAGTCAGTACAGCTAAAAGCTTGTCAAGTTTGTTGATCTTGACAAAGAAAAGAATCAACTTTTGGTTAGTTCACTTTCTTTGTTTTTCATATCTGTATTTTGTTTATCTCTACTGTGGTCTTTGTTTGTTTGTTTGTTTTGCTGGCTTTGGGTCTAGTTGGCTCTTTTTCCTAATTCCTTAATGTGTACAGTTAATTTACTGATATGAGATTTTCTTCTTTAATATAAATATTTAGAGCCATAAATTTCCCTCTGAACTGTACTTTTACTTCATTCTATAAATTTTGGTAGGTTCTGTTCTGCTTTTCATTTATCTCAGTGTGTTTTCTGATATACCTTGTGATTTCTTCCCTACCAGTTGGTTAAGAGTGTGTTGTTTTATTTCTACATATATGTGAATTTTTCAGTCTTTCTTCCGTTGCTTTGTAGCTTCATCCTATTGTCATTGAAGAAGATACTTTGTATGGTTCCAGTCTTTTTAAATGTATTGAGATATTCTGTGCCCTAATATATGGCTATCCTGGTGAATGTTCCATGTGTACTTGAAAAGAATTTATATTCTACTATTTCTTAGTGGCATATTCTCATTCTGTCTTTTGCACACATGCACGCTAAATTGCTTCAGTTGTGTCTGACTCTTTGTGACCCTAGGGACTGTAGCCCACCAGGCTTCTCTGTCCATAGGTTTCTCCAGGCAAGAATACCAGAGTGGGTTACCATGCCCTTCTCTAGGGGATCTTCCCAGCTGAGGGACTGAACCTGCATCTCTGCATTGCAAGTGGATGCTTTACCTTTGAGCCACTGGGGAAGCCCCTGTCTTTAGGTGTAGTTGTTGTTCAAGCCTTGAACAGTGTTGTTCAAGCCTTCTCTTTCCTTGTTGATCTTATGTCTACATGTTTTATCCTTTATTGAAAGTTGGATATTGGAATCTGTGACTGTTGTTGTAGAGCTGTCTAGTTTTCTTTTCAATTCTGTTAGAGTTTACTTCATGTATCTTTGAACTCTCTTGTTTGGTACATGTATTTTTATAGTTGTTGTGTCTTGATGAGTTATATCTTTCATCAGTATATAATGTCCTGTTTGTCTCATTCAGCTTTTCACTTAAAATACAGTTTGTCTGATAATAATACTGCCACTCCAAATAGAAAAAAAAAATCTGTAGCCACTCCAGCTCTCTTTTGGTTACCATTTTTTTTCAACCTTTTATTTTTAACCTAATGTGAAGTCAGGTGGGCCTGAGGAAGCATCACTACAAACAAAGCTAGTGGAGACAGTAGAATTCCAGTTGAGCTATTTCAAATTCTAAAAGAGGATGCTGTGAAAGTGCTGCACTCAATATGTCAGCACATTTGGAAAACTCAGCAGTGGCCACAGGACTGGAAAAGGTCAGTTTTCATTCCAATCCCTAAGAGAGGTAATGCCAAAGAATGCTCAAACTACCACACAGTTGCACTCATCTCACATGCTAGTAAAGTAATGCTCAAAATTCTCCAAGCCAGGCTTCAGCAATATGTGAACCGTGAACTTCCAGATGTTCAAGCTGGTTTTAGAAAAGGCAGAGAAAACCAGAGATCAAATTGCCAACATCCGCTAAATCATCAAAAAAGCAAGAGAGTTCCAGAAAAACATCTATTTCTGCTTTATTGTCTATGCCAGAACCTTTGTGTGGATCACAATAAACTGTGGAAAATTCTTCAAGAGATGGGAATACCAGACCATCTGACCTGCATCTTGAGAAACCTATATGTAGGTCAGGAAGCAACAGTTAGAACTGGACATGGAACAACAGACTGGTTCCAAATAGGAAAAGGAGTACGTCAAGGCTGTATGTTGTCATCCTGCTTATTTAACTTATATGCAGAGTACATCATGAGACACGCTGGGGTGGAGGAAGCACAAGCTGGAATTAAGATTGCCGGGAGAAATATCAATAACCTCAGATATACAGATGACACCACCCTTATGGCAGAAAGTGAAGAGGAACTAAAGAACCTCTTGATGAAAGTGAAAGAAGAGAGTGAAAAAATTGGCATAAAACTCAACATTCAGAAAACAAGGATCATGGCATCCGGTCCCATCACTTCATGGGAAATAGATGGGGAAACAGTGGAAACAGTGGCTGACTTTATTTTTTGGGGCTTCAGAATCACTGTGAATGGTGATTGCAGCCATGAAATTAAAAGACATTTGCTTCTTGGAAGAAAAGTTATAACCAACCTAGATGCATATTCAAAAGCAGAGACAATTACTTTGCCAACAGAGGTCTGTCTAGTCAAGGCTATGGTTTTTCCTGTGGTCATGTATGGATGTGAGAGTTGGACTATAAAGAAAGTGGAGCCAGAAGAATCGATGCTTTTGAAGTGTGGTATTGGAGAGGACTCTTGAGAGTCCCTTGGACTGCAAGGAGATCCAACCAGTTCATTCTAAAGGAGATCAGTCCTGGGTGTTCATTGGAGGGACTGATGTTGAAGCTGAAACTCCAATACTTTGGCCACCTGATGCAGAGAGCTGACTCATTTGAAAAGACCCTGATGCTGGGAGGGATTGGGGGCAGAAAGAGAAGGGGACAACAGAGGATGAGATGGTTGGATGGCCTCACCGACACAATGGACATGGGTTTGGGTGGACTCCGGGAGTTGGTGATGGACAGGGAGGCCTGGCACGCTTCGGTTCATGGGGTCGCAAAGAGTCAGACACGACTGAGCGATTGAACTGTACTGAACTGTTCTCATATCTAAAGCAAATCTCTTGAGGATAGTATGTAGACTATGCTTTTGTTCATTTTGCCAATCTCTACCTTTGGAGAGTTTAATATATTTATATTTAAGATAATTACTGATGAGGGAGAATTCTGCCCCTTTGCTATGTATTCTGTAGGTCTTATGTGTTTTTGTTCCTCAACTCCTTCATTCCTGCCTTTTTTGGTATTTAGTTGATTTTTTTTTTTCTTTTGGTAGTGTACCATTTTGATTTCCCTGTCTTTTCTGTCTCTATTTTTTAAGCTGTTTTCTTTATGGCTACCTTGGAAATTACATTTAACATCTTAAATTTATAACAACCTAGTTTGAATGATACCAGCTTAGATTTAGTAATATACGCTGTGCTTTTGTCCATCATGGTGCTGTCCTCTTTATTTTGTCACAGATTTCATTTTTTTACATTGTGTGTTCATTAACATAAATTTTCATTACCATTTTATGTATTTGTCCTTTAAGTAAAAAAACCATTAAGCATTTTTGCTCTGTCTCCCATGTTTCCTATAAATGGAGAGTTAGATTTGGAAACTTGAAAATAGTAATCAGTAAATTTTATTATTTTTTATAACAGTAAATCAAATAGTTCATCTTATTTGTTTCCTATCATATCCTGTTCAGTTTTTAAGCCAACATCCATTATAAAGTTTCCTCCTTGATATTTTTACCTAATGGTTTTAGTGGCCATTGATGATGATTACCAAGATCTCTATTATTTCATTACAAGTTGCTGAGTAGTGATATTTTTTCATTCATTCTTACTGCCTTTATTTTAATTTTTTAAAAGGTTTTTTATGTGAGCCATTTTTAAAGTCTTTGTTGAATTTGTTACAGTATTGCTTCTGTTTTGGTTTTTTGGCCAGGAGGTATGTGGTATCCTAGCTCCCCGACCAGGAATTGAACCCACACCCCCTACATTGGAAGGCAAAGTCTTATGCACTGGACCAGGAGGGAAGTCCCTAGATTGTTACTTACACTTTCTCCTTCACATTTTGAAAAGATACTATTTCAGCTCGGGGAGATAGTCTCATAGAAACACTGAACAGAGGAGGCCCAGTAACTATTTGAGGGAATTTCTTGGTGGTCCAGTGGTTAAGACTGGGTGCTTTCACTGCCATGGACCCAGGTTTGATCCCTGGTCAGGGAACTAAGATGCCACAAGCTGTGTGGCATGACCAAGAAATAAAAAAGCATTTGACCCCTTTTAGTGCCCACTTGCAGACCTTTTACTCTGATTCCATTTGATTGCTTTAACTGAATTCCTATCAGCAGGAAAGAGAGCTTTGTACCAAAAATTATTATATCATTTTTATCATTCTCCAACCCATGAAAATAGTCATCATCCTTGGGCAGCAGTTCCCAACCTTTCTGGCACCAGGGATGGGTTTTCTGGAAGACAGATTTTCCATGGGGAGAGGGGAGGGATAGTTTCAACATGATTTAAGCACATTACATTTATCGTGCACTTTATTTCTAATATTACATCAGCTCTACCTCAGGTCATCAGGCATTAGATCCCAGAGGTTTGAGGACCCTTTGCCTAGGAAAGGGAAACTTATTAAATAATGCTTTTACTTAATTTTACAGTCATTCAAGCTCTGTATGAGGGAAGGAAAGGCCAAGCACTCTGTATTCTCTATTGCTGTGTAATGAATTACCCAATATCTTAGTAGCCTGGAACAACAAACACTTCTTGTCATCTCGCATTTTCTGTCAGGAAGCCAGGCGCTGCTTAGCTGGATGCCTCTGACTTCAGTTGTTATAGTCAGGGTGTCAGCCAGCGCCATGCCCTCACCTGAAGGCACTCCTGCAAGAGGATCTGCGTCTAGTCTCACGCACAGGGTTATTAGTGAGGTGCCTTTCCTCCCAAGCTCTAGTCTAGAGGCCTCTCTACAGGGCAGCCCCCAGCATGGCAGCAGGCTTTCCTCAGAGTGAGGAAGTGAGAGCGCATGAGAGAGCTCACTTTGTAACCTGATTTCAGAAGTGACTTCTCCCTGCTTTTGTCCTGTTCTTTTTGTTAGAAAGAAGACACCGAGGCCATCCTACACCCAACGTGAGAGGTTATACCAGGGCATTAGGAGCAGGAGGCAGGGACCACTGGAGGCATCTTAGAGGCCACCTACCACAGACACCAAAGCATACAACCTGATGGCAGCCTTTGAAACATTTGTTATACCAAGCCTGAGTAGTTTTTGCTCTTGGCTGTTGAAAATATCCTCTTGTTATTGAAAATCTGAGTTGCAGTCTATATCATAGAACTTAATCTCTGACCAAAGCCAGCTTTACTAGGTAAACTCTTTGTAGTAACTTTATAGTGTTTTCTTTCTCATGATACATTCTCTTTCATTTTCATTTTTTCTTATAGTCCCGGTTGCTGCTATGAAACAGCTATGACAAGATTATTTTATCATGGCCGTACAGAGACTGTGCGACCATGTACCGTAGAAGCAGTCAATTGGTGCCAATCTATGCAGAATCCTTCTACCAGTGTGAGTATTCAAAAAGAAAAAAGATAAGTTGTTTGTTCTAAAGGAAACCTGATCCTTGCATAACTAACTTCTTCAAATCCCTGAATCAATAAAATATTTTCAAACCTTTTTTCCTGGGAACTGTCAAACATTTCTTCATTTGCCAGTGAAGTATGTATTTGGAGAGAGTAAGAAATAGGGAACACCTGATAAGCCCATTTGTATCATCTTCTAGGCAAAGTAATTTCCCACACCTGAGTATTTCACTACTGTTGATCTGCCTTTAGATAACACCCATACAATGCAGACTGTTCCCAATCGCCTTTATAAGGAAACTTTTCTTGATGTGGTTGAACGTTTTTGAAATGAGATTTTTTTTTTATATTAGAACCAATATAGCTTTAGATGTCTTGTTTTGTTTTATACTCACTTTTAAGCATTTACCACAAAAGGGTAGTACATTCTCACTGCTGTTTTGGTATTGCATTCGCGTCTTTAGTCTTGATAGAAATAGTTATATATTGTTGTTTCGTCACTGCCGTGTCTGACTCTTCGAGACCCCATGGATTGTAGCCCACCAGGCTCCTCTGTCCCTGGGATTTCCCAGACAAGAATAATGGAGTGGGTGACCACTTCCTTCTCCAGGGGATCTTCCTGACCCAGGGATCGAACCCCTGTCTCCTGCATTGCAGGCGGATTCTTTACCGCTGAGCCACCAGGAAAGCACCTAGTTATATATGTGTTACCTTATTTTAATTTCATGGAGCTGCTTAATTATCTTTTTTGTACAACTATGCTTTCGCTTTGAAATTATAATTGCTTTTGTCTTTATACTTGTTAATATCACTTTAGTGCTACCCACAAGTTCCTATTTTCTTGTTCTGGAAAGGAAATAAGTTTCAGAGCATATAGGAAGGAAAAGGCAGTGGAAGAGGGGGTAAGGGTTGGGGGGAAGGATAGATTGGAAGTTTGGAATTGACATGAACACACTGATATATTTTAAATGGATAACCAACTAGGACCTACTATAAAGCATAGAGAAGTCTGCTCAGTATTCTGAGCATAATAACCTAAATGGGAAAATAATCTGAAAAAGGATGGATAAATGTATATGTAGAACTGAATCACTTTGATGTGCACCTGAAACTAACACCAAATTGTTAATCAACTATACCCCAATATAAAATACATTTTTTTTAAAAAGGCAATAGAAGAAGTGTGGAAAAAGACACAAAAATTATGTGTCTCAAGGTCTTTCTTGAAATTTTTCTTTTTTCTCTTCTAAATTACCCAAATTCTAATTACATTGAGCTCAGGTTTTTCTGTTTGGTTTCTGTACAGTTTGTTATTAAAGTATCTCTTGATTTTTAATACAGCGTCTTGAGCAGCAGCACATGATGTTAGAAGCTTTTGCAAAACATAATAAAATGATGAAAGACTGTTCTACTGGAAAAGGTACTTACACTGGAATTACTATCACTCAAAAAAAAAAAAATTCTCTTGTGCAGGAAACTCTTCTAACTTCAAGTTTGGGGTTCTATTGCAGGATTTGACCGTCATCTTTTAGGCCTCTCACTCATAGCAAAGGAGGAAGGCCTCCCTGTTCCAGAACTCTTCACAGACCCCCTCTTCTCCAGGAGGTAACATAAAGCGGTGTCTTGTCACCTCAGCAGTTCTTCTTCCAGGATGTTAAAAGCTTTTCAGAAACAACATAAGCCTCTGTAAGCCTAGTAAAATATCCTTTCTTTGTGCTGTACAGTGGAGGAGGTGGAAACTTTGTTCTCTCAACCAGTCTGGCTGGTTATTTAAGAGTCCAGGGCATGGTGGCTCCCATGGTGCACAATGGCTATGGATTCTTCTATCATATCAGAGATGACAGGTAAGACTGCTCTTTTTCATTCTTACTGTGCTCATTTTTGTTATTTGAATGTCTTCCCTCCACTATGATTCTGATGTTATCATCTGTCACTTGCTCCATGGGCAGTTATTTTTTACCGCTTAGGTGTTTGATGCATACTTAGTCTCTCTTTCCTGCTTTTGAGACTTTGGTGAAATCAGTCCTTAAGGTGTTTTGTGCACAACACTGTTTCAAGATTGACTCGGTGACCATATCATCATTCTCCAAAATCAGTACACATATTACCATACTTGTTCTGCCTCAGGTGTTTGATGCTAAGTTCAGATAAAAACTGACGGTCTGTACATATGTGGTTGTTAGCACAGTCATAGACAACAGCAATGATACCAAGACAAGAGACAAGGGAAATTAATTTACATTCAGGAAAGGATGGTTTACCCTTTTAGATGCATTCCATTTTTATTGTATGGGGTTTGACTTAAACTTTTGGAGCGTGAGAAAGAAAATACTAAAACCTGGCAAGAGAAAGAGGCGGAGAACAAGATAATTAAGAATTGACAAAGACTTGGAAGGTCCCCATTCATAGAGTCTGGCTGTTTCTTTTCTAAGAGCTTGGGTCAGGGAATTAAAATAATGAGGCTACATTTAGCACTGTGTGAATAAGAAGAGAGCAGGCTTAGAAACATTTCAGGTGGAATGTGAAAAATGGAAGTAATGGTATCTCTGACATGTTTCACTTTCTAAAATACTGTTTTTCTACTTTTCCTTTTTTAAAGAATTTAGTATTATTTTTTTCAAAATTTAATTATCTGCCTCCATTGCAAGAGTGGTTTGTGTATACCCGAGGTGCTTGTGTTTGTTGCCATCTTATATGGCAAGTCTTAGATGGCATATTCCCATAGTCGTATTTGCAGTTTCTATACATTAATTTATAAATTAATGATAAAGCTTAAACATGGATCTTATTATCCTTTTTTGTAATAGGCAGAAGTCAAAAATCATCATCGCATACAGAGAAAACTGAAGACTGTAGCATATTTCCTGGCAAGCCGTGGGTCTCACCTTGCATGCAGGGCTATGAGTTTAGGCCAGATATGCCTCAGGGCTTTGACTTTTTGAAAAAATACATTTTTCATGATCCTGGGATGAAACTTCCATTCACTCATTCAGGAGATATTTAGTGAGAACTTACAATGTGCCGAAGATTGTTTTGGGTGCTGAGGACACAAGACAGACGAGATCCCCTCTCTTGTAGATTGTAGTTTTCACATGGGAAATAGGAACAAAAGGAAACAAATAAGTAGGGCGACTGCAAACAATGATGAATATTGCAGAGGAAATAATTGCGTCACTGTGGTCATAGAAACAAACTGGCGGGGAGACAGAGCACTGCTTTCTGTAGTGTGTGGTCAGGGGACGTGTCTGAGGAGGGCTGATGAGGCTGAGATGTCGAGGGTGTGAAGGAATTCATCATATGAATCGCTAGGAGGACAGCCCTCCAGCACCTGTCCCCTGCTCGCTCTGCAGCAGGTCCTCGGTGCTTTCACCTTTCCTTTCCTGCAGACCATTCTCTGTGCAGCAGCCCTGATGGCCAAATGGAACCCAGGTCATACTCTCCTACTCAGAACCCTCCGAGGGCTTTTCCTTTCAGTCACACAAGATCCAGAGTCCTCCTGAGAGACCTCATGATCTTGCTCTCATCTGCCTCTGACCTTGTCTGCTGCAGTGCTTCTGATGGCCTCCACTCCAGCCACAAAGGCTACCTTGTACCTGCCAGGAAAGCACTGTCCTCGGGGCCCTCACAGTTGTGATTTCCTCCTCTTAGTAGTCTCTTCCGCAGTACGTGCAAGGTGATCCCCTTATTTCAAAGGCTCTCATCAGAGAGGCCTTCCCTGACCACCTAGAATAGCAGTCCCCTTTCTCCACACACACCTGTTGTATTGTGACATTTATAACCACCCAGTGTGTGTGTATGTGTGTGTTATCTATCTTTACTTCCTAGAATATAAGCCTGTAAGAACGTGATTTTTAATTTCTTTTTAATCTCCAGCTCAACATGTTGTGCTCATTCCTATTTCCCAGTGACTTTGTGTTTAATAGAAGCACAGAAGTCTGAGGAGAGGGAAGAGCTTGGAATATTAAGGGGCAGTGTGGCTATGCATTAACAATTGAGTGGGAAGTTGGTAGAAGAGATAGAAGAAGGGGAGACCAGGCTAAAAGTGGTAGGAAGGGCAGTGTTCTCAACCCTGAATGCATTCGAGAATTACCTGGAGAGCTTTAAAAACAGTATTCCTGCAGGTACTGATTTGGTTGGGGTGCTCCATTGAAGTAGGGCCTTGTAACATGGTAAGGAGTTTGGATTTCCTCCGAAAAGTAACGGGAAGCATTTTACCAATTTAAAGTGTTAAAGTTACTTGTTTAATTTACATTTGAGAAGGACCCTTGGCTGTTATATGCGATATAAATTAGGTAGATAGTAATATGAACAAGAATGAGATGAAAGAAATCAGGAAGCATGGATGGTATGTATGTTGAACAAGGCAGTTGATACTGAAGGTGGAGGGCAGTGGAGAGGTTTGAGAGATGTTTTGGAGGTAGAGCCAGTAAGACTTATTGACGGATTACTGATTCCTATGGCGGCATTTACTGGGATGGAGAAAACTAGAGGGGAAATGGGCATGTTAGGGTGGATATTTCGTTTTGTACATGGTCACTTCAAAATTTCTGCTAATACAGGAATTAATTATAATTTGTATTTATATACAAGATAATATGCCAGTAGGCAGTTGGATATGAGTTTGGAGCTCAAAAAACAAGTCAGAGCTCAAGGTGTACTCAATTTCTGAGTCATTACTGTGTATATACCCCAAATACATGGAAATTCTCTGAAAGGAATTTTTCATTCATTGTTAAGCTTGCAAATGTGTGACCTAGAGAAAGTTATTTTTGAAATAGCATTTTATTTTATGTATATTTCATGCTCATTGTTAAAAATATTTTGTAAAATATGGAAAAATATAAGAACAAATTTAACATTTCTGTTATAAGACATGACATTATTTTTCTAATCTATAATGTGCATAGATTATAGCATATGCTTTTTTATAAATGTAGATCATAAATATTTTAGCATCCTTTTTGTGAATTGCATTCTCAATATTATTTCAGCCATTTCTCAGTGCCATTAAATATGCTTTGAGGTATTTTTGGTTGAGTAATATTTAATCTTGTTGTTTAGTCACTGAATTGTGTCTGACTCTCTGTGACCCAATGGACTGCAGCTCGCCAGGTTTCCCTGTCCTTCACTATCTCCCAGAGTTTGCTCAAACTCATGTCCTTGAGTCAGTGATGCCATCCAGCCATCTCATCTTCTGCCACCCTCTTTTTTTGCCCTCAATCTTTCCCAGCATCAGTGTCTTTCCCAGTGAATTGGCTTTCCGCATCAGGTGTCCAAAGTATTGGAACTTCAGTATCAATCCTTCCAATGAATATTCAGGGTTGATTTCCTTCAGGATTGACTGATTTGATTTCCTTGCAGTCCATGGGACTCTCAAGAGTCTTTCCAGCACAGTTGGAAAGCATCAACCTTCTTTATGGTCCAGTTCTCACATCTGTACATGACTACAGGGAAAACCACAGATCTGGCTATACAGACCTTTTATCAGAAAAGCGATGTCTCTGCTTTTGAATATACTGCCTAGGTCTGTCATAGCTTTCCTTGCGAGGAGCAAGCAAGCGTCTTTTCCTTCCGTGGCTCCAGTCACTGTCCGCAGTGATTTTGGAGCCCAGGAAAAGAGAATCTGTCACTGCTTCTACTTTTTCCCCTTCTGCTTGCCGTGAAGTGACAGGACTGGATGCTATGATTTTAGTTTTTTGAATGTTGAGCTCTAAGCCAGCTTTTTCACTCTCCTCTATCACCTTCATCAAGAGGCTCTTTAGTTTTTGGCCATTAGAGTGATGTCATCTGCGTATCTGAGGTTTAGTTTTATGGATTTCCATAATTAAACCACTTCCCTACTATTTCCAGGTTTTCTCATTACAAATAATAATATGATAGTTAGTGTTTCTTATTTTATCACATCATTGCCAACTTTAGGCATGATAAAGCAGTCTGTACAAATTTTTATAGGAAAATATAACCTAACCTGAATTCATATGAAGCAAAACATTTTCTCTTTGTTTATTGGCATCTGTGCATATTCTTTGGTGAATTGTGCATGTAAGAATGATTATTCTTTCTATAGTTTAAAAATGTCACTGAATTTTTAAAAAAATTTAACATATAAATAGAAATTGTTACTCTTTGTGAAGAAATACTTAGCTTTTGCTAAATATTTGAGAGTTGTATGTACAGTATAGCTAGAAAATGCCTACTGATCATGAATCACCAGTGAAAGCAAGGCAGGACTTTCTGTAGGTTCCTGTATATCTTTCAGCAAATATAATCCACCCAAACATTGGTTTCATTATTATATACTAGGCCGGAACACATTTTTATTTCATTCTGCGTAATCTAAAGTACATGTCAAAGATACCTACTTTCCTGTCTTAATTTTCAGTGATGTGAAAATCGCATGGTCATCCATAGATTTATATTATACAACATTTTTATTTTAACTTGACCATAATGCATGTTTTGGTGTAGAAAATTTGTGTGTCTGTAAAGGGGAAAGCTAGTTCCAAGAGAATTAACTAGTAGCCACATTTCTGCTCTGAGCCCTTGAAGAGCCAGGCTTTCTTCCTATTTATTTCAGCTTCCTGGGGTCACCTTTATCAGCTACTACAAAGAGGATTTCTTCACCAGGAGCTTCTGGAAGGACATAGTGTGGAGGGCATATCTCGGCTTCAAGAGAGTTTCTCTGGGTTTTCTAGAAACAGCCTTTCTCTCCTCTTACCCTTCTTTTTCTATTTTATTATTTTTGTTTACTCTCTTCAAGTATTCTTTAAAAATAGTTCAAGTTTTATTGCAGACAGTGGCATGAATGCATTTAACTCATCCCATTTGTGGCATGTTAGGAAGGTCTTTTATAGGAAGAGGCGAGTTTATTTAGCACACTAAGACCTAACTCCAGAGCACCCTTGAGCTCTGACTAGTTTCTTGTTCCCTTTTATCCTTAGGCTCTAGTTACAAGGTAAATTAGGTGTGCTATATGTAAAAATGTGGCGTTACTTTCTATTGTATCAGGTTACATTTGCCCATAGTGAGCAAGCAATCCTATTTCGTATATGAATAGCCAGGTGGAACAAAGGTCATGGCTTTCTTCACTGCTACCACTTGGAGCCTTTTCATATTGACATTTTGTTGTACTTAATCATTTATTATTTGTACTTTGCAGGTTTGTTGTGTCCTGTTCAGCCTGGAAATCATGTCCAGAGACTGATGCAGAGAAGCTAGTTCAGCAGGTCTTTCGTGCTTTCCATGACATGATGCAACTGATGGAAACGCCTCATCTCTAGAGACTAATCATTTATTAAGCACTTACCAAAATATATAATTGGGTGCCGGGAGTGGGTGGTATTGTGAGATAGGAAGGGATGTTGACTGAAGGAAACTTGTTAAATGTAGAGATCAGTGGAATCATGCTCTCAAAATTTATCCTGACATAGAAAGTAGAAATACTTTTAAGCTTCCTCTGATGCAGCAGGAATGCAAATTACAATATGATTGTAGAACTATGCAAAGTTTAAGATCAGCCTCAACAATGCAAATCTACAGATTTTAACAGTGCAAATCTAACTCTTAAATATCTTTGTTGGTACCTAAGTAAGTAATAAGTCTTCTTCCTGGACATCATCGTAGAGTCCATCTTTCAAGCACTTTAACATTTTCTAGTTGCCAAAGGATATGAAATACATGATTGAATGCTAACTTCCCTGAAATCAGTGGTTCCACATTCACCACAGGGATATACGCCTGTTTGGGATAGACCACTACAGTTTAATCTAAAAGTTTATGTTGAACAGATAGAATTAGGTTGTAGTAAGGAGGTTTACACCCTCTGACACATACAGAAAACCCTTGCAAATTCATTACATCATTACATTGAATTGCCCAAAGTTTGTTTGGGTTTTTCCATAGCATTTCCATAGTTTTTCTTACAGAAAAACCCAAGGGAACTTTCTGGCCAATCCAATAATTAGTTTTGTGAACATGAACTTAAAGCACTTATATTTAGACTTAATGACTTTAAAAGGATTGACTACTAAATCAGACTCTCAGGATTTCTTTTTCCTTTATTCAGTTTTGTAGTTTTTACCCTCAGAAAATAAAATTTTCAAAATCATACAGCTTCTTGTTTTGTGTTTGATTCATTCCTCTGTGGCCTTCTACTTTCAGATCAGTTGCGTATTTGTTGCCTAATAAATACCCCCAGAACTTACTGTCTTACAGCAGGCGGTCACCTCATGATGTGTCAGTGGACCCTGCGCACTCGCATGGCTGTGCTGCTGTCTTGCCTAAGTTACAGCACTGCTCGTACCAGGCAGGTGGATGGGGCTGGAAAGTCTGAGACAGCCTCACGCCCTCCTGGGGACACGGTGGCTGGGACTTGTGTCTGCATGGTCTTTGATCATTCAGGATTCTAGCCTGGACTTCTGAACTGGGCAGTGGGAATGTTCTAGTAGGGAAGGGTGGAAGTTGAAAGACCTGTCGAGGCCTAGGCTCTGAAGTCACGTTGAAGTCACATGATGTCCCTTTTGTGTGCACTTGGCTGGAACGAGTTACCAGAGCAGCCCGGGATCAAGTGGAGGAGGAAAAAGGTTTTACCTCACGATAAGAGGAGCAGCAAAGTAATTTGTAAATGATTTGGAAAATGTACGTGAGTGTGCACAAGGGGGCATGGTTTATTGGGGGCCATTTTGCAGCAACCTACCACAAATATTACAATACATTTAGTGCACTGGTTGTAGAATATATATCCCTTTTTGGTTACATTTTCATAGGTTCTGGTTTTGATGACTGGTTGTCATTGTTATTCCTTTGTGAAAGCATTCAGAGTTGGCCTCTATGGGATTTGATGTATCCTTAAGAGTTAATATAGACTACAAAGATGAAGTCTGAGTCAAGACCTTTATACTCACTAGTACAAGTGTTGACTTGACTGTCAGCACACTTAGAATCATTTAGGTGTTTTTTTTTTTTTCTCTTTAAAAAAAATATTTAATTGGGAAAATTGCTTTATAATGTGTTGGTTTCTGCAGTACAACGTGATTCACCCATAAGTATACATATATCACTTCCCTCTTGAGTGGCCCTCCTCTCCCCACATAGTGGTGGTACCAATTTACCTTTTTCACCAACAGTATAGGAAGGTTCCCTTTTCTCTACACCGTTTCTAGTATTTGTTATTTGTAGAGTTCTTAATGGCCATTCTGACTAATGTGAGGTGATACCTTATTGTAGTTTTGATTTGCATTTCTCTAATAATAAGCAATGTTGAGCATCTTTTCATATGTCTGTTGGTGATCTGTATGTCTGTCCTCTTTGGAAAAATGTTTAGAACTTCTGGCCGTGTTTTGGTTGGGTTGTTTGTTTACCCAGTTGTAGAGCTGTACATTTTGGAAATCAGTCCCTAGTTGTTCACATCATTTGCATATATTTTCTCCCATTCTCTAAAAGCTTGTCAGTTTGATTAGTTCCATTTGTTTATTTTTGTTATTACTTCTGTTGCCTTGGGAAACTGACCTAGAAAACACGGATATGGGGACTTTCCAAGTGGTCCAGTGGCTAAGACTCCATGCTCCCGGTGCAGGGGAGCCCAGGTTCAATCCCTGGTTGAGGAACTAGATCCCACATGCTGCAACTAAAAAGATCCTGCATGCCACAATGAAGACAGAAGATTCCATGTGCCACAACTAAGACTTGGTGCAGCCAAATTAAAAAAAAATGGTATGAATTATGTCAGAATGTTTTGCCTATGATCCCTTCTAGGGAGTCTCATGGTGTAATTTTATGTTTGTCTTTAAGCCACTTTATTTTCACTTACAGTGTGAGGGAGTATTCCAACTTCATTGGTTTACATGAAGCTGTCCAGCTTTCCCAGTACCACTTGCTGAAAGAGACTGTCTTTTCTCCATTGTATATTCTTGCTTCCTTTGTCAAAGATTAACTGACTGTAGGTGTGTGGTTTTACTTCTAGGCTGTCTGTCCTGTTCCATTGACCCACATGTCTGTTTTTGTGCCAATAACATGCTGTTTTGATTAGCCTTATGGTACTGTCTGCAGTCTGAGAGGGTTAGGCCTCCTGCTTTGTTCTTTTCCTTCAGGAAAAGAATTGCTTTGGCAATTCTGTGTCTCTTATGGTTCCATATGTATTTTAGGATTATTTTAGTTCCGTGGAAAATGTCATGAATAATTTGATAGGGATCGGATTACATCTTCAATGTACAGTTATATATACCTAAACTTTTTACTTTCTTTTTTTATTCGTATGTAGTTGATTTACAATGTTGCAGGTATACAGCCAAGTGATTCCACTATTTTTATGTCTATTTTTCAGATTCTTTTCCATTATAGATTATTTCAAGATATTGAATATTATTCCCTGTGCTATATACAATAGGTCCTTGATGTTTATTTTTATATATAGTAGTGTGTTTCTGTTGATCCCAGACTCCAAATTTATCCCTCTTCCCCTATGTCTGGGTCTTTTCCTGTTTTGTAAATAAGTTCATTTGTATCATTTTTTTTAGATTCCATATGTAAGTGTTATTATATGGTATTTGTCTGAGAAACATTAAGATAGTGACTGATATTATTACGATAATCTCTAGGTCCATCTATGATGCTGCAAATGGTGTGACTTTTTTTTATGGTGAGTAATATTCTCTCCATACATTTTTGGTAACTCAGAGCCAGGCTGTTTTCATACTGCATCAAGCCAGATGTTACTTTTAACAACTAAATGTCAAAAGCTGTAATAGACAACCCCAAATTGGATGTTCCAAGTTGGAATAAGATATACCTATGTTTTATGGTGACTTATAAAAGAAGTCGCTAAATCAGAAAAACTTGTCGGAATTTATTTTTAAGATACACTATAACAAGAGTTCATCAGTTCTGTGTCCCAGCCTGGACAGTGACCATAGAGAAATAGATGCCTTTCTGCGCCAGCAGCTGCTGGTGTGTGCCGTGCTCCCTGACTCTGCCATTCTCAATCACCACTATCAAGTCTGCGTTCTGGATGGTGGACAGCCGGTGAGCGATCACGATGCAGGTGCGTCCCTCTCGGGCTTTGTCCAGGGCTTCTTGGACCACCTATTGATAAAGCAGAACAGAAGCCTTACCTTAAAAATTATAGAAATGTTTTAAAAGTAAAGGAAATCCAAATATTTTACCATCTATACAAAAGAAAGTTACCTTTCATTTCTCATGTCATCTTTGAATTTTTAGCTTTATGTATTGAGTTTTACATAGTCCATCTTGCATACAGTTATGTTCTTCATAATAAAAATGTATTCTCAAACTAATCTTCACAAGAGTAAATGGGGCTGGTGCATGGGGATGACCCAGAGAGATGTTGTGGGGAGGGAGGTGGGAGGGGGGGTCATGTTTGGGAACGCATGTAAGAATTAAAGATTTTAAAATTAAAAAAAAAATTTTTCAAATAATCTTCACAATCTTTAAATTTTCGAACTAGTCACAAAATAACTGCTTCAATTTTGAGTGTTTTATTTCCCAGTTATTCCATTATTAATATGCTAAAGAATTCAAACAAAAAGTGCAATAAAAATACTTTTTGTGTATAAAATATAATCATTTTAGAAAATTTGGAAAATTCTGGAAGGGATGAAATAAAAATATTTTACCTCAAAATAACTGCTGTCTTCATTTGTTTCCTTTTTTCTGTGCTTACCTATCTTTTAAAATTTTTATTGAAATATAGTTTACAATGGTGTGTTAGTTTCATGTATGCAGCAAAGTGATTCAGTTACATATATCCTTTTTCATATTTTCCATTATAGATTATTACAAAATGTTGAGTAAAATGCCTATACTATATAGTAGGTTCTTGGTTATTTATTTTAAAAATAGCAGCATATATATTTTAAAATCAAACTCCTAATTTATCCCTCCCCTCTTTGATAACCATAAGTGTTTTTTTCTATGTCTCTGAGTCTTTGTTTTATAAATAAGTTCTTTTGTATTATTTTTTACATTCCACATTTGCATGATATCATAATGGTGTTTCTGTCTCTGACTTCACTTAGTACGGTAACCTCTAGGTCCCTCCATGTTGCTGCAAATAGCATTATTTCATTCCTTTTATGCTTTATTAGTCCATTGTTTATATGTACCGTGTCTTTATCCATTCCTCTGTCAATGGACATTTAGGTGCTTCCATGTCTTGGATATTGTAAACAGTGCTGCAGAGAACACTGGGGTGCATATATCCTTTCAAACCAAGTTTTTTTTTTTCCAGATATATGCCCAGGAGTGGGACTGCTGGATTATATGCTAACTTTACTTTTAGTTTTCAGAGGAACCTCTATACTGTTCTCCATTGTGGCTGTCTGAGTTTACATTCACCACCAGTGTGGGAGGGTTCCTTTTTTTCCCACACCCTCTCCAGCGTTTATTTTTTGTAGACTTTCTGATGATGGCCATTCTGACTTGTATGAGGAGTTACCTCACTGTAGATTCGGTTTGCATTTCTCTAATAATTAGTGACGTTGAACACCTTTTCATGTGTTTGTTAGCCATCTGTATGTCTGCTTTGAACAATATCTAGGACTTCTGTCCATTTTTTTTTTTGCCAGAATTCTTTAAAAATAGTGAGCGGTTTGTGTTTTTTTCATGATTGACTGCATGAAAAAGTTTTGTTTTATAAATTAAATGGGACATGAAGTGGGAAGCCATACCTTCTCACTTTCAGTATCCAGTGCTGATGTAGCTTCATCCAGCAGCAGGATGCGGGGGTGTCGGATGAGGGCTCGGGCGATAGCAATCCTCTGTTTCTGCCCCCCGGAAAGCTGAGTCCCCTTGTCTCCCACTCTTGTTTCATATTTCTGCAAGTTAGCCGTTAATAAAGTTAGTAAAGTTCTAGTTTAGAAAAATCCTAATAGTATATTGAATAAACTTTTATTTAACACTTGACAGTTCTAATTATAGGAAAAAATACGTAATAATAAAGTTTCTATAACATAAACTACGATGTGCATTTACTTTTTTTTAACATGACATTTTCAAAATCAAACTAGAATGTTAATGATCTTAGTTTTCATTTCATTTCATATCCTGCAACAAATTGTCCAATTCCTATCATTATCTGAACATCAGTTCCCTTCTCCAGGGGATCTTCCCAACCCAGGGATTGAAGTCTCTTGCATTGCATAGGCTTCCTGGTGGCTCAACAGTAAAAAATCTGCCTATAATGTGCAAGAGACCTGGGTTCCATCCTGAGGTCAGAAGATCCCTTGGAGAAGGGAATGGCTACCCACTCCAGTATTCTTGCCTGGAGAATTCCATGGACAGAGGAGCTTGGTGGGCTACAACCCATATGGTCACAAAGAGTTGAACACGACAGAGCAACTAACACTTCCTTTCACTCCTGCATTGCAGGCAGATTCTTTACTATCTGAGCCACCAGGGAAGCCTCATCTGCTGTCACTGGAGTCCTAAAATGGTTACATGTCAGTGTTCAACATTATTAATTTAAAATATTCACATGACCCACACAGCCTAATTTATTCTTTTTAAATTCATTCATTCACTTAAATATTTACTGACTACCTGTGGGAAGTATAAAAATGAATTTGCCTCTTTTCTTACTCTTGTAATCGAGAGAAAAAAAATACATAGCACACAATATAATATCAAATTACTTGTAACAGAAAATTGTGTCACTGAATTCTTACCTTAGTTTTCAAATCCGTATTGATCTCACTGCAATTTGGCTATAATCACAGCCGCTAAAGTAAAGTGAAGTCGCTCAGTAGTGTCTGACTCTGCAACCCCATGGATTGTAGCTTACCAGGCTCCTCTGTCCATGGGATTTTCCAGGCAAGAGTACTGGAGTGGGCTGCTGTTTCCTTCTCCAGGGGATCTTTCCAACCCAGGGATCAAACCCAGGTCTCCTGCATTGCAGACAGGCACTTTACCATCTGAGCCACCAGGGAATCCCCAAGGTTGTGTTGCCTGCCCATCGGGGACTCGAACACTGGTCTCCCGTGTGATAGGCGGGGATACTCAGCACTATACTAACGAGGATGGCAGCTAATGAGGTAATAAATAGGGAGTGTTGGGGACTGGAAATTGGAGAGTACACATCCTCTCCAAAGAAATAAAACACTAAAGAAAAACAGCCTTATGACAAAAATAACTCAAAGCGGATAATGAAATTAAAACTAAATTGTAAAACCATAAATTTAGAAAATAACCAGTGGAGAACATCTTTAGGACCAAGGCCTAGAAAAAGAGTTCTCAGACTTGACAACAAAAGCACAATCTGTAAAAGGAAATAAAGGATGGTGATTGCAGCCATGAAATTAAAAGATGCTTACTGCTTGGAAGAAAAGTTATGACCAACCTAGATAGCATATTCAAAAGCAGAGACATTACTTTGCCGACTAAGGTCTGTCTAGTCAAGGCTATGGTTTTTCCTGTGGTCATGTATGGATGTGAGAGTTGGACTGTGAAGAAGGCTGAGCACTGAAGAATTGATGCTTTTGAACTGTGGTGTTGGAGAGGACTCTTGAGAGTCCCTTGGACTGCAAGGAGATCCAACCAGTCCATTCTGAAGGAGATCAGCCCTGGGATTTCTTTGGAAGGAATGGTGCTAAAGCTGAAACTCCAGTACTTTGGCCACCTCATGCGAAGAGTTGACTCATTGGAAAAGACTGTGATGCTGGGAGGGATTGGGGGCAGGAGGAGAAGGGGGCAACAGAGGATGAGATGGCTGGATGGCATCAGTGACTCGATGGAGGTGAGTCTGAGTGAACTCTGGGAGTTGGTGATGGACAGGGAGGCCTGGCGTGCTCCGATTCATGGGGTCGCAAAGAGTCAGACATGACTGAGCGACTGAACTGAACTGGGACCTCATCAAAATTAAAAACTTAAGCTTTGCAAAAGACCCTTTTAAAAGGATGAGAAACAAAACTACAAACTGGGAGAAAATATTTGGAAACTACATTTCCAACAAAGGACTTATTAGTAAGTAGAACATATAAAAATCTGTCAACACTCAACAGTAAAAAACAATCCAACTAGAAAATAGGCAAAATACATGAAAAGACATTTCATCACAGAGGAAATATAGATGGCAAATAACTAAAAATGTTCAACATCTTCCGCCATTAGGAAATGCAGATTAAAATCACAATAAGATATCACTGTGTACCTATCAGGATGGCAAAGTTGCAACAGCAAATGTTGGCAAAGATTCAAAGAAACTGTATCCCTCATCCCTGCTGGTGGGAATGTGAAATGGCAACACCACTTTAGAAAACTGTTTGGCCATTTCTTATAAAATGAAACTACCAATCACCATATGGTCTAGCAGTTATACTCCTGGGCATTTATCCCAGAGAAATGAAATTCAGGTTCACACTAAAACCTGGACACAAATACTTATAGCAGCTTTACTCTTAAAAGCCCAACTGGAAACAATACACCTCAATAGGTGACTAGTTTAAAAAGCTGCAGGTCATACAGTAGCTCTAGTTTAAGGAACCACCATACTGCTCTCCATAGTGGTTGCACCAATTTACATTTCCACCAACAGTGATAGGAACATTCTCTTTTCTCTGCAAAACAGAAATAGAGTTACAGATGTAGAAAACAAACATGGTTACCAGGAAGGAATGGGGAGGAGGATGTTAAATTAGGAGACTGGGATTGACAGATACACTCCACTATATATGTAAAAGAACTAATTACAACCTACTGTACAGCACATGGAACCCTGCTCAATACTCTGTAACGGCCTCGATGGGAAAACAATCTTAAAATTGAGTGTATGTGGAGACACATATATACATAATGTATAATCATATATATATATATATGATTCACTTTTTGTATACCTGAAACTAACACAACATTGTAAACCAACTATATCCCAATAAAAAATTTTAAAAGCTGCAGGCCATCCTGACCATATATCCATCTGATTCAGTAATAAAAAGGCATGAACTACAGAGTTAACACACGAGAGCTTCAGGGAATTACGCCAAGTGAAAATGCTAATCTCATGTGCTTATATACTGTGCATGTCTTTATATAACATTCTGAAAGTATGACAGAAATGGAGAACAGTTATTTGTTGCCAGGGGTTGTGGGGAGTGAGAGTAAGGAGGAGGGGTGTGAACGGAAAGGTAACATGAGCAATCTGTGGTGATGAAAAGGCTCCATATCCTGACTGGAGCAGTGGATGTGAGTCTCACGTGCAATAAAAGTGAAGAGAACTAAGCACACATGTATACAAATGCATACAAGCAAAACCTGCGCATTCTGAATAAGGCCAGTGGGCTGTATTAAATTAGCATCGTGGTTGCAATACTCTATCACTTTTGCAAGATGTCATTGGAGAAAACTAGGCCAAAGGTACATATGATCCCCATATTCCTTACAGCTGCACGTGAATCTATAATTACCTCAAAATAAAATGTTTCATTATAAAAGGACGTGCCATAAGGGATAAAGCAAACAGGGCTATAGTGCGAATGCAGCCCACAACAAACAGTTTGAGGTGACTTAACAATTGCCTCATCCGTTTCCCATGACATTGGTACAAGATAAACACCACAACTAATATTTCCATTTACCAATAAGGAAACTTGGTATCATGGACTTCAGTGTGTAGTCCAGGGTCACAGTGCTAGTACAGAAGCCAACTCTGGGCCCTGCTGGAGGAGGAACACAGTCTGCAGTTGATTCCGACCACATGCAGGAAGTCACCAGCTCACTTACGTGGGGCAAGGTCTCAATGAAAGGATGGATGTTGGCTGCTTTGGCCGCGCTCACAATTTCTGGCATGGTTACGGGCCGGCTGTTGTCCCCATAGGCGATGTTGTCGGCAATGCTGCAGTCAAACAGGACGGGCTCCTGGGACACGATTCCAAGTTGGGCTCTGAGCCACTGGATGTTGAGCTGCTTTGCTTCGTGACCATCTAGAAGCTGAAAACCAAACTCCACAAACTGTAAGAAGGACTTAAAAGAAAACTGAACAGTATGTTACTAAGAGGATTGTGGCGCATGGACATCGGCAGCTTGTGAAATACCAAGCCTCACCGCCTGTAAGCTCTTACACTGTAAGAGCCTGTAAGACCCACACAGCCAACAAAAAGATTTTTTTTTAATGGCAACTCAGCCATCCCTTTCTTGTTCTACCTGGGAAAATGGTAGCACATTTGGCCCTGTCTTTCCACATTACTCTCTCTGTTCCTATCCGCCTTCATCCAGGCAAGTGTACCATCCTCTGCCCTCACCACAATATTGTAAAGTAATTAGCCTCCAATTAAAATTAATTAATTTAAAAAAAAAGAAGCAAGCAATGCAGTGTCCTACTTGTATCTGCTGTCGCCTGAACAGCTCTGACCTTTCACCTTGACACTGTGCCCCTTCTCCAGGCACACCAGGAAGAAAAGCAGATCAGTAGCAGGGCCCCACAATCTGAAAGCTGCTTATCTCCTGTCTTATCCCCCTCACCTCTCTTAGCCTCCTCATCTCTCTTTCCCCTGAGAACTAGCAGTCTTCACCTACCCTCACTGTTGGCTAAGATGGCAAAGAATCTGCCTGCCAATGCAGGAGACTGGAGTTCAATCCCTGGGTCGGGAAGATCCCCTGGAGAAGGGAATGGGAACCTACTCCAGTATTCTTTCCTGGAAAATTCCTTAGACAGAGGAACCTGGTGGGCTACAGTCCACGGGGTCACAGAGCTGGACAGGACTGAGTGACTAACACACAAGGACCAGAGTTTAACTGAAAGTGGACAAGTTCAAGAGTAGTATCTTTATCTTTGGTGGTGGTTTTATTTTTTGTTTGTTGGATGCTTCTAGAGGAGCCTTGTGATGTGCTAAGTGAAGATACAGCTTCCACAGTGCAAAGGACACGGTGAAGAAATACACACGAGTCCAGCTAGTCTTCACCTTTTAAGAAAGAAATCCCCACCAGAGGATTAGCACAGCATATCTGCAGAGTACTGTTGAGCTGGTTTGCCCATATTCATATCTTCATAGTAATTGTAATACTGGAAACGTAAGATTTTCCCCCAAAGAAACAACTCAAGAAGGTTTAACATTCTGGTGACTGTCTACATGGGGGTTGGCTCCCTGGGCCAGGTCGGTGGGTACCATCCCAAGGTAATGGGAGATGCAGGCATTATTAGTAAGAGCCACACTTCCGCTCGAACAGGGCCAGGGCCTAGACACCAACAACATCAATGCTAAAAGCCAAATATTAGAGCCCTGGAGGTAAGGATCAACGAGAGCCTCAAGTTCAGGGTTAGAGAGATGGCCAAGCAGAAGGGAGGGGAGGGAGTCTGGAAATCTGCTCAGAACTCTGGCAGGAAGCAAATGTGTGTTCACTCAGGGGGATCTGGCTGGTGCAAAGGGCCCAGGGTGGGGTAGAGATCAACTTCATACTCAGTCCTTTCTGAACTCCACTCAGTTCCAGATATTCTACCCGACTGTCCCCATATATTTGTCTGACTGTGGGCACCAGTTTGGGATCCACAGAATGTGGTCATTTTTTCATTAAGATTATAGGTCTTGCCCGATAGTGCCTTAAAGCAGGTTACTGATCTCAGAAAGCATGCTCACCACCGTGCCAGCCAAGGGGTCATAGAACCGCTCCAGGAGCTGGACCACCGTGCTCTTCCCACAGCCGCTGCTGCCCACCAGCGCCAGCGTCTGGCCCTTCTTCACCTCCAGGCTCAGCCCCCGAAGCACCGGGACGTTTGGCCGGGTGGGGTAGCTGAACACGACTTCATTAAGTGTCACATTCCCTTCAAACTTATCCTAAAAAATAGGTATGTTTATATTGCTATTATAGTTAGTCTGATAAATCATTGGAATAAAAAGTATAAATTCAAGGAGGCTTTAACAGACACTACAGCAGGGTAACATAAAATCTGTGTTTAGCACAAGTAGTGGCACCAGGTAGTATTGGTAGCAAGTTGTTATAAAATGAAGATGGGAACCAGGGGTATGGGTTAAAGAGAGTCATAGAGTTGTCATACACACAAAATGAAGATGGAAACCAGGGCTACAGGTTAAAGAGAGTCATATTTTAGAGTTGTTTTATATACAAAATGAATATGGGAACCAGGGGTTCAGGTTAGAGTTAAGAGAGTTGTAGTGTTGTTGTCTAAACTCAAAATTTCTGGGTCACCGAAGACAAATATTTAGTGTTCCCAAATGATAATTTAGCAGCAGAAGCCAAATCAATGACTCAAGGCTCAAAGGCACGGGGATTTAGAGCAGTTAACTCACTCACTTGGCACAGTAATTTTATCTTCCTACTCCAGTACTCTTGCCTGGAAAATCCCATGGATGGAGGAGCCTGGTAGGCTGCAGTCCATGGGGTCACTAAAAGTCGGACACGACTGAGCGACTTCACTTTGACTTTTCACTTTCATGCATTGGAGAGGGAAGTGGCAACCCACTCCAGTATTCTTGCCTAGAGAATCCCAGGGACAGGGGAGCCTGGTCGGCTGCCGTCTATGGGGTCGCACAGAGTCGGACACGGCTGAAGCGACTTAGCAGTAGCAGCAGCAGCACTCTGAATAAAGTAGCTGTCTTATCATTTATAACACAGTCATTACACCAGGTGATGAGAGCCAAATTGCTAATGCAGTTACTCACAATATTAAAGCCACATACTTTCCCTGCAGATGACTCAATTTTCATGGAAATTATTTAGTTCTAGTATATCTGGATATTTGGTGGTTGTTTTTTTTTTTTTTTTTCACTTTTGATGTGCTCCACTTCAGAATCCTTGCAACCTTCTATGAAATTTGAAAATGCCAGGAAAGTTGGCCAAATATTATTAGCCCTGTAACTGTCACAAAGCTAGTGAAGTCAATGTCAGCGTAATCACTACAAATTTATTCTGTGGTTACGATTGCACTTGACATCTGCCTCTCATCCACAAGGGCTAGGCTACAAACTTCTGCAGCCACTGACCTTCAACACCCCCGAAAGGGGTTCAAGGCAGAGATCAAGAATGAGGCACTCTATGCTCTGGGAAAACACTGGCAGAACAGGCCTACAGACAGACATTTTCAGGAGAGAATTTTATGAACCCAGTTTCTTGCATCGTCTCATAACTAGAAAAGCACTAAAATCATCAGCAGAGACATCTGTTACTCGTGATTAGCAGAAAACCTCTGCCAAAATGTGTGCCTGACCGCAGGTAGTCCCTTCAGTAAAATCAAATGGAACACTGACATTCCCCCCACCTCTTCGGAGCAGTCTCTCAGAGCTATCTGAGGTGCTGTCTCCTGGCTACTGGCCTCTTTTTGCCCCAAATAAAACTTGACTCACAACTCTCACATTGTGCTTTTTTCCTTTTTTTCCAGTCGACATGATCTAGCAGACAGAAAACCTTGAGGAAAAAATTAACCAAGTGCTCATGAGACAGCAAGGAACTCACGGGCCTCAGGCCTTCTTCACTGTGGCTGTCAATCAGAGGTTGTCTTTCAAACAGCTTGAATAAGTGGGCTGCAGACAGCTTGGCTTTAGCATAGTCTGGAGCAAAGGAACTAGCATGTCCTAGAGCCACAGCGCCCAACACAATCGCTGAGAACACCCTAGACGGAGGCAGAGGAATTTTGAAAATTAGTTTATATAATAGAGCTGACTCATTGGCAAAGACCCTGATGCTGGCAAGGACTGAGGGCAGGAGGAGAAGGGGATGACAGAGGATGAGATGGTTGGATGGCATCATTGACTCAATGGACATGAGCTTGAGCAAACTCTGGGAGATAGTGAAGGGCAGGGAAGCCTGGCGTGTGGCAGTCCATGGGGTCACAAAGAGTTGGATACAACTAAGCATGCTCTGACTTCCTTCAGGACTTCTCATGTCCCGGATTTCATGGAACTTTGTAAAGTCCTCCTCTCTCCAGAAGTTCCTGATCAGAGAATCAGAATTCTACTGATAATTCTCAGGTAATTCTACTGATTAGCTGCATACCCTGTTTAGAGTTGAGGGAACTGGAGCTCTGGGTGTTGAAGGGGCTTGATCAGGACCAGATCAGGAGTGAGACTTCCTCCTGTTCCACAACCCCACTCCCCACCTCTCCACTGGGCAAACGATAATCATCGGCACTATGCTTAAAGAATTCTTATTAGGCAAAATAAGCCTTTACTACAAACAGCTTTTCTCTTATAAGTAAAATATCTATTGCTACAACCCTCAAAAAGCAATCGTCTTAACCTAAAGGTCTGTTCTCCAGTTAAAAGAATGGATATGGATGATAACATCTAGGACGAACTAAAGATTCTGAGATCTGCGTGTGCGTGCTCAGTCACTCAGTCATGTCCAACTCTTTGTGACCCCATAGCCCACCAGGCTCCTCTGTCCATGGGATTCTCCAGGCAAGAATACTGGAGTGGATTGCTGTGCCTTCCTCCAGGAGATCTTCCTGACCCAGGTATCTAACCTGCATCCCTTGATATCTCCTGCATTGGCAGGTAGGTTCTTTACAATTAGTGCCATTTACAAAGCTATTTACTTCTGGGATCAGAGCTCCCCAAAGAAGGAGAAGCGTAGGAAGATCTCTAATAATAATGGAGAACTTAAAAAAAATTTCCCCCAAACTTCTAAGGTTTTTTTTTTTTTTAAGCTGTTTGTATTGTCTCTTTTGAGCTACATTCAAATAAGTGAGACTAAAGTTCCACAAGCTTGAAAAAACCTGAATCAAATTGAATCAAACTCCATGCACTGAATCTTCTCTCCTTTGCTTCTGTACCCTGATATGGATTAGATAATTCTGGACTGGGAATCATGGCACTTGGCTTCTTGTTTTGGTTTGTAAGTTAATTTTTTTTCTATTGTTAAATTCTTTTTAAAAACATTGAAGTATAGTTGATCTTACAAGATTGTGTTAATTATTGCTGTGCAGCAAAGTGTAAACCTAATTATTAAAGTGTGTTATAAGTACATGAGGCAGAGGATGGTGAGTATTCATGTAAATACCTGAGAAGGTTGATTACCAAAAATCAAATTTTCAAAGAGAGATGAACAGCTCACCCATAGCTAGCTGCCTGGCCTTCCTATAGAGCCTGCAATGCAGCCTTAGTATGAAAGCCTTTAAAGGCTGTCTTCTAATTACCCAGAATTTAACATTTTAAAGATAAAAATAAGACAGCTTTCAAAAGCAGGGCCAATTTCTTCGATGGTGTTTTTCTAGACAGTATGCATACTCTGAGTGGTAATTCCCAACTGGCTGTTTGCATCTGTCTCTGAAACCACTTTCTACTCTCCATCTCTACCTGACACCATCTTCCTTCCTCTGTGCTTTAGAGGCTGACCTACAGGGCCTGCATCAAAAGGTTTCCTGCTCCTCTGGCTCCTGATGGTGTTTGGCAAGGACCAGCATAGTAGGGATGGAGGCTGGAGGAGAGGGGCCAGGGCATTTGATGTGTTGGCCCCTTTCCTGGTGGATACTTGTGGTGTCCCCCCCCAACACCACATGCTGGGTTCTGAAAATCCCTCCCTCTTCTTGCCCTTTAGGCTTAAGTAACATCCTGGTGGTTCCTAGCTAGGCACTGCTGACCTCGATACATCTCACACCTTTAAGAATAGACCCTTAATTTTTTTAACTGGAGGATAATTGCCTTACAATGTTGAGTTAGTTTCTGCTGTACAACAATGTATACACATATCCCCTCCCTCTTGAGCTCCCTCCTCCACCCCATCCCTCCCCCCTAGGTCATCACAGAGCACCGAGTTGAGCCCCCTGTGCTATATAGCAGCTTCCCACTAGCTAGCTATTTTATACATGGTCATTTATATATGTCAATGCTACTCTCCCAATTAGAGAGACCCCGTACTTTGCAAGACCATTTGTCCCTGCTAGGATCCTGACTGATGCAAAGATACATATTCCTTTTTCATGGTTATTTTAATTTTGGATGAAAACAAAAGAACAGCGTGTAAACTCTTTCACTTTGTCTGTCTTGACCCTGTTTTTTTTTTTTTTAAGTTGTTTGCTACTGCTTTAAAAATCATCCCATCACACCAGAAATATCCCAAGTGATCTTAAAAGAATAGCTTCCCCTTGGCAAGACTAGACTGCAACCTAATTGAATGTATTTGGCATATTTTGAAAGACCATTGGTTAGCCTTGGAAACCAAGACAATAGGAAGGCTAAGAGGCAAGAGTGGGCAGGGTCATCCCAGGTCTGGTTAGGGAAGACAGTCTTTCCCAGATTTCACTCATGCATTCCTATCCTACTGGCAAGGCCATCTTTGGCTGCCCATAAATGGTAAGCTATTTAACCTCTCGCAGTTTTCTGACTATGTTTTATTTCCACACTGAGAATACCGGCTATCCTCCTGTCCTATGTATTACTAGAAGTCTGGTTTATGATCATGTTCACTAGCTTGGTTGACTTCAGTCCACTCAATAAATGAAACTATCCTTGGAGTACTGACAACATACAATTTCTAGAGTAGATTCAACTCTGTGGCTTCATCATAAATTAACTTTTCAGTCTACTACAAACTTTTGCATAGACCTACTGAAGTTCTGTTATGGAATAATCTCAATAAATTTAAAAAGATTACTTACAGAATAACATCTCTGAAGCGCATGTGTCCATTTACGATGAGATAGGCACCAAATCGAAAACAACCAGCATAGGAAAAATACATAAATGCTTGGGAAATACTAAAACTAAGCCCATAGACATGTGCCTTCCGCACAGAATTCCTGAAAAGCAAATTAGTATATCTGTAATCATCTCTTCAGCCTCTTTAACACTGGGTTATACAAACAACACAGCTTCTAAGTTTAGTCTACCCGTTAAACTCTGCTCCCAGTTATAATCAGAGGAGGTGATTTAACCTCTCTATGTATCAGTTTTCTGATTTGTAAGAGGGGGATAACCAGGATATACAAAACTGCTTTGAGATCTAAATAGACAATATGTCTAGCACAGTACTTAGCTCACAGTTCAGTTCAGTTCAGTCGCTCAGTCGTGTCCGACTCTTTGCGACTCCATGAATCGCAGCTCGCCAGGCCTCCCTGTTCATCACCATCTCCCGGAGATCACTCAGACTCAGGTCCATCGAGTACGTGATACCATCCAGCCGTCTCATCCTCTGTTGTCCCCTTCTCCTCCTGCCCCCAATCCCTCCCAGCATCAGAGTCTTTTCCAATGAGTCAACTCTTCGCATGAGGTGGCCAAAGTACTGGAGTTTCAGCTTTAGCATCATTCCCTCCAAAGAAATCCCAGAGTTGATCTTCTTCAGAATGGACTGGTTGGATCTCCTTGCAGTCCAAGGGACTCTCAAGAGTCTTCTCCAACACCACAGTTCAAAAGCATCAATTCTTCGGTGCTCAGCCTTCTTCACAGTCCAACTCTCACATCCATACATGACCACAGGAAAACCATAGCCTTGACTAGACAGACCTTAGTCGGCAAAGTAATGTCTCTGCTTTCGATGCTATCTAGGTTGGTCATAACTTTTCTTCCAAGGAGTAAGCATCTTTTAATTTCATGGCTGCAGTCACCATCTGCAGTGATTTTGGAGCCACCAAAAATAAAGTTTGACACTGTTTCCACTGTTTCCCCATCTATTTCCCATGAAGTGATGGGACCAGATGCCATGATCTTCGTTTTCTGAATGTTGAGCTTTAAGCCAACTTTTTCACTCTCCTCTTTCACTTTCATCAAGAGGCTTTTTAGCTCCTCTTCCCTTTCTGCCATAAGGGTGGTGTCATCTGCATATCTGAGGTTATTGATATTTCTCCCGCCAATCTTGATTCCAGCTTGTGTTTCTTTCAGTCCAGCGTTTCTCATGATGTCCTCTGCATATAAGTTAAATAAGCAGGGTGACAATATAGAGCCTTGACGTATACCTTTTCCTGTTTGGAACCAGTCTGTTGTTCCATGTCCAGTTCTAACTGTTGCTTCCTGACCTGCATACAGATTTCTCAAGAGGCAGGTCAGGTGGTCTGGTATTCCCATCTCTTTCAGAATGTTCCACAGTTTACTGTGATCCACACAGTCAAAGGCTTTGGCATAGTCACAGAGGATGTTCAAATGATAGTTGCTATTCTTATTACACATGAATATCTAGTAATCCAGACATTCAGCACATGATAGAAGCATGATTGTTGTGTCAAAAACAAAGGACGTTAGAGTTAAGACTAAAGTTTGAATTGTCTAAATTCGATTGTCTAATATTATTATCTCGTCTTCTGTGACTAGTTATAGTCTCTTACGTTTTGGATTATAGTCTGTTCATGTTTGGGGTTTGGAAAAGTAGGGTCAGTGAGATCTACAGAGGCACATCAGAACTTCTTCCTGGAACTGGATCCCACCAGCCCAAACACAATTTGTTCTATACTATTTCTAATTAGACCTCATGCTACCCTCTACTAGTTTCGCTACTTTACTACACTTCATTATTCTAAATCCTCCAGAAGAATAGTAATTCATTTACTTTCAGATTAGAAGGAAGGCACTTGGCAAGAGGGAAAATCCGAAGTATTACTTATTTGGCTAGTTTAACTTATGTGCTGTAAGCATAGTATTACAATACTTAATGGTACTGAACAGTTTACAGTGCTCCTGACCTGTATGTCAAACATCAAAGGGACAGAAAAATGTCGCTACGTGAAGTATACATAACTAAGAGGGTGGTTACACTGAGAAATTCACAACTATCTCTGTCCAAATACGTAAGTATTCAAAACCACTGTTCTAGTCCACAAAGTTGTGATTCAGCTTGTGTTCAGTTCTGTTAGTGCTAAAATATATCCATTCATGAGAATGGGCCCTAGTTGGAAACAAGTGGCAAACAGATGCTGGAGGCTTGTTGTGTTGCTCAAGAATAAACGAGAGAAACAGACTGTCTTTGTTCTCAGGATAGGATGGATCTGGCCCTCATCCAGAGAGCAAGGGAAACACTTTAACCCCAAAGCAAGTCTCATCTTTGGTTTCAGTTCAGTTCAGTCACTCAGTCGTGTCTGACTCTTTGCGACCCCATGAATTGCAGCACGCCAGGCCTCCCTGTCCATCACCAACTCCCGGAGTTCACTCAGACTCACCTCCATCGAGTCACTGATGCCATCCAGCCATCTCATCCTCTGTCATCCCCTTCTCCTCCTGCCCCCAATCCCTCCCAGCATCAGAGTCTTTTCCAATAAGTCAACTCTTCACATGAGGTGGCCAAAGTACTGGAGTTTCAGCTTTAGCATCATTCCTTCCAAAGAAATCCTAGGGCTGATCTCCTTCAGAACAGATTGGTTGGATCTCCTTGCAGTACAAGGGACTCTCAGGAGTCTTCTCCAACACCACAGTTCAAAAGCATCAATTCTTCGGCACTCAGCTTTCTTTACAGTCCAACTCTCACATCCATACATGACCACAGGAAAAACCATAGCCTTGACTAGACAGACCTTAGTCGGCAAAGTAATGTCTCTGCTTTTGAATATGCTATCTAAGTTGGTCATAACTTTTCTTCCAAGGAGTAAGTGCCTTTTAATTTCATGGCTGCAATCACCATCTGCAGTGATTCTGGAGCCCCCAAACATAAAGTCTGACACTGCTTCCACTGTTTCCCCATCTATTTCCCATGAAGTGGTGGGACCAGATGCCATGATCTTCGTTTTCTGAATGTTGAGCTTTAAGCCTACTTTTTGACTCTCCTCTTGCACTTTCATCTTTGGTTTAGTCTTACACAATCCAAAGAAAATAAACGCTTGAGCAATTGCCTAAAAGAATGTTTACCTGAATCACCAGATGGGTTGTTTATGTTGCCTGCACTGGTGGAAAAGAAAAAAAGTACTTGTGCAGCCCTCTGTTCCTGTTAGCTCTCAGAGACTCAATTGTACTATTTTTATAAGAGATATAAAAATCCAATCCTATAGTCCAACTGCATCAAAAAATTACTTGTTTTCAGTGAGATAATTATTGAAAAAAGGTCATCCTTATAATCATATCATTGTTTGCAGCAGCAATAAAAACTGCAATCAAAAATTCAGCCTAAAAATTGCAATCAATAATACTAGGTTCTTAGTACCAATCATATGCTCATTACCTGTAAGCTCCATACAATTTTTCAACGTACATGGATTCAAATTTTCTTTCTTGGGTCAAGGACACAACTGTCCTAATATTTTCTATTGCCTCTGTTGCAATCTGTAACATAGAACAGATCTTGATTAGAAGTGGGGCTTTTACTGCTGAAATAATAAATAATAATACTTCTGAAATAAATAAATATACATGTATTTATTATATATATAATATATTATATATAAATAAGTCTCGGGGCTCTGTCCAAAGAACTCCAAAGCTTGCGTTGATGAGTTTTCAATTCCTTCAGTTTGAAGAGTATGGTCATAATGTGTTATTCAAGACAAGCTCTGTGAGAAACCTGGGGCCTCTTAAAAGCACCACCGGTTGTGCTATTATGTATGGTGGGCAAGCCTTTCTATGCCCTATGCTGAGAGACAGGTCAGCTTAGGGCAAGAACAGTGGTCTGGACACGAAACCTAATTCTATTCCCAGCCTTGCCACCAGGCAATTACTTGACTGGCTTTAGTCAAACCCCTCTGTGACTTTGCTTTCTTTATAGGATAGGATCTTAGAAGAGATAGTCATGCTAAGTCACTTCAGTCGTGTCTGACTCTCTGCGACCCCATGCACTGTAAGCCTGCCAGGCTCCTCTAACCATGGGATTCTCCAGGCAAAAATACTGAAGTGGGTTGCCATTTCCTCCTCCAGGGGATCTCTCGAACTTAGGGATTGAGTCTCCTGTGTTGGCAGGCGGGGTCTTTACCACTGAGCCACCTGGGAAACCCCAAGAGATTTCTAAGGGTCTACTGAAGGTGCAATCATTTCTTCCCTAAGGTATACTGCTTCTTAGGAAAGAAAATGCTTTTCCTCATTTGAGAACATTCCAGTTGTAAACACTACGACCTGGCCTTAATGATGAAACCAGGACAGACATCTGACAGATTTAGGCCACTTGGATTTAGTGTCTGCACTTGAAGGCAACTCTGTGACTTGGGAGGGCCTACAGATACAGAGGTTAAGGTCACCAGGGCAAGTGTAGGAAGCTGGCCTGAACATTCAGCGACCGAGGAACAGAACAAATGTCTAGACAGACTCAGAGATGAGAGAGCTAGTGGCTCTAAGAGAGGACCCTGGGGACCCTGCAGTTACCATCAGCTGTGTTCCCCGCACTCCCGCATGCCCTTATGGCAAACCCTTTGACCCAAACCCACCAGAGCAGTTTTCTGATTGTGACAGCTAAACCACCCCTGACTGAAGTTAACTGTCTGTGACTCTGCTATTTAGCCTAAATCAGAGTTCTGCAGTTGATTCATCTAAACCATTGGCACAAGGAGCATGAGGCAAAAATCTAAAATGAAATCTTAGGTTGGAGACTTTTATCTCAGTTCTCAGCTTCTGGAACCCGATGAAAGAAAGATAGTCAGTACTTCAAGCTGAAGAGCCTTTTATCTTTATTATAAATGAAACATCTAACAGTAATCACAGCCGGAATAGAGAATGTGCTCAGTCATGTCCGACTCTGTGTGACCCCATGGACTATAGCCTGCCCGGCTCCTCTGTCCATGGGATTTCCCAGGCAAGAATACTGGAGTGGGTTGCCATTTCCTTCTCCAGGGGATCTTCCCAATCCAGGGATCAAACCCACATCTCCTGCATCTCCCGAATTGCAGGTGGATTCTGTACTGCTAAACCGCCTTGGAAGCCCCAGAATAGAGAATACAGATGGGCTTTTATTCTGTGCCAGATATTACCTCATGTGACAACCCTGTTGAGGTTCATGTTCTTATTCCTGTTTGCACAGGTGAGGAGCTGAGGCACAGAGCAGAGAAGAGCCTTGCCTAAGGCTCCAGAGTTCATGAGTAGGTGGGACAAGATTTCCTACCAGGCTATTTGATGCCAAGGCCCTGCTCTTAACCCATTATGCTCTTCTACTTTCCCTGCTTTGCAATTTACACAAGGAGAAACTAGTTGTTAGGACTTTGACTCAACTTCTCATTTTCTGGTCCCTGGATTAAGTGCTTTGAGGGTTCATTCTGGGTCAGCAGGCCCCGTATCTCAGTCAGCAGGCAGGGCCTGAGTCAAGAGGGTGACTAAACAGCCTCCCTCCCCTCTTCCCAGTCCAGCAACCAACACCCTCATCACTAAGCCTCTTCTGGAAAATGAAAATGGGAAATTATCCCAAGTCCCCATGTTCCCAAACCATGACTAATCTGCACACAGGTCAATGAAAACTTAAAAAACAAACAAACAAAGAACAACAACAACAAAAAAAACAGTGGTGTGGCAGAAGAGCGGAGGGCAAGGGTCGGGGGGCAGAGATTCCAAGACCTTTCTAACCCTCATTTTGGGTTAATAAGGAGTTGACAGAATAAACCAAATTGAAATATGATTGAATTGCTGATAATTAACATTTATAATTTTTAACCTCTCATTAAAAAAACAAAACCCTTATTAGGTTAAAGCAGCTACTAAAAATATTTCAGACTGGTCAACGTGAGCTGTTCATCCTCTGATCCCTGAAATGACAGAGTAGTAGCAGAAAGGAACCTGGGACATTATCTGGTACAATTTCTCACATTATATAAGTGAAAACTGAGGGCCAGAGAAGTGAGGGATCTCCAGTATGATATACTGAGCAGCGATAAGGCCAGGACAGATGATCAAGAATGGCGTTTTGTTTGCCAAGCTGTTCCATTCTAACAGCCCTGCTCCTGCCAGAAAACTCTGGCAACTTTCAGTGTCATTAGCCATTTTTAACAGAAGTAAGGCTCTATTAACTAGATTCAAGATGTTTTCTTCCATGTAACTGGTCTAAGAAAAAATGATCTCCACTCTACCTACTGACAATTTCCCTTCTGAAATGTGAAAAGCAGTAGGGTTCAGGAGAAAGGAAACAAACACTCTGGCATGGTTTTTAGTGGCGACAAACAAAACAAGGAAATGACGCCATAAAGGAGCCACAGCCAGCAGCCAAGAGGGTCTTCCAGGACTCTGGGTACCTGAGAGCTGAAGTCTGGGAATTATGCTGACTGCTCTTCTTTCCCATGAGCGAGACATGCTATCTGCCCCACCTCGAGTAACCACAACTCTATTAAGGCCTAAGCAGTATTGTCTGTGAAAAGGCTTTGCAAATGCTGTGCTATAGAAACTACATCACAATTTTCACTATTTCTTCACCTCTTAATGTTTCAATGTAGCATAATATTTACATAAGTAAGGGTAAAAAAATTCCTGGTTGTTGACTACACTTAACATTTAAATACATGTATGTGTAAATAAAATGTAGGCTTAGACACATTTAAACCTATATGAAGAGGCTATATGGTAAAGAACTTTGAAGTAGACCAGGATTTGAATCCGAGCCATGCCTTTAACTTGTTTCTTTCTTGAGTTCCGCATTTGTAAAATTGGCAAAACATTAGTACTTGACTCATAGGATTCTTGTGAGGATGAGTTGGGACATATAAATACTTAGAACAATAACTGGCTCAAAGTAAGGTCCAAGTTTAAGTGTGTGCCCAATTGCCGTTACAATTAGAATCACAAATCTGAGCATTACTGCCCTCTGGTGGCTGCCTAACTTAACTACAGAAATCACAACCGAGAACAGGACTGTCTACTTAGAACAGTACACATATTTCTCTGCCTTAAGGACTCTTTGTCTGTAAAACAGGGGTAACCTTTGTCCTAACAATGGCATCAGTGTACAAAGTAAAAGGTAAAACGAACTCTGAAAACTCAGAAATTTTCTGAATTATAGCACTTTCTATACACTAAAATTTTACATTAATTATCCCATTTTCAAGTTCTAGGCATTGACACAGTAAGGTATTTCATACTCAGTGCTGACCACTATTAGTTGTCGGGAGCACTAACATTATCAAAATATGCATGTTGTAACAAATCAATCAAATAAAACCCATGTCTTAACAACCATACTTATATCAACTGAAGCCTTATTTGACCCACCTTTCCAGCAGTTTCCAGTTCCTTTTTATCTCTTTTGGCATTTCCAGCCAGCAATTTCATTTCAACAATTCCTGATACAGCAATAATTGGAACAACTGATAGCAGCAAAAGGGTTAATTGCCAACCGTAGATGAATGCTATAATAATACCAGTTCCAAGGTTAGCTGTATTCTGTGCAATCAGAGCCAACCTGGTCCCAATGGCCTGGATGAGCAAAAGAAGAGAGGGAGCTGTATTTTAAGTTGCAGACCTGTGAGCTACAGCCTTCAACCTCCTGGTCAGAACCATGAGACAGGGATTTATGCCTGTGCTAACATTTGCTCTCTTTCATTACAATAAACCCAAGATTGTTGTTATTGTTTAGTTGCTCAGTCGTGTCCAACTCTTTCGCGACCCCATGGACTGCAGCATGCCAGGCTCCCTGTCGTTTACTATCTCCCAGAATTTGCTCATACTCATGTCTATTGAGTCTACGATGCCATGCAACCATCTAGTCCTCTATCGCCCCCTTCTCCTCCTGTCCTTAATCTTATCCAGCATCGAACGAGTTGGCTCTTCGCATCAGGTGCCCAAAGTAGTCTCATGCATCACTTGGGAGGCTCTGCAGGTTAGTCTCTGTCTGTGCCTTTCAACTCTCACTCCTTTCCTGGCCACATGGATTCAGCATCACAGAACCAAGTCACCATTGCTCTGCTTTGGGGAGAGGCTATGGGGCACATACACTTTTTCCTGAAGGCAATGTTTAAAGAGCAAATAAACCTTGGACACTCTTGTCATTTTAAAGCCTGTTTGCTTCACATGTATAAGAGGGAGGCTCACGAACTCCAACAGACCATCAGTTGCAAAGGGTACAGATCCTAAGAGGCCATCTTCTGGAAAGCCTTCATAAAGATGAAGTACTGTTTCCACCAATCAGAAAAAGAGGGATGTCATAGGGACATCACAGGTGACATCTTGCATTGTGCAGAAGCAATGAGCTTTGTGTAACAGGCCTCAGCTCCAAGGTTGGGGGCGAAAGCCAGGGAGAGGGCAGCATCCTCCTGAGCCAGTTATTAGTTCAGGATTGGGTATGTGACCCAAATTAAATTAGATTTAAAGGGTGTTGGTTTGGTGGTTGAGGTCCAGGTATGCCTTCTCTTTCGTGGGATGCTTATAGCTCCAGTTGCTCCCAGAAGCCACCTTGCGGCCACAACGGAAGGAGCCTCAGGGTGAAGCCAATTCTGAGGACTGAAAGCTGCTCAGAGTCAACAGACAGAGTCCTCGGTCCTTCTGGACACTTGTGAACCAATGGATCCGTCAACCTTCCTCTTTGTTGTTCAGGCCAGTTTGAGTTGTCTGTTATTTGCAGCTGAGGCAGCTTAACAGTGGCAGCTATGCCATATGTTTATCCCAAACCAAGTTAAAGAAAATCAGTAGTAGAATGAGGTCTACATACCCCTTGGACTTGGGAGGCATCCATCGCAAGTCTTGTAGAAAGTGCACCAGTACTGTTTTTATGATCATCAAACCAGCTCATGTCCTAAGGCACACAATACACCTTTAAATTAGTTCCAGATTAAAACAAGCAGAGAAAAATCGGATGAAACATCTCAAACTCTCAGTGCTGAGGAAGTACCCACTCTGAACTCGGGTGTTGGAGTTTAGGGGAGACCTCCCATGTGGTGGGGAGCTCGGGTCCCTGCCCTGAGCACACACTGGGAGCCCACAGGACCCCTCCCAGCTGTGCCCAGAAAGCGCACCAGTGGGGGCAGGGCTTATCCAAATTGCAACCGAGCTCACTGCCAGCTTCACCTGAGACCGTGGCGCCTGCGGGTCCATCCCCCACTCCTCACAACCTGTGCTCCCAGCACGTGCTCCCTGATGGGGCCACTCCTCTCACAAAGGGTGGCGGAGCTGGGCTGGACATGGCTCTTTCTTGTAAATTCTAGGCACGAGATCCTCAGCCCTGGTTTCTCACCATGTTTAGATTTGTTTATCTGAAGCAGGGATTAAAGAGGCTATCTTAGGGCTTCCCTGGTGGCTCAGTGGTAAAGAATCCACCTTCCAACACAGGAGATGCGTTTGATCCCTGGCCCAAGAAGGTCCCACATGCCGCGGGTCAATGCGAAGCCTGCGCAGCTCAACTACTGAGCCTGTGCTCTGGAGTCTGGGAGTCACAACTCCCGAAGCCCGTGTGTGCCCAGAGCCCATGCACTGCAGCATGAGACGCCCATGCACCACGACTAGAGAGCAGGCCCCTCCTGCAGCGACTAGAGAAAAGCCTGCACAGCAATGAAGACTCGGTGCCACCAAAAATAAAGAAATACAATTTAAAAAATTTCAGGTCTTAGCTATGATTTTCATTATATGCCCCTCATCCACAGAATCTTTTAATTTCATATGAAATAATTTCCCCTACATAGCAACAGTTTAAAAGACACTGAAAAAAGTCTTGCACAAAATATGATACCTGCCCTGTGCCCTCCTGTGAACTGGAATGTCATCAATTCCTGTCAATTACATGGATAATATTCTGGCCCTCTCTTGAGCCTTCTCTTTAAAATAGAGAATTTATGCTTGCACATCTTCCCACAAGTTCTGCACTAAGCTGTCACCCTCCTGATAGGGCTGACAATGCATGTGGTAGTCCCAAAGACCAGCACACCATCTGGTACATAGTGAGTGATGCTTGAGTGAACCAATAAGTGAATTAACATGGAAGAAGAGCTCAAACAAAACTCAATGGTCAACATTTGGTGACGCCCATAGTAAGTCGTGTCAGCTGTTGGGCAGAACCCCTGCCAACCACTGTTGCCTTTGGTGAAAGGCATCCTGGAGTCTCAAGTGACTCCTCAGGGCCTGCAAAGAATCCAGAAAACAGAGACAGATCCTTGAAGTGAGACTATCCACATGGATAGAGGGAGTTGTAAAATAAGCCCCCAAAGTCATGACATACCAGCCCCTATTTATTACATTAGCTGAGCCTATTCCCACGAAAACCTTAAGAGGTCTTTGGATACTGAAGGACTAGAGCAACTAGAGGGGATCTGACCAGTTCCTGCATGAACACCCAGGGCACACGGCACAGAGGGCAGCATGTGAGGCTCGAAAGGGAAGGAAGAAACTGCTCCGGTGCGCACACCTACCTGTCTCAACATCGCTTTAAAAGCCATCGACCGAAGCCTTGTGGTGAGGATCTCACCCGCCTTCCCAAACGTGAAGCCCTGGGCAAGAAGAAAGCCTCTTGTCTCTCTTAATCATCACCAGCATTCTGACACAAGTGTGCGTATTCACATGGAATTCTATAATGTTTATATATGATTCAACTATTCAAATAACAAAGTCTATGATCAGATACTAACTCAAAGTCCCAACTTCAAATTCATGTGCTGCTAGATGTTTGCTATTTCAGCTGGAATAGATAAACAGCAGGACCTACTTACAGCAAAGAGAACTATATTCAGTATCCTATGATAAACCACAATGGGAAAGAATATTTTAAAATGTTTATATATGTATAACTGAATCATTTTGCTGTACAGCAGAAATTAACATTATAAATCAACTCCACTTCCATAAAAAACAAAAATAAAAAATTCATATACTGGTAAATCATTGGTATGCAATAGAATCCTAAGACCAAAATCCTTAAATGTATCTTAGAAATTGGCTTCTGATCCATTCTAGAGACTTCCTTTTCAAAATTCTCAGGGACAATATCTCAGTGAGAATCAGTTCAGTTCAGATTAGTCACTCAGTCGTGTCCGACTCTTTGCTACCCCATGAATCACAGCACGCCAGGCCTCCCTGCCCAACACCAACTCCTGGAGTTCACTCAGACTCACGTCCATCGAGTCAGTGATGCCATCCAGCCATCTCATCCTCTATCGTTCCCCTTCTCCTCCTGCCCCCAATCCCTCCCAGCATCAGGGTCTTTTCCAATAAGTCAACTCTTTGCATGAGGTGGCCAAAGCACTGGAGTTTCAGCTTTAGCATCATTCCTTCCAAAGAACACCCAGAACTGATCTCCTTTAGGATGGACTGGCTGGATCTCCTTGCAGTCCAAGGGACTCTCAAGAGTCTTTTCCAACACCACAGTTCAAAAGCATCAATTCTTCGGTGCTCAGCTTCCTTTACAGTCCAACTGTCACGTCTATACATGACCACAGGAGAAACCATAGCCTTGACTAGACGGACCTTTGTTGGCAAAGTACTATCTCTGCTTTTCAATATGCTATCTAGATTGGTCATAACTTTCCTTCCAAGGAGTAAGCATCTTTTAATTTCATGGCTGCAATCACCATCTGCAGTGATTTTGGAGCCCCCCCAAAATAAAGTCTGACACTGTTTCCACTGTTTCCCCATCAATTTCCCATGAAGTGGTGGGACCAGAAGCCATGATCTTCCTTTTCTGAATGTTGAGTTTTAAGCCAACTTTTTCACTCTCCTCTTTCACTTTCATCAAGAGGCTTTTTAGTTCCTTTTCACTTTCTGCCATACCTGCATAATAATACCATCTTAACTACAACCTTCAGAGTGTTCCTAATGCTTGAAGCAAAACAATCTTCAATGCAAGTAGCAAAATTCTATGTTGGGATGCATTTTGGCTCCTGTAGTACAGAGCATATTGAAAAGCAGAGACATTATTTTGCTGACAAATGTCCATCTAGTCAAAGCTATGTTTTTTCCAGCAGTCATGTATGGACGTGAGAATTGGAGTCTAAAGAAGGCTGAGTGCCAAAGAATTGATGCTTTCGACTTATGTTTCTGGAGAAGGCTCTTGAGAGTCCAGTGGACTACAAGGAGATAAAACCAGTCAATCCTAAAGGAAACCATCCTTAATATTCATTGGAAGGACTGATGCTGAAGCTGAAGCTCCAATACTTTGGCCACCTGATGTGAAGAGCTGACTCACTGGAAAAGACCCTGATGCTGGAAAAGACTGAAGGCAGGAGGAGAAGGGGGTGATAGAGGATGAAATGGTTGAATGGCATCACCAACTCAATGGACATGAGTTTGAGTAAACTCTGGGGGACAGTGAAGGACAGGGAGGCCTGACATGCTGCAGTCCATGGGGTTGCAAGCAGTCAGACACAAGAGCCAGACACGAATGAGTGGCTGAAAAACAACAACAAAAATTGGTCTCCAAGCTTTTTGGCATCAGGGACCAGTCTCATGGAAGACAATTTTTTGACAGATGGGGTGGGGAGATGGTTTGGGGATGATTCAAGAGCATGACATTTATTGCGCACTTTATTCCTATTAGTATTACAGCAGCTTCACCTCAGATCATCAAGCATTAGATCTTGGAGGCGGGGGAACCCTGGTGTAGACAGATGTCTCTAGTGCTGGCTCCAAGTGAGTTTGCTGCTTCCCCGTCACAGCTCTGCCTGCTCTCAGACCAGCCAATGGTCAGGCTACTTGTCTTCTCCCAACATCCTTGCCAGACACTTCCCTCTTTCTAATTATAGACAGCAGCCCAGATGCCCACAGTTGGGCTTGCTTCTGGGGCCCTGGGATGAGCCTCCAGCCACGTTGAGTGTTGGTGCAGGCATGCGGGGTGCTCTTTGGGAGCACATATCACTAAGCCGAGAGAACGGGTGGTCAGTGCCCCAGGAGTCCAGGCCTAGAGTTTGCTGATTTCCTAGAGTACCTCTGCTGGCGGATTGCTCAAGGCCTGGCCATCTGTCCACTGTTGGTGTAGCACAAGTTTGTAACTAGCTCCACTCCCTAACACACCTGGGCTTGTGGCTACATTGGACACTGAGTTGCCACCAGCAAGGCAATCACTCCTAAACAAAAAGCTTGGCTTACTTTTACCACTGGCTCAACTATAGCAAAAGAGAAACACACTAGGCATGACTAGGAAATATTTTGTGGACTTAATGGATTGTACTAGAAAGGCACTGAACTAAAGAGACAAAAAGCCACTGGTAAAAGTCTAGGTAGACAAGTACAATCAAAGTTTACTAGTTCATTTTTGTCGGGTCTATAATATCTAAATGCAGTATAATGTGCATTCTTTCAAACAGTTCATCAATTAGGGAAGAAAAGATCAGAGAAGTTACTTGATATTATGTAAAAAGTAAGGTGGTTTAGACAGTAAAGAACTGCCTGCAATGTGGGAGACCCAGATTCGATTCTAGGATCAGGACGATCCCCCGGAGTAGGGAATGACTACTCACTCCAGTATTCTTTCCTGGATGATCTCATGGACAGAGGAACTTGGTGGGTCATAGTCCATGGGGTTGCAAAGAGTCGGACACTGAGCAACTGAGCAACTAACACTTTTGGTTTCAAAAAGAGACTGCTGTTGTACTGAATTTTTTCAGTTTATGTCTCATTGTGTTTAAATGGGACTTATGCTGTCCTGTGAATTAAAGTCTCTTTTCTCCCTGGCAATGAATGTTGCCTCTGCAGAGGGGCAACCTGTAACATGATGTAACTTAGCACCCAGGGAAGTCACAATGTCTACGACTTAGGACTCTGCCCTCTCAAACAGCCTTGTGCCAACTGAGTCTGTAATTCATTTCAGTCTAAGATTTGGAAACTCCAAATCAAAGCTAAGAATTTAAAATTTTTTTTAACTTTTAAATTGGAGTATACTTGCTTTACAATGTTGTGTTAGTTTCTGCTGTACAACAGCATTAATCAGCTATAAGTATACATATAAGGATACTTATATCCCCTCCCTCTTGAGCCTCCCTCCTACTCAACCCCCGTCCCACCCCTCTGGGTCATCACAGAGAACCGAGCTGAGCTCCCCGTGCTATACAGCAGCAAAGCTAAAGTTTGGATAACCTGTTTCTTTTACTGGATTTTGATTAATCAATAATTAATCTATATTAACATATAATTAATAAAAATCTAATAAATAATTAATCTATATTTTCTACTTAAATATAGACTTGATAAAGAAGATCAAATTATAGGTACCTACCTGAAGGAAGAAAGTAAAAAAGGAAATAATTCCCAGGCCTAAGAAAAGCAATGAGAACATGTTGCATTTCTGCTGCTTCACTTCATCGTCTCCTGGTCCAAAAATCTACAAGAGAACATTTAAAATACTCACTTGGATTACATGAACCTTGCATATTCCTCCCAGAAACAATGGCTTGGGCATCCCATTTTAAAAACTAGGTTTTGCATATGTGTTGTTTCTTTTTTAACTGTGGTAAAATATATGTAACATCAAGTTAGCTAAATGGTAGATTTTAAGTGTACTACGCAGTGGTGTTAAGGATATTCAGAGTGTTGTACCACCTTCGCCACCATCCATTTCCAGAAGTCTTCATCATCCATAATGAAATCCTGACCCATTCAACAGGGACTTCCACGACCCCACCCTTAGCCATCAAGTCCCACCATTCTACTTCCTGTCTCCATGAATTTGAGGAACACAGTAAGTGCCCTACATATGAATGAGCTCAGTTCCAACAGCGGGTTCATTAGCCCAATTTTTTTTTTGTAAATCCAACAAAGTCAGCCTAGATACCCCAAGAAACATGATTGGCTGCATAGTAACAAGTTTATAATACTTATCACAAATGCATACATAAAACACAAACACAAAAAACGAAGGAAATATTTTTAATCTTATAGTACAGAACCCTGTTAAGTACAGTAGTGCAACAGCTGGCGTACAGGGCCTGGCATGTGAGTCTGCACCTTTGCAAGTTCACAACCTGAAGGTTCGTATGTCGGGGACTCACTGTGCGTGGTTACTGCCATGGGCTGGAACGCTGCACGTGGACTGCGTGTGGCTGCACCGTCACGTTTATCCCCTTCTTCTGCACCTGCTGCTCCCTCTGCCTGAGCTCTTCCGCCCCTCACCTGCCTCCCCCCACCCCATAGGGCCTCAGCCCAAAGAGGTCTCTCCTGACCAAACTGCACGAAACAGCACCCCCAGTGCCAGCCCCTCCACTGCCTCACTGCTTTTAAAATGCCTGCGATCCCGTGACATGTAATATACTTGTTTTGTGTGTGTGTGTGTTATGCGTCTGTCCCAATAGAAAGTAAACTGTTTGGGGGCAGGACTGGTTTATTTTGTTTTCTACTCAATCTCCAAAAGCTCCATTTGACACTAAGGAGAGACCCCCCCATATAAATACAGCCCACACTGTTTTTGAATTGCAAGAGAGTCAAGGATTGCCTTATTCTGTACTGTAAAAACAGTTGGTGGGTTCTCCTTAATTCATTTATTTTTTAATTTGTGGTCTTAATTGCAGACCAACATTCTAATTCAGAAGCATAATGAATTCTTTATATGACAGGGAATAATTCAACTCTAACAAAAATTCTCTCCAATAACATTAGAGATTAACTAAGGACATAAAATATAAATGCTGGATTTTATGGAGCCTTAGATATTTCTGATCACTTCTGATAAACGTCCCTCAGGGAATTTAACAATTGGATTGTAGGAGTTTTCCTTCTGTGTCTCAGCCTCTCCAAGCCTTGTAAGGATTACTGAACAATGATGTAGTAAATAACACTTTTTAATACTTACTTTGAGGTAGACACCCTGAAATGCTTTCTGTATATTAATCATTACTTATATCACCTCTCTTTTTAAAAATTTTTATTGGAGTATAGTTTTTATCATCTCTTAATCATCAGCCATCCTAGGAGGTTGGTTCATTTTACAGATGAACAAACTGAGGTACAGCAAGGTGAAGCATTTGCCCAAGTTTGCACAGCAACTGCGGGCTTCCCAGGTGGTGCTAATGGTAAAGAACCCATTTAAAGATGCAGGAGACGTAAGAGACGTAAGTTCTATCCTTGGGTCAGGAAGGTGCCCTGAAGAAGGACATGGCAACCCACTCCAGTATTCTTTCCTGGAGAATCCCATGGACAGAGGAGTCTGCTGGGCTCCACAGGGTTGCAAAGAGTCAGATATGATTGAAGCACCTTAGCACAGCAATTAAATGGTGAGGTCGGTCTGAGCCCAGAGCCTGGCCTCTTCAACCCTTGAGACCCTCTTCCCCCACCCCCACCACCCAACCACCCTGTGAGGTGAGCATCTTGTCTCCACAAACAGGGTGGGGATCACAGCCTGACCCCAGTTACCCGAACGAGGAGAGTGAATAGAATGCCTCCTTCAGAGATCTTTTGTGGGGGTTAGTCGCTAAGTCGTGTCCGACTCTTGCAACCCCATGGACTGCAGCCTGCCAGGCTCCTCTGTCCATGGTATTCTCCAGGCAGGATTATTGGAGGGGGTAGCCATGTCCTTCTCCAGGGATCTTACAGTTTCCAATTTCCTTGACAGTGTAACTTTTGTATACAGCTTTTTCTTTTGCCTTGCGGCTTTCCTCCACGGGGAGTGAAAACCTTTGGCTTAGGTTCACTGGAGGCTGCCTTACTGCGGAGGGGACCGGGTGGGCATGAGGACTGAGTTCGTGGCTAAGTGATTTCACTCAGGCCACCCAGTGGTGTTCCCACACTCACCGCTATCATTTCTGAGAAGATGACCGAGAAGGCCGGCTGGAGCGCCCCGTTGGCAACGGCGCACAGGGTTCCCACCACTAAGTAGGGCCACTCTGTCTTGTTCAGTTTCAGGATCTTCAGAAAAGACACTGGTGGCACAGATTCATCCTAGAACACACACACATCAAGACGGACAGGCAGCAACACCACAGGCACCAGAGCGTGGACCCGGAGAGGGCCTGGCCTGCCCTCCAGGAACTTACAAGTTGGGCGGAGGGAATGCCTAGGCCACAGCAGACCACGGGAGGGTCAGACAGGATGTGACAAGATGCTAACTGTGTCCCTGTCAATCCTAAAGGAAATCAACCCTGAATATTCACTGGAAGGACTGATGCTGAAGCTCCAATACTTTGACCACCTGATGCGAAGAGTCCACTCATTGGAAAAGACCCTGATGCTGGGAAAGACTGGAGGCAGGAGGGGAAGGGGACGACAGAGGATGAGATGGTTGGATGACATCACTGACCTAATAGGCATGCGTTTGAGCAAACTCCGGAAGATAGTGAGGGACGGGGAGCCTAGCATGCTGGAGTCCACGGGGTCGCAAAGAGCTGGACGTGACCGAGTGACTGAGTGACAGCAGATGGACTGCACAGCCTGAGCCGGGGGAGTCCACCACCCAAGAAGCAGTCCTCGCCGTGTGGCCAGCCTTTCTCTATCCCAGCCTCAGCAAGTGAGCGGAAGCAGGATCTGGGCCCCAGATGCCCTAAAATTCAAGTCATGATGTTGGGGTCACACAAGGTAAGACCCACGAATAGATGAGTTCAGCGTCCTCACCAACACAAGGCACCGTGATTCATCTGAGGACCTGGGCCTGGTCTCCTCACCCCAGAACCCTGCCTCGCACCTCATCCGTGTCATGTCCTAACTCACAAAACTCAAGTACCCACGCCCTTTTCTTTCACCGCTACTAACGGCAGGGCAGACTGCTTTGCTCTGCATTCCCTACAGACTTCTGCTTCATAGCTTCACTTGCTTTCTGATTTCCCCCCGTTTGTTTACACGTCTCTGTGGCTTTGTTTTAAGATGTCTTGGCTCATGCCTCGGCTTTCCCTATGGCTCAGATAGAAAATACTCTGCCTGCAATGCAGAAGACCCGGGTTTGATCCCTGGGTTAGGAAGATCCCCTGCGGAGGGAAATGGCAACCCACTGCAGTACTCTTGCTGGGAAATCCCATGGACAGAGGAGCCTAGTGGGTTACAGTCCGTGGGGTCACAAAGAGTTGGATGCGACTGAGAGACTAACTGTATGACCAACACTTTATCTCCTTAGAAACGGCCCAATGCCTGGCACATGCCAGCTTCTCAGCAAGTGCTGAGCCTGACGTTTGGTCAAGCATGAGGGATTTAAGTCACATAAAGGAGAATATTCTAGGGAATTCCCTGGCCATCCAGTGGTTAAGACTCTCTTAGCACCTTCACTGCCATGGGCCCCGTGTTCAATCCCTGGTCAGGGAACTAAGATTCCACAGGCTGTGTGGGGTGACCAAAAATAAAAATAAAAAGGAGAAAATTCTGATTGTAGAGGTGGTTTCACAGTAAACTAGATACCATATGTGCCTATGGAAACCCATGGCCTTACAGTTGTTTGAATAGGTCACGTTTGTGTCTGTATGAAATAGAAAACATAGGAGTAGTTTCTATTCAGCCCTTTGCTTTCAAACCACCCCTCTCCTCTGCATTTTAGGGTTTTTTTTCCCTCCCTAGTTAGCACTATCTTTTAGATCTGGCCTCCAGCCTGATAAAGGAGCTCAGGCTGCTTTTCGAAATCAAACAGTCCTTCTAATCAGATTTAATCTCCCCCTCTCCCTGGGCACACCGTTCATCCCGCTATGATGGCACCGAGGACAGTCGTATTGCCTACCCCTCTTTGCATTTCTCCAAGAGAAGTGCTCCTCTAAAATACCAGACCCTAAAGATGTAACAGTGTAACTATCCAGACAAATGAGAAACTGAGAAGCAAATACTTCACAGCCAAAAAGGGAGAAACTATCTTACTTACAATAATATAGCAGCACAATATACAATGTTATTCTCTTTCCATAAATACAAAGATTGAGACTGCTAAAAGAGCCCTTCTTATCTCTGCAGTGAATAACACCGTAGGCAGAAAAAAACAGTGGGCAGAGAAACACAGATGCAATGAACTCTCAGTAGGATCAGTCACTGCAGGCCAACACAAGAAGTAAAATACACTCAGCTTTTATTAACTGTTGTTTAGTTGCTAAGGCAAGTCTAATTCTTTTGTGACTCTCTGGACTGGATGTAGCCCACCAGACTCCTCTGTCCATGGGACTATCCAGGTAAGAATTCTGGAGTGGTTGGCCATGTCTTTCTCCAGGGGATCTTTCCGACCCAGGGATAAAACCCTTGTCTCCCACTGGCAGGTAGATTCTTTACCACTGAGTCACCTGGGAGGCCCCAAATTTTATGAGTAAATAACATCAAAGTGAAATGCAAGTTGCTCAGTCATGTCTGACTCTTTGCGACCCCATGGTCTATACAAGTCCATGGAATTCTCCAGGCCAGAATACTGGAGTGGGTACATTTTCCCTTCTTCAGGGGATCTTCCCAACCCAGGGATTGAACCCAGGTATCCTGCATTGCAGGCGGATTCTATACCAGCTGAACCACAACGGAAGCCCAAAAATACTGGAGTGGGTACCCTATCCCTTCTCCAGGGGATCTTCTTGACCTAGGAATTGAGCCAGGGTCTCCTGCATTGCAGGCAGATTCTTTACCAACTGAGCTATCAGGGAATAACATCAAAATACACTCCTAAATCATTTCTTAAAATCATAAAATATCTTTTCTTGGAATGTGTTCCCTTTCTATTTTAAAAGTTTCTGTTAACTTGAATTAATAACATCCCAGTTACTTCTCTTGAGGTCCTTTGCCTTTTGTACTGTAAACATGAGATTTGTGTAAAAATTTGTATTATAAAGTGCAAGATGTTGATCTAAAAAAAAAAATCCCAAGGTTTCAGTGAGAAATATTAAATAATGTACACTTTGGCTATTTCTGGTTATTCTGTCCTTTTTCCTAGTAAGAGAATTCCAGTTTCACTCAGGGTAGCAATGCATATAGCAAAAAGGTTCAGTTTTCTACCCTCCCTTGTAGCTAAATATGGACATGTGATTAAGTTATGACCAATGACATAGTTTATTTTTTTTAAGTACTGTATGAGATGTCTAGAAAATCTTTGTTTCTTCTTGCTGCTTAGAACATAGATGTGATGGCTGGAGCTTCCAGAATCATTTTAGATTACTGAGAATGAAAGCTACATGCCAGGATAATGAGAACAAATATGAAATGAGCCTGAGTCCATGGTAACCATGGTGGAGTTACCATTGTAACCCTGGGTTTCTCACCTCTAAGTTTTTTGTTGTTGTTTTTAATATGAAAGAGAAAATCTTATTTTTCTTAAACTGATATTACTCTGGGTTTCCTAGCATAGACAATCCAAAGTAATCCTACATAATAGATTATGCAAATATTAGGGCCTCTAACTTTAGACCAGCCTTGTATTACTCTGGATCTTAAAAATGAATATGTTGTTTTAATTTGAAGCATCTAAGCACAAAGGCTATGTTTTGGGCTCCCTTCTCATTGGAAATCCATTGTTAATTGGAATTGATTTCGATTTTTGATAAGTACAATTAATATTGGATATTTCCTTCTTTTAAGAAGGATATGGCTCATGGTGGGAATCTTCTGTGCCTACAATGTACTTGCAAGGCTATGGATTTCACCAGCAAAACTAAACAATGAAAAATAATTGAAAAACAACTCACAAGTTCACTGGTTTCCACATCAAAGCCATTCTGATACTGTCGGGAACTCCTCAGGCTTTTATGAAGAGAACGCCTAACTATGGGATGAGTCAAACCCATGGGAGGCTTTTCATCAGCGACTTTAAATTCTTCTGACTGGATCTGGCTTCCTGAAATCTAGAAGAAGAACAAAATATTGAGTTGTGTGTCTAGATGGATGTAACTTTCAAGTTTAGAACCAGTAACTATCATTTGTCAGGCATCTATTTTGTGTTAGGTGCTTTAAAAAAAAAAAATATATATATATATATATATATATCTATATATATATATATATAACAACTTTATTGAGACAAAATTCACATGCCATGAAATTCACCCTTTTAAAGCACTTTTTCTAGCATATTCAGGTGGTGCTCATCACTACAAACAAAACTAGTGGAAGTGATGGAATTCCAGTTGAGCTATTTCAAATCCTTAAAGATGATGCTGTGAAAGTGCTGCACTCAATATGCCAGCAAATTTGGAAAACTCAGCAGTGGCCACAGGACTGGAAAAGGTCAATTTTCATTCTATTCCCAGAGAAAGGCAATGCCAAAGAATGCTCAAACTACCGCACAATTGCACTCATCTCACATGCTAGTAAAGTAATGCTCAAAATTCTCCAAGCGAGGCTTCAACAATACATGAACCGAGAACTTCCAGATGTTCAAGCTGGATTTATAAAAGGCAGAGGAACCAGCAATCAAATTGCCAACATTCGTTGGATTATTGAAAAAGCAAGAGAGTTTCAACCAAACATCGACTTCTGCTTTATTGACTATGCCAAAGGCTTTAACTGTGTGGATCACAACAAACTGTGAAAATTTCTGAAAGAGATGGGAATACCAGAACACCTGAACTGCCTCCTCAGAAATCTGTATGCAGGTCAGGAAGCAACAGTTAGAACAGGACATGGAACAACAGACTGGTTCCAAATAGGGAAAAGAGTATGTCAACGCTGTATATTGTCACCCTGCTTATTTAACTTATATGCAGAATATATCATGAGAAATGCTGCGCTGGATGAAGCACAAGCTGGAATCAAGATCGCTGGGAGAAATATCAATAACCTCAGATATGCAGATGACACCACCCTTATGGCAGAAAGTGAAGAGGAACTAAAGAGCCTCTTGATGAAAGTGAAAGAGGAGAGTGAAATAGCTGGCTTAAAGCTCAACATTCAGAAAACGAAGATCATGGCATCCAGTCCCATCATTTTATGGCAAATAGATGGGAAAACAATGGAAGCAGTGACAGACTTTATTTTGGGGGGCTCCAAAATCACTGCAGATGGTGACTGCAGCCATGAAATTGAAAGGTGCTCACTCCTAGGAATAAAAGTTATGACCAACCTAGACAGCATATCAAAAAGCAGAGACATTATTTTCCTAACAAAGGTTTGTCTAGTCAAGGCTATAGTTTTTCCAGTAGTCATGTATGGATGTGAGAGTTGGACTATAAAGAAAGCTGAGTGCCGAAGAATGAATGCTTTTGAAGTGTGGTGTTGGAGAAGACTCTTGAGAGTCCCTCGGACTGCAAGGAGATCCAACCAGTCCATCCATCCTAAAGGAAATCAGCCCTGAATATTCATTGGAAGGACTGATGCTAAAGCTGAAACTCCAATACTTTGGCCACCTGATATGAAGAGTTGACTCATTTGAAAAGACCTTGATGCTGGGAAAGATTGAAGGCGGGAGGAGAAGGGGATGACAGAGGACAAGATGGTTGGATGGCATCACTGACTCAATGCACATGGGTTTGAATAAGCTCCAGGAGTTGGTGATGGACAGGGAGGCCTGGCGTGCTGCAGTCCATGGGGTTGCAGAGTCAGACACGACTGAGCGACTGAACTGAACTAAACATGTGCTTATTTATTAACCTTGCAGCAGCCTCACATGGTAGGTTTTATATTTCAAATGTGGAAACTGAGACTCAGAAGAGTTAAATTACTTGTCAGAAAACAAAAAATTTTTGACTTAACTTTTTTGGAACCCACCCTCACCCCCCTCCCCGCCATGTGCTCCCAAAGGTTAATATTTAGAACAGAGAATTACTAGAAACAAGCCACATAGTCAACTTTAGAGAAATGATCAAGCAGTTTATTACACATTAATGTAATTACTGCTGAGGACATATAAAATGATAGTATTTGGATGATATGTATCTGAAATGTGAAGAAAAAATAAAAATATGTACATATTAGTTACAGTTGTCAAAGCAAATGTATAAACTTTTACAAATGTAAGAATTGTGTTTACAGGATAAATATTTTTCAGTTATTTATTCTGCAAAATTGCTCAAGTGACTAATTTCAATAAAAAGGCAAATCAATAATTATCAATAGAACCTGCTTTAGGAAATAGAGTGAATAGTTGTTATTGTTGTTGTTTTGAAGGAAAACCAAACTCAGGAATTCCCTGAGGCCCAGAGGTCAAGAGTTCGCACTTTCACTCCTGTGGGCCCAGGGTTTGATCCCCAGTCAGGGAACTAACATCTTGCAAGCCAAAAATAAAAAACAAAACACCGAACTATTCACTTCCAAGAGCCATGAGTCTTGCTATTGGCTTCATTAGGATGATCTGGGAAGTACTTTAAGGTCTCATAGGACCTCTCCCAACTACCAGAGATCCTGGCCTCAGTCTCTTACCCCGACCACTACTCTGAACATCCCTGATCTACTGGGGGAAGGACCCATTAGTCTGAACAGGCAACCAAGAATCACTGTTGTTTTAAACGACCAGTTCAAAATGTTTTTGGCATTTTCTTTTATTTCCTTCCCTCCCCATCTTTCTCTTTCAAGATTCTTTCAATGACTCTGAATTAAAGTCTCAGATGTATACTTGGCATCTTTCTGATACTTCTCATTTCTCAGTACAGCATTAGCTATGTGATATTTTAATAAAGAAAGAATACTATATTAAAGAAAAAACAACAGGAAAACTTCCCAAGAAGCAGATACCTGCGTGTTTGCAAGCCTGAAGTAGACCCCCTCCTTCTTCATTAGTTCTCTGTGGCTTCCTTGCTCCACAATGATTCCATCGTCAAAACCAGCGATGACATCTGCATTTCGGACTGTAGACAGTCGGTGTGCTATCACTATGGTGGTCCGGCCTTCCCGGGCCTAGAGGGGAAAAGGACAGGCACGAAGGGCGGCAGGGTTACACCATCCTTGCACTGTTGATCAACACACAGTGAAGCACGCAGATGGGGGTGTCTGTGGTTAATGGAGAGCAGCTCACCATCCCTGTGTGATCAGGGCACAAAGGCATCACTCACATGTGAATGGACACAGGGCATTTAAATTCTGGACCAGACAGGAGGCCAGTACCCTAGGATGAAGATGGATAACTCTGGAGTTCTCTAATGTTTTCACACCATTGTGAGGAGCCCTGCTTCTGAGTTATATGATATGCTAAAGACTTTAGCAGAAACGTGTTCAGAAGTTGTTGCCACATAAGGCCTTCTCCAGAGCACTTCTGTATGATTTCTTCTGAAGTGCCTGCAATTCTGTAATTAGTGTGATTGTAATTCTGATGGACTATGTGCAGGCACCTTAGGCGAAAACATATCCTGAGGTCTGGATGGTTTAAATTATGGTTCAAAGACCATCTCAATCACAAACTCTGGAGTGGGGCCAGTAACTGTGACTTTTAACAAATACTTTGGGTGGTTTTTATGGATACTGAAATCTACAAATCACCCCCTAAGTAGTTCAGTGAACTCACATGTCATTAGCTTGATGGGTTTATGAATGGGCATTTATACCCTGGAAAATGTCCATCAAATTATTTACATTATGTCATTAACAATAGTTATTCTTTTTAATATTCATTACCCTGCAGCAGCAGCAGCTGCTGCTGCTGCTAAGTCGCTTCAGTTGTGTCCGACTCTGTGTGATCCCATAGACGGCAGCCCATCAGGCTCCCCCGTCCCTGGCATTCTCCAGGCAAGAACACTGGAGTGGGTTGCCATTTCCTTTCCAATGCATGAAAGTGAAAAGTGAAAGGAAGTCGTTCAGTCGTGTCCGACTCTGCGACCCCGTGGACTGCAGCCTACCGGGCTCTTCCACCCACGGGATTTTCCAGGCAAGAGTACTTGATTGGGTTGCCATTGCCTTCTCCTATCAGACTAACAACTTCTTAAGACCAATCCTACCTACTCTGAGGCAATAAAACCACATTGTTAGGATGGTATTTAGGGTGTGGCCCAAATCACCTAAGCAGTTAAAAACATAAAAACGAGAGGCTAGATTCATAATAGCCAAAAAGTGAGAAGAATCCAAATGTTCAGCTGATCAAAAGATAAACAAAATGTGGTATATCCATACAATGGAATAGCACTGGGCCAGAAAAAGAAATGAGATTTTGATACGTGTTTCAGTATGGATAGATCTTGAAAATATGATGCTAACTTAAAGAACTCTGTTAAAACAGACCATGCCTTGCATGATTCTATTTATAGGAAATGTCCAGAATGGAAAAATCCAGAGAGAGAGAAAGATTAGCAGTTGCCATGCTCAAGGGTGAGGGTAGAATAGAGAGTGAGTACTATGGGGTACAAGGGTTTGTTTGTTTGTTTGTTTTTTGGAATGATGAAAATATTCTGCAGTGAGATCATGCAGATGGTTGCAAAATCTTGTGACTATATTAATACTAAAAACCAATGAACTGTGCATTTAAATAGGGTGAACTTCATGGTACATGAATCTTTTTAAAAGATTTATCAATCTTTTTAAAAAGAGCATCCACAAAAATTCTGAAAAAGTTAATAAGTATCTGGGTAATATCTCCACTAGATACTGAAACATAAAAAGCTACAGCAATTAAAACAATAAAATCCAGGGGAAGCTATCACATGAATGGACAATTTGGTAAACAGAACCAAACAGAGATTCCAGAATAGACGTACATTTTTAAGAATTAGTGTGTGATAAATATGCTTTGTCTATCAGTAGAGAAAAGGCAGACTATGTGATTAATGGTACTGAGTCAATTGTGTAAGCCACCTGGAAAAAAAATTATGTGGTCTTTCTTCTTCAGGCCTTTTACTAATAACCAGATGAATCAATTATGTTTCAATAAATATAAAAGAGCCTGGTAGCTCAGATGGTAAAGAATCTGCCAGCAATGCGGGGAACCCAGGTTTGATCCCTGGGTCAGGAAGATCCCCTGGAGAAGGAGATGGCAACCCACTCCAGAATTCTTGCCTGGAAAATCCCATGGACAGAGGAGCCTGGCCGGTTACCATTGATGGGGTTGCAGAATCAGACACAACTGAGCGACTAACACACACACACACACATGAAAGCATAAAAAGACAGAGACTAGAGCGTAACTCTACTGGACAACACTTAAGACTGTTCTTTGATTTTTAGCAATTGAGCCCCAAAGGAAACCTTCATAAATCTTTACTGATATACTAATAAGGAAGTTGCACAACTTTGTCCATGTGTGATAAGGTATATAGAAAATAATTTGATCAATTCATGATACTAACAGTGATGAGTAACTGCTAACAGTGGCTGGGTTTAGCATTATGATAACAATAGGTTAACGCTATGTCAATTAAAAAAAATACAAACAACGGAATTGGGAGTCAGACTTGTAAGTAAATGAACGGTGTGAAAGAGAAACAAAGTATGTATTCGTGAATTTCAAAGTTAGCAACTGTCACTCTTGACCAAAGAATTTTGACCAGAGTAGAGGAGATTTGTGGAGAAGGCAATGGCACCCCACTCCAGTATTCTTGCTGGAAAATCCCATGGACGGAGGAGCCTGGTGGGCTGCAGTCCATGGGGTCACGAAGAGTTGGACACGACTGAGCAACTTCACTTTCACTTTTCACTTTCATGCATTGGAGAAGGAAATGGCAACCGACTCCAGTGTTCTTGCCTGGAGAATCCCAGGGATGGGGGAGCCTGAGGGGCTGCCGTCTATGGGGTCACACAGAGTCTGACACGACTGAAGCGACTTAGCAGCAGCAGCAGCAGAGATTTGACACAAAAGAATACTTTCAAATACCCCTACGATGACAAGACACTGGCAAACAAATATCCTAGATTCAAGGAGACCAACTATTAAGAAATTTGAAACTTCTAATTTTGGATGTTGCAGGTGGGCTTCCCTGGTGGCTCTGATGGTGAAGAATCTGATTGCAATACGGGAAACCTGGGTTCGATCCCTGGGTTGGGAAGATCCCCTGGAAGAGAGCTTGGCAACCTCCTCCAGTATTCCTGCCTGGAGAATCCCACAGACAGAGGAGCTTGGCGGGCTGCAGTGCATGGGGTCACAAAGAGCTGGACACAACTGTGTGATTAAGCTCACAGCACAGGAATGAAAGGTAGGCCCAAACAGAGGAAGCACTCCTCTATTAGGCTTTTTGACTTCTGGGAGGAAAAAGCATAAATGGAAACTTTGAGGGATCATTTCATTAAATCACTATTTTCATTCTTTACCTGCCCCTGCAGTATGGAAACACTATGAGTAGAAGAGGGACATAGGTACAAAACTTTGTGATTATTGACTTTCTTTAAAAAAATCAAAATATCAAGTCTGCTGTTCTATTCTTCTTTAAGATTCTATACTGAAAAACCTATTATTTATTTTGAAGAATGGTTGCTATCTATTGAGCCGAAAGCAGATATGGTCATTAATTATTTGTTTCTAATGTAGAACTGTATTATTCAATGAGCTAGACCATGGTAATCAATTCAGTAAAAATTTATTCAGGCTTTACTATGTGCAGGCACTGGAGTGGGTGTTATACAGTAAACATGAGCTATTTATTAGTTCTGCCTTTTAGGAGAGAGAGAGAGAGAAAGCATATAAATAAATAGTTAAGTACAATAACATGGTGCCAGACAAGAGACAGTGATAAATGTAGAAAGGGGCTACAAAAGGGAAATATTATGCTTCCAGGTTAGGTAATCAGAGAGGAGAAACAGTAATAGTGTTACATCCTTATGCTCCTCAAAGGACAGAGAATTACAAAACTCAACTTTCATTGTTAAAAGACAGTTGGTTTTTAACCAGATGGACCAGCCGACTGACTGACCAGTATCACTGGGAGAGAGTGCAATAATGAAGGACTTCCCTCTTAAAGACATAGTTTATTGTCTGGAAAACATATCAGTTATCTTGCAATGTATGGAGTCTATTCAGTAGATTATAACCATCTGTAGCAACTATGGTAGATAACAAATGGCCACAAACACTTTGCGGCTATTCCCTTTGGAGATGGACTGTATTTTTCCACCTCCTCAAATCTGGGCAGGCCATGCGACTAGTTTTAAGCAGAACATGTGAAGGAATGAATGCTTGTCCAATGTCCGAAGCATAGACTTCAAGAGGCCTTATAGCTTCTGTGTCTGCCAACACAAATTGCTAAAATTCAAAGAAGTAATGTGTCTAAATATGAATTAAAACTTGCAAGGATACAACTTTTGTTGGCAGAATTCACATCATGAAAAACTTGTCAGCAATTCTGTTTGTTTAGCATAGCAAGGGCTACTATCCTGAATGCACACGTCCTAGAAAGTTTTGGAACCTAAGTCCTAGGGCTGACTAGGAGTTTTTTCCCATAAATATCCCTTATCATACATAACCTTATGCTAAAAGAAATCTATATTGACATGTTTTAAATTAATTGTTTAACGAATGCATGTATTGGTTTTCATGATTTAAGTCACTTCTAATTAATCAACCAAATATAAGTCCCCTATGTATTATATTTTGGTTCCTTGAGACTTAATATACATGAAAGCAATGTAATTCAGTACAAAAATTTATGAGGAATAATTATCATATTCTCTCATTAATTATTAAATTACATTATATAAAATAAGCCAAAATGTTAATATGATAAACCACAAAGCCTGAATTAACTACAGTTTATAGCACACAAGGAGGTTGTGTTTACTTAGGATTCAAGTATACATTTTTCTGAGAAAATAAGGTTCATACAGCTCATCTGTATAATTTCAATATATATATATCAGATATATATATGATATATATATTATATATACATACACATATATGTGTATGACTGAATCATTTTGCTGTACACCTGAAACTAATACCACATTGTAAACCAACTATATTTCAATAAAAACTGAAAAATAAAGTAGGTCAATTCAAAAAAACAAAATTTCAAGAGGCAATTTGGATAGACTGTTAAGTAACTTGCACATTTTACGACAAAACTTTCTGAAGTCAAAAATGTTCATGATATTTATGTGCTTGAAATCTATTTACATAGTGTCATCTGACTCTAGTTTTTATACTATGTTGTTATGACAGATGACATCAGCACTAACCTTGAAAGTGTCCCAAGATAAGGTTCATCCTGTGAAGCTTCAGCTTAGTAAAGACGATAGTGAGAGATTTAGAAACACTGAGCCAGGCCCATGAGTTCAGCAGCCTTGAAATATGTTCCTTATTTATATGCTTAAAGAAACACACACAAATTGAACTTTATTTCCAGAGAAGCACCCATTCACTTTTATGAACAGATAAAGATGATGTACTGCTACAAAATAAGGCAAGTATTTTGAACTGCTTTTCAGATGGACAACTGGGTAAGTAATCAGAATTTTCTGTGTACATTTTACCACAAGAACTTTTGATCAAAGTCCTAACCTATATGTAAACAAACAAAACCCCCAAAGCTAAGCAGTTCACTGCACAGGCCTGGACTGGGGGATAACTGCACCTTGGTCCAACAAAGCAAGCCAGCAAATGGGCTGCCCACCTCTCTGCAACGTGCCCTGACAGAAAGGAGAAGTCAAGAAAGTCCCATGGCATTGACCTGTACACACTGCTGTATTTAAAATGGATAACCAACCTACTGTATAGCACAGGGAACTCTGCTCAGTGTTATGTGGCAGCCTGGATGCGAGGCGAGTTTGGGGGAGAATGGATACGTAAATGCTGAGTCGCTCTGCTGGCACCTGAACCTATCACAACATTGTTAATCAACTACACTCCAAACGAAACACCACGTTAAAAAAAAGCCCCACGGGAGAGCTGCATCTGCTCTCATATTCATGTTTTTCAGCCTAGGCCCGCAAAGCATTGGTAAGAATTTCAATAAAGTTTCAGGGGGCTGGCCCTTCAGGCGCTGAGGAGCCACTGACCTTATCCAGGGCCGCCTGAACCTCGGCTTCACTCTCCGTGTCCAGCGCTGAGGTGGCCTCGTCCAGCAGGAGGATCTTGGGGTTGCGAACCAGGGCCCGGGCGATGGCGATTCTCTGCTTCTGTCCACCGCTCAGCTGGACCCCTCTTTCTCCAACCAGGGTGTCAAATTTCTACAGCAGAAAGCATGGTAGAGCTCTTGAAATATTTCAAATAGAAAAAGCTATGGAGTCTAGGAATTCATGGAAGACAACAGGGCGCTTCATTTTGACTAGTGTAATGAGTCACAAATCATAATAAATCATATTACATTCTCAAAAACTACTAACACAAACTCTGTAGAAAATTTCCTATGAGTCATTGTACCAAGCTACACTCCTTGACCCTCCAAATGGATAATTCAAGGGACTTACCTAGCAAATTTGGACAACCTGGAACCTCAAACATTATTAGCTTTATTAAGCTTTGAAGAAAGAACTCGGTGGCATGAAGTCAAGTTCAAGGGCATGTAAATTAACAGAGGCTTTACCTGTGGTAATCTCATGATAAACTCATAGGCGTTGGCTTCCTTCACAGCTTGCTTTATTTCATCCATGGTGACATTTCCACGGCCGTAACGGATATTTTCAGCAATGGTGGTAGCAAAGAGCACTGGCTCCTGACTCACCACTCCGATTATTTCCCTCAGATACTTTACATTAAATGTCCTAATATCCTGCCCATCGATGGTAATCTGAAGAAACAAGATACTTCCATTAAATATTTTAAACCATCTGACATTGAAAGCATTTGTTACCAAAAAAGCCTTAGCTAATACATGATTCACGTTGTACAGCAGAAACCAAGACATCATTGTAACGGAATTATCCACCAATTAAAAAAAAATAACAATAAATGCAACGGGTCCATACAAACTGAGTGAGCTATTTATTATTTTACCACATGACATGTAAATAAAATGGTGCTAATAAAATTTTTTCTTTTCCTTTTTTTGGCCATGCCGCTTGGCTTGCGGGATCCTGGTTCTCAATCAGGGAATCAAATCCAGGCCCACTGCAGTCAAAGTGCTGAGTCCTAAACCACTCGACCACCAGGGAATTCCTACTAAAGTTTCTTCATTAGCACTCACATAATATTAAAAGTCAGCAGCAGTAATTTATATCTTTGTTCTTTTAAAAGACACTTTAATGGGATTATCAGCTATTTCTGCTTGCTGTGTTTATAAAGATCTTATATTTTGAATGCTTTAATCTTTTATTTAAATTATTACCATTCAATTTATACATTGGAATCTATTATTTTAATTTGGGTGTTTTCAACATTGGTACAGAGAAGGCGATGGCACCCCACTCCAGTACTGTTGCTGGAAAATCCCATGGATGGAGGAGCCTGGTAGGCTGCAGTCCATGGGGTCGCTAAGAGTTGGACATGACTGAGCAACTTCACTTTCACTTTTCACTTTCATGCACTGGAGAAGCGACTTAGCAGCAGCAGCAGCAGCAGCAGCAACACTGGTAAAACCATCTTTTAAATAATCTTTATCAGAACTTTACATATTATTTTTAGAATATAGCTCAATAAAATCTGTTTGCTGACGAGACCAAAAAAAAAAAAACCAAAACCTTAGCTAATGTTTAACTTATTTCAGTGGTTAGAAATGGGAATTGGAAATCAAGAGCAATGTGCAAGCCTAAAAATAAAGTCTTTTCTCTCTTTTGACTTTATTATCTTATGTATACTGTTTTTCATGGATGGAATATTCTCCATAAATGATTATATACTGAGTTATGTATTTTGGCATAACTATGTATTTTTGCTTACCATTATTAAATCTGAATTCACTGTCCATTTACCTGCCTAGTCTACATATCACTTTGATGGCATTATGGTGTTTTACTCTACATAATATATCAATACCATAACATACTTCAGCATTTCCCACCTGCTGAGTATTTGGCTTCGTGCAAAGCACACTGAAGGACAATCATAGTAGAAGGACAGAATTACCAGACTGAAGAGAATGTTTTATTTTTTCTTCTCCAATAATAACTGCTTAACTCATACGATGACTGGCACATGTTGGGTATTCATTATTTGCTGAATAAAGGTTGAACAAACTCTCTAAAAAGATTTTTAATAATTTACAGTGGCAGCAGGAATATATAAATATATATTTGCTTCACTGTAATTTACTGGCTTTTATCATATTAATCTGTCTTTTCTAATTAAAAAGTATATGGTATAGCTTATTTTTAATTCATATATAAGTGAAATTGAGCATTTCTTGACTCTTTTTCACAAATCTACATTTATTCTCAAAAGATAAGCATGTTCATATCCTCTGATAGATTCATATTAATTTATAAAAGAGTAATATAATAGTTTTACCATATATCATGAATTTTTCATTCAATTTATTTCTTTCTTAAACTATAGCTTTACTGATTTTTATTTGAGAGAGGTTTAAGGGAAAACTGAATCAATCAACTGTACCACTGGGCATTTTTTTCATTATTTCAACAGTAAGAAAACAGTTAAATCACAATGTGAACAGTGAATATCTCTAAGGCTTTTTTTTTTTTCCTGCTGACATGTATTTTCTTTTAAAAATGTATTACTCCAATAGTAATTTTTAAAATAAGATGTTCTGAAATGCTTATCCTCAATGTAAGTATTTACTAGGTTCTTTTTTAAAAATAAAGAAAACTGTTTATACTTCAACCAACCTAGAGTTTACTTTAGGAAATGAGAAGGGGCCCATGTTCCTACTTGGTGTATCAGATTTTTCAAAGAAATTTTGTTAATTTTATTAAAGAAAGTAAATAATTCGTGTATCCTAGAATCTCTGTCCTATATTAATGTCTTTTTGTGTTTTTATGTTTTTCTGTGTAACTTGTAAACTTCTGTTTTCATAATTATAATACATTTCAAAGTCAGGTAAACTCAACGTTCGCAAGTCAGTACAACTGAGGAAATTTGAATATTGACTGTGGGCCCCTATTGTATTAATGTTAAATTTACTGAATTTGATCATTGTTTTGTGATTAAGTAAGAGAATGTTGTCTTCTCAGAAAATACATTCTGCTTTGCTATACGCCTGAAACGAACACAACATTGTAAAAAAAACCTATAATCTAATAAAATTAAAAAAAGAAATTATATTCTAATGTATGTAAGGGCCAAGGGGCCATAATATCTTTAACTTACTTTCAAAGTTTCAGGAAAAAACCGGTATGTATGTTTGTGTTGTGTTTTATACATGCACACAAACATGCAGTAAGAAAGAGATGATAATAAGGCAAGTAGGTCAAAATAAAAACAATTAATAAATCTGGGTGAAGAGTATATGTGAGTTCCTTACTTGCAACTTTCTGTAAGTTTCAATTTATAATAAAAATTTTAAAAGATCAAAAAACTATACCCTAGGCCATTACTGTTTCTCATGTCCCCAGTTTCATGGAGACTGTTCCACTTTCCCCTTCAGATATCTCAACACTGAAGAAAACTCAACTGTCTTTGATGAATTTAATTACTGCCCTAAGATTCCTTGTGACCCTGAACACAAGCTTATTGACGATTACTAATATGGAACATTTGTAACCAAACTCAGTAAGTCATTGAAAATAATCCTCTCAGTGGTTTGGATGACTATTTTCCAGTGACATCGTGCATTATGAAAAGCTTAGTTGGAACAGAGGAGAACATTGTCTAGCTTCTTTGAATTTTATCATCTTGACTACTTTTGTCAAAATATCCCAAGGGTTTGAAGGTCTTATCCAGCTGCATTGCAATTCCATAGCCTTTATCTTTTTTTAACCAAAATTGGATTCACATGCAAATATGTTACCAAAAAACACATTTCTAAGGGCTATTTGATACGCAGCTTCCCATTTTGAAGAGCGGGTTCTTCCCACTTACCCTCCCCACATCAGGGTCATACAGCCTCTGCACCAGCTGGACTACTGTGCTCTTCCCACAGCCGCTGTTCCCAACCAGGGCCACCGTCCGCCCGCTCTCTACCCTCAGGTTGAGGCCCTTCAAGATCTTTAAGGGAAGAGAGAAAAGAGTACACTTCACATCAAAAGCCTGAAAGAGAAGTAATCTGACTCAATTTTAAAGTTGGAAAATAGTATTAAATAAGGGACTATAACCCTCAAAGGAAAAGGCACATACATATGAAAATAATAGAGACTGGATTCCTGAAGATGATTAAACAATCAATCAAGTTAGGAATCCCTATAAATACAACTTATAATACCTGGACATCAGGCCGAGCAGGATAAGAGAAATGAACGTCTTTGAACTCCAAATTCCCTTTGATGTTGTCTGGTTTGTGTCCTCTCTCTGAAAAACTGTCAATTTTAGGATCCTAAACAAAACAAAATTCAATGGCTATTCCATCATAGGACAAACAATTGCATTTTTAAGGAATATGCCTAAGCAATTCCAAAAACAGGACCCAGAAAGCATTATTCCCTTCACGTGAGTCAGAACCCAAGTTGAAGACTGTATATGTGTGTGTGTGTGTTTATGTGTGTAAGGAAGTATTCCTTCTCTGAAAATAGGTTTCTATTAAAAAGTACATAAGGGATATATTATTTTCATTTCATATGATATTTCACTTTAAGTTTCTGGCATATCCTCATAAATTTTCTAAATATACTGCAATTACAAAATATACAATTGATATATCCAGGTATTTCAGCGTTTAGTGAAAATTAGCTTATTCCTAAACAATAAGTGTGATGGACTGGATTGAGAAAATTGAACAATTGGTTAGGGACAAGTTAGTTTGGAATGATATAAATTTTCAATATATGCAGAAGCTGAACAATTTTCTCATGACTTAGATTAATGAAACAGCAATTGCTTGGACTAGACAACTACATTTCAGTTAGCTAGTCAGCATTTTCTCTGTGTAAATCCAGAGACCACCTTTAATGTGTCAAAATGATTTTCTTTATTTCACTTCAGTCAGGATAACTTATGCAATACAATTGATTCAAAATTATATCATATATACAGTGATCTTTTTTTTTTGAGTGAGGGAAACCCACAGCAAAACATACTATCAATTTTGGTCCCACCAATCATTTTTCCATCCACTCATCCTGTCTACAAAGCATAATATTCTCTGTCTGGCTACAAAATGAAAGAGAAAAGGAGAAAAACTAGGAAGACAAACATCTTTGCTTTGAACTCTAATAATAACACACCAGTTCAGATGCACTTTCCTAAGTGAGATCAGTGCTATTTGATTACAGATAAGCATTCAGAAATATTTTTTCTTTAAAATAAAGTTTATTGGAGAGAGAATTATTTTTTAATCTGTTCTCCTTTATGAAAGTTCTTTCCACATTCTGCCTTTTATTACCCAATTGGCTAACTCAAAACTTAAATTTATTAAACCCTAACTTGAGGCAGGCACAGTAATAAGCACTCCTAACCTCATTTATTCCTCACTTGAAATCCCATTTCTATTCTTTATTATTATTTTGTATTGATTCTTTAATTTGGAACCAGTGTGAATGTTACAAATAGTCAAGTCTAGGCTTAACCAAAAAAGTTTCCTCATCATTTAGAGCTGGTTTTGATTACTGATCTTGGGATCCTTTGAGTTCTCAGACTCAGAATATAATGCAATAATTAACCTTGAAAAGAGGTACTTTTTCAAGCTTTCACAAATATTCAAAAGAGGCATTTGGTTTTATTCATTAATAAGCAGAGGTTTTTCATGTCACTTAATTTTTACAGGACATTTAACATAAAGCCAGATTTAATTACCCAGGCCTCAAAAAAAATTTCAGCATTAAAAACAATAAATGACTCACGTTATCAATAATAGCAAAGATTGCATATGCTGCTCCTCTTGCATTGGCAAAAGCGTCAATACAGGGAGCAGCCTGTCCAATGCTGAAGGCTCCGATCAGGATTGAGAAAAAGACCTGAGCAAAAGAACACAAGGAAAAGTTACATGTCCCATTTCAGTGTCCACTGCCATCTCAAACACAATGTGTTTGGAACACAGGCTACCCAAAGCGTCAAGATTAGGTCTATCCCTTGAAAACTTTTTTCAGTACAAGAGCAAAATTTACAAGGTAAATTTTTTTGCACAAATGGGTTTCTTCAACCTCAAAAATATTTTTTCATCTATCTTGTCAAAGTATTGGTTGTTCTTCTCCTGGGCTTAGACAAAATGACAAAGATTTTTCAAATCTGTTGCCTTGATTCTGAAGCCATTGCCACCAGAGGAAAATATTTTCTGTCAGTATTATTCAGTACTAAATTATTTTCTCTAACTATGCATGGAATCACACAGAATGTTCAAGATGAAACAAGGTAGATTTTGGCCCCATATAACTTTCCTTAAAAAGTGCCATGTTATATATATATACATTTTGATAAGATTTTTAACATTAAAGAGTAACGGTTCATGCATTATACATCACATCTGTGTGCATTGATTAATAATTCCTCTACACAATTAGCCTGTACTACAGGACACAAACTTAACACATTTCCCTTCATTTTTTTTTTTTTTTCACTAGGAAAACAAATTGATACAGAAAAGTCAAGACTGTAGTTTCAGGAATCCAGGTTATTAGCATACGTTAACTGAAAAAAACCTAAGTGAAGAGAAATGACTCCTTTCTCTCTGGGCTTGGTGAAACATCTACTCATAGTTTGGCTTTTCTCAGAAGATGACAAATAACAATAACACTTAACATACCAGAACTCAAATATCTATCTACTGTCTGCAATACAGAGAAAGACCAGCAAGAGAGCAAAAAAATGTCCCTACCAGAAGCAATGCTAGAAAGTTAACACACTCGAGTTCTTGGTCTTTATGAAGAGGGCATCACTGGGCTCCCTGCATCATGCGAGTCACTCTGCTCCCCTGTTTGGGAGAAGTCACTGTCTACACCCAACAAATGGGGAGACCAGGCCAGACAGGATGAATACCAGAGTCAGGGCTCAATCTCCCTGCTGTGTAAAATTTAGCAAATGAGGAAGTAAAGAGAGGTGGAGTGCTTCCAAGCTGACAAGGAGAGGGGACCAACATGAGAAAAAACAGACTCAGCAGTGATGAAACCTCATCCAGCCAAACAGCCAAACACTTCAATGGGGGGTCTGAAAGTACCACTCTAGAGAACATTCTGAAATGATAAATTTCCATAATGCCCCTGTCATCATCAAGGGGTCAAACTGTGTTCCATGTCCTCTCTTTAGAAAGACAGGGAAGTGCAGGTTTTAAAACATGGCTAGTTGAATGGTTACATGTTGTCGTGACCACCACTGACATGGAAAGAAGGTCACAATATGTTGCTAGTTTATAAAAAAATTTACAAAAAGATATGCATAATGCAATTTAGGTTTCGAGAGAAAAAAACCCATATACAGAAAATAACCTGGAAGATATACACCAAAAGTCATCATTAAGCATACATGGATTTTGAGATCATAAGTAATTCTAATTGTAAGTAATTTCTAATTTTTAAAAGTACTCTAATCTTTTGTATAACTAGTATGCATAATTTTTCTAATCATAATGAACCTATTTTCATTTTATAAAAGGAAAAAGACTAAAATAATTTTTCATCTTGTATTTGGATAGACAATATGATACAAATTTAATGTTCTCTCATACTATGACCTATGTATAATAATGTTTACTTCTTTATATAATGAAAATCACAGGCACAATGAAGATGGTGCCAATTGATAGTTGTTCATTCATAAATTCTTTCCAGCTTTCTTTATATGCTCCATATGTTTCTCAATTGGTCTAACCACTTGCGATGCTCTGTGTATTCTAGAAGGCCAGCTCTGTCCACAGGACTGAGCAAAGATATGTCACAAGTAAAAAAGGTTAGAACCATGGTTCATCCTTCAAAAAGGAGGAAAATGAAAGAAGAGGTATATAGATAAACAATATTTTCAGATTTGTCACAAATATTAGGAAAACGACTTACTGTAATTGCATTTCCAATAGTGTATTCTTTGGCTATAACTAGAGTGGATCCATACCAGAAGGCCAGTGCATACGATGCATATATTAGCAGGAAGGCAGTGCCCATAGAGATGTTTGCTGAAATAGCTTTTTTAATTCCAATCCTTTTGGCATTTTCTAGATGTTTCTGATACCTACCAGAAAATGAAGGGGGTAATATGATAATAAGAATCCATGAAAGTGAAAGTGAAGTTGCTCAGTCGTGTCCGACTCGTTGCGACCCCATGGACTGTAGCCTACCAGGTTCCACCGTCCATGGAATTCTCCAGGCAAGAATACTGGAGTGGATTGCCATTTCCTTCTCCAGGAGATCTTTCCAACTGAGGGACCGAACCCTGAGAATCCATAATCTTAGCTATATTCCCCTCCTGGACAGCTAGAGGTTTAAGGGACAAAAACCATCAACCAAGAAACCCGTGGAGACACCCAGCTTCCCGGGAATTGAACCAATGCAGGGTCAGCCTGGACCAGAGCCCAGCTGAGCCTTTTCTCTACTGGCCTGGACCCATCTCCCTCGGTCCCCACCAGTTCCACCAGTGTTCCCATAGCTGATCCAGGAATGAACTCCCAACCCTGAGTGAACCTCACCATCAACCTTCATGGCCAGCATCACAAGTCAAGGTTAAGGAGGAAGAAGAGAAACCAAGCCTACCAGGAGTGACACCAAAATGTAAACTGCAAACACTATTTGGGACTCTTAAGGCAGTTATATTCTCAAGACAGGCTAATTTGTCTTCTCTGCTGTCCCACTGGGTGAAAGTGAGAGTGTTAGTCACTCGGTAGTGTCTGACTCTTTTCAGTCTCACGGATTGCAGCCCACCAGGCTCCTCTGTCCATGGGACTCTCCAGGCAAGAATCCTGGAGTGGTTTCCATTTCCTCCTCCAGGGGAGCTTCCTGACCCAAGGATTGAACCTGGGTCTCCTGCATTGCAGGCGGATTCTTTACCATCTGAGCCACCAGGGAAGCCTGACCCCGTTGGGTAAGGGACGGGAATTTTACCCGTTTGTGTACTTATACTCCAGCCTTTGCTTTTCTGCTTTGCTTTGGTTTCTGTTTTGTTCTGTTTTTGATTAAGCCAGGGTACAGGGTATAAAGAGGTCACTAATTATGGGATATAGTTTCTTACTCAACTCTTTTAGATTTTAGTTTCATCACTTGTAAAATGGAATTACCTTTTAAAAATGGAAGTATAGTTGATTTACAGTGTTGTGTTAGTTTCAGATGTGCAAAGAGATGCAGTTATACACACACACACACACACACACGTATTCTTTTCAGATTCTTCTACCTTACAGATTATTACAACATATTGAGTGTAGCTCCCTGTGCTATTCAGGTCCTTGTTGCTTACCTATTCTATATAGAGCAGTGAGTATATGTTAATCCTAAACTCCTAATTTCCCCTCCCCTCCTTTTCCTTTTGGTAACCATAAGTCTGTTTTCTATGTCTGTGAGTCTGTTTCTGTTTTGAAATAAGTTCATTTGTATCATTTTTCTAGGCTCCGTATTATCATAGGATATTTGTCTTTGTCTGGCTTACTTCATTCAGGATGACAAGCTCTAGGTCCATCCATATTGCTGCAAATGGCATTATAAAATGGAGTTACTAATGCCTACCTTGCTAGATGATTGCGAGGTTGAGGGACAATGTCAGAAAGTTGTTAGAACAGTGCTGGCACATAGTTGGCAAAATCTGATAAATCCTATTCTTATTATTATTACCATTATTATTGCTATTGTTTTAGAATTTAATCTCTTCTTAAATACCACTCATTCTGTTATAACCATAATTTTAGATATTAAGTAAAATCCATTATTACTGGCTTCTGGGATTTGACATAAAGGTACACGTGTCTAGAATGGTTCTGTTAAATAACAACATTTTTTCCATCAATTTCAGTTAAGCCTATCATTCCATACTAGATGCAGAGAGTGTATAAATTTAATTTTGGTTCCTTAAAGTCACAAAAGAAAAAATCCCCTGGATGTACAATGAAACTTATATCACATCCATTAGAATGTTTCTAACAGAAACAAACAACATCATATCTCTTTTAGTTTAACCAAATAAGATGCTGAGAATTTATTCATTTTTAAAAATGCATCCTGCCACCCAAAATTATATCTTTTAATTACTTAAAGCACCTAACTCTCCAGTGTTCTTTCCTCAGTGTTGGGCCATGCACTGACTTAGCAGAACTGCGTCCCTGGGGAGACAGCTGGCATCCCTCGCCCAGCGCTGTGCTGAATCCCAGGTGGCCTGGCTGCAAGGTGTGGGCAGGGAGGTTTACATCAGCCCCACGTGACATGGGTTCCAGGGACAAGGATGGACATGCTGTAATTACCTTCGCTTAGATGGCTCGCCTTTTGCAGCTAATGGAGCGGCACTGATTACACTCACATCCTGAGGTGTGTGGGCTATTGTGTGCAGGAAGCAGCAGTGAGAGAGAGAAAGGAAGAGGTTAGAGAATCAGGCACAGGTTGGCTGTCAAGAGGACTTAAGGAATAGAAAAACAGAAAATGAAAAAGAGGGGAGAGGGGAACCTTTGCTTTCAAGGCTAGAGAATTTCCAGAGAATTTCTCTTTCATAGAGTCGGGGGTATCAGGAGTCCTGCAGAATGGCAAAAGAAAATATTTTACATGGAGTCATACTTTAGTTATATTAGGGTATGTTATTATTTAAATAAAACTGGTTGGAGAGTTGAGTAGCCTTTATTAGTGGGGTTTGTTCTGGCCCATACATTTTTGTCTATCAACTCCCCTTAGAGCAGAGGCACTCGACCTGGAATCCCCGGTTAAGGAATTTGACCAGGGAAAAACTTACACTTTTAATTTTGCTAACCCCTAACCAAAATTCAGCATTGCCTTCGATTATCAGTGCAGGCAACAAGCCTCTGTAGTGTCAGCAGTAACTGTGAATGTATTGCCAATAGAAATCCCAGATCATTTTCATATCACATTCTACTTTTTACAGATATCTTGAAATACATTTTACCCACAGACCTACTTGGAATTACAGTAGGTATTAGACCTATAGTTAGTTCTTGATATTCAGTAGGTTAAAAATAGAGGCATGGATTTCAGTTCAGTTCAGTTGCTCAGTCTTGTCTGACTGTTTGCGACCCCATGAACTGCAGCACAACAGGCCTCCCTGTCCATCACCAACTCCAGGAGTTCACCCAAACCCATGTCCATTGTGTCGGTGAGGCCATCCAACCATCTCATCCTCTGTTGTCCCCTTCTCCTCCTGCCCTCAATCTTCCCCAGCATCAGGGTCTTTTCAAATGAGTCAGCTCTTCGCATCAGGTGGCCAAAGTATTGGAGTTTCAGCTTCACCATCAGTCCTTCCAATGAACACCCAGGACTGATCTCCTTCAGGATAGACTGGTTGGATCTCCTTGCAGTCCAAGGGACTCTCAAGAGTCTTCTCCAATACCACAGTTGAAAAGCATCAATTCTTCTGGCTCAGCTTTCTTTATAGTCCAACTCTCACATCCATACATGACCACAGGAAAAACCATAGCCTGACTAGACAGACCTTTGTTGGCAAAGTAATGTCTCTGCTTTTTAATATGCTGTCTAGGTTGGTCATAACTTTCCTTCCAAGGAGTAAGAATCTTTTAATTTCATGGCTGTAATCACCATCTGCAGTGATTTTGGAGCCCAGAAAAATAAAGTCAGCCACTGTTTCCCCATCTATTTGCATGGATTTATTGTATCACAACTTTAAAAATGTTTTGATGACCGTGTCTCATTATAGTTGGTTTCCTATATAAGCCTACGTATTATGTTTTATGCATTTAAAATCATTTTTCTAAGGAGTCCATAGATTTCATCAGACTTTCAAAGAAGCCCATGGAATATAAAAAGTTCAGAAAGTGTTAAGTGTTAGTCACTCACTCATGTCCAACTCTTTGCGATCCCATGGACCATAGCCCACCCAGGCTCCTCTACCCATGGGATTCTCCAGGCAAGAATACTGGAGTGGGTTGCCATTCCCTTCTCCAGGGGATCTTCCCAAACCAGGGATCGAACCCAGGTCTCCCACATTGCAGGCAGATTCTTTACCATCTGAGCTGCCAGGGTAGCCAAAAATGGTCAGAACCCTGCTGTAAAGTCTGACAAACTCCAGCCATCAATAAAGGGTGTGTATGTTTTGTGGGTAAGGGGTTTATATTAGGCAAAGGAAAGCAGTAGACACATGTGCATGCCTGCATGCTAAAAGTGTCTTCAGTTGTGTTTGACTCTTTGTGACCGTATGGACTGTAGCCCTCATACCACAAAAGAATAAGTCAGAAAATGTAATAAAAGCAAGTTCTTTGAGCCAGTGGACAAAGGACCTTCCTGACCTCTCCAGCTCTCTCTTCTGGCCCCCAAAAGCGATCACAGTTCTGATGGCCCCCAGAGCTTCTTCCGCCACGGCACCTGCTTTTGCATACGCAGCCAGTTCTTTGTCACTAAACGCTGAGAGTATCTGGAAAGAAGAGAAACACATGACTTTTGAATAGGGAAAAAAGTTAAAAGACACTCTGATCAACTCTTCAACTTACTTTTTCTTCCCAAACCCTGTCCTTTACCAAACACTGTAGATATGAAGCAAACATCACTCAGTGTACCACATCCAACAGCTTCTTCCATTCCCCTACAAAGGCTAGGTGTGGTCTGCCGTAATGAACTCCTCCCCAGGAAGTTGTAAGTAGCTCTGGACAGGAAAAAGCTCTCCACATCTACTATTATTTTCTCTCTATTGATTTCTCTGTCTTTGTCTGTCATGCCACTAACCTTAAACCAATCATCCCCATGCTCTGCTTGTCTCCAGCCCTAGCACAATTTTTTTTTTTTTAAATTTTTGGCCACATGTAGAACCTTAGTTCCCTGACCAGGGATCGAACTGGCACCCCTTGTAGTGGAAGGCATTAGCCAATGGACCACTGGGGAAGTCCCCCTTTCAAATCTTTTGATCACACAATACTTCACCTAACTTGTTGGTTCCTTTCATAGATCAAAGATGTAGAAATAAAGAATAAGTCATTAACAAATGACCAGGTCTCTTCCCTAGCTTCCCCTTCAGTAATCTCATGAATAAGTGTAAAGAGATAGCATTCAAAGAAAAATCACAGGAAGTTGACAAGCCTGCTCACAGGTCTGCATGATGGGGAGTACTGTCAACTCTGACCCTCTGTCACGATGATTAACTGAGATGCTTTCCTTTGCCCCTTTAAAATATTTCATGAGTGAACAGAATCTTTGGAGATAGTTTTTGGTAGACACTGAGCCCACCATCTTCCCCAAATTGCCGGCATACTGATTAAAAGCAACTTTCCTTTCTACCAGCTTTGGCAAGTAATGATTTTTTTCAAGCAGCCAGACTTGATTCAGTAACAGAGTGGGGGAAAGGAAAGGCACATATAATTCACTAGATAGGGTTTTTGGTAATAGTGTTGAATTCCACATCTACTGCCTTTTTTTCTCTACTGATTGCAAACTAAACTAAACTAAAATCTTACTGCTGAGAAAGGATTCACCATCCTTACTATTATTGTGTAATGATTTTTAACCACTTTGAAAACCACATTTCCAGACCTACTCATGGATAGTCTACTGAATTATAAGATGGCTCAACAAGATGCTGCAGGAGAAAGCTAAAGGAAAAATCGAAACACAAGAGATGCCAGTCATCTATTAAGTAAATGATCAACCCCAAAATGAGCAAAAATTGCCAGTAACATTTCTCAACCCTGGAGTGTTGGCTGAAATGGAACAGGTTATGTGGACTTTACTGTAAGGCAAAATTGGCAGAGTGCCATGTAACCATCACAGTTAAACAGCAAATCCAAACTTAGTTAAATGTTCGATATTCATGCAATAGTTTGAAGTTATGTTATATTTTTAAACCGGGCTTCCCTGGTGGCTAAGATGGTAAAGAATCTGTCTGCAATGCAAGAGACCCAGGCTTAATCCCTGGATCAGGAAGATCCCCTGGAGAAGGGAATGGCAACTCACTCCAGTATTCTTGCCTGGAAAATCCCAAGGACAGAGGATCCTGGCGGCCTGCAGTCCATGGGGTCGCAAAGAGTCAGACACAACTGAGTGACTAACTGAGCGATGTAACTTTTAAATTATGTTTCCTTAAATAGGGACATAACGATTTATGTGATTTAAATTACTATGCCAGGAGATTTACCCTAAGTAATAACAACAGTGCAGGGACTTCCCTGATGGTCCAGAGGTTAAGAATCTGCCTTCCAATGCAGGGAACACAGTTTCAACCACTCATCAGGGAACTAAGATCTCACATGCCACTGAGCAACTGAGTCTACCCACTACAACTATAAAAAAGTCCGTGCACCACAACTAGAGAAACCCACGCAGCACGACAAAAATCCCATGTGCCACAACTAAGACCCGACACAGCCAATAAATAATCAGAAAAATAAAAAGAATCAATAATATTTTATTGATTTTAAAACAAGTAAAAAAGAGTGCAAAACTATAATTGAGGTAAAAACTGATGTTTTCATTTTTGGCCATGCAGCATGTGGGATCTTAGTTCCCTAGCCAGGGATCACACCCACATCCCTTGCATTGGAAACTCGGAGTCTCAACTACAGGACCACTAGGGACATTTTGAATTACATTAAAAATAATCTTCCCTATTAGAGCACCATATTAACAACATCCTTCTGCACGTGGTTTCGAATGACATTTAACCAGATCTGCACAACATGTAACCAGAATCCTGCATCTTGAAGATAACTCTATCTGTGTCGGGTAACACATGTGGTCATGCCCATGTTTCACATACCTTTGCCCAAACAGCTGTAGAGAGTCCCAGGACAGGGCTGATGGCCATTATCACAAGAGTGAGCTTCCATCCTCTGATAAACCCCACTATGAATCCTGCAAAAACGTGGCTATTGCTTGAAAGAACATTCCAACCTTGTCACCAATTCCTTCACTGATTTTGGAGATGTCACTAAAAAAGATCACACCTAAGTGGTTACAGGCAGGAGGTCTTCAGTCAGAAAGGCGAAGCAAACATCTAACCAACACAGACACAGGCAAAGCTCGTTCAGATGCCCGCAAGCCCCTCTCACAGTCTTAGCTTCTTGAATGACACTTTCCCCACCTAAAAACTGTACAAAGGAAGAAATTCAGGATTAGTTCACGCTTCTGGGAAGTCAGTATCATTAAAAGTTGATGCTGTTCAGTTAGTTAATCCTATTAGAGAAGGATTAGCATTTTGAACATATGCCTCAATTTGCTTGAAAGTAGGAATAAGGAGGCAATGGCAATCCACTCCAGTACTCTTGCCTGGAAAATCCCATGGACGGAGGAGCCTGGTAGGCTGCAGTCCATGGGGTCGCAAAGAGTCGGACACAACTGAGAGACTTCCCTTTCACTTTTCACTTTCAAGCATTGGAGAAGGAAATGGCAACCCACTCCAGTGTTCTTGCCTGGAGAATCCCAGGGATGGCAGAGCCTGGTTGGTTGCCATCTATGGGGTCGCACAGAGTCGGATACAACTGCAGCGACTTAGCAGCAGCAGCAGGAATAAGGAAGGGATCCTTTCTTCTACCCGTGGTGCTATTGTTAGCCCACTCTGTTCTCAGTACCGCAGCCAGAGTGATCCTTTGGAAATGGAAGTCTGAATATGCTACTTCTCAGGTCAAAAATGTCCAGCAGCAGACCTGAGGTCCCTATGGAGGCCAGCCAGGGCCAAAATGCCCTGATCCTCCTTCCTCTTGAACATTTGCTCACTACCCTCTCGCCAGGATCTCCAGCCGGAAAATGCTAATCATCTATCACCCACTGCTGGAACGTAAGCAACAAGAGGCCAGAGATCTTTGCCTCATTCACTGTTAAATCACAAACATCTAGCCCAGTGTTTAAGAAGCCCTCAATTCTTTGTTGAATAAGCCAAGAGTCAACAAGAACTAAGAGAAGTCTCTTTATGAATTCATTCAATCCCTGATTCACTCATTCATCCATCTTACTGGAGTGCTATCTTAATATCTTTCTGGCCTGTGATAAGCCCCGTGAGAGAGAAACAAGTAAAGGATGTGAGTGTGTGTGTTAGTTGCATCCGACTCTTTGGGACCCCATGGACTGTATCCTGCTAGGCTCCTCTGTCCATAGGATTCTCCAGGCAAGAATACTAGAGTGGGTTGCCATTTCCTTCTCCAGGGGATCTTCCCAACCCCTGGATTGAACCCGGGTCTCAGGCAGATTCTTTACTGTCTGAGCTACCAGGAAGCCCCAAAGGATGTGAGCTCAGTACTCAAAGACACCTACTTATATAACTGAGGCCAAAAAAAAGAACAAACAAACAACCTATTAGGTAAGGAAAATGCACTGTGGCATAGGCTGTAACTGCTAGAGATGGCTCAGATCATCTATTCCCAATACACACCAAATGTTTAATTGAGCAAATTTTTTTTTCATTTAAAATCTTCCCTTGACAAGTTTGCACACAGCTAGTAGTTAATTTCTTTATGGATGTGTAGGTAACAATATACTTACTCTGTTAGCCGTGTATTGAGTTCAGTGATGTCACTGATGTCAAACCAACCTATTTCTTGTCGTAGAATAGCATGAAAAAACTCTTGCCTAATTTTCTTAATCTGTCGGCCAGCTGCCAAAGTCCAAAATGAAACCTGTATATAGGCAGCAATAAGAACTCCAGCACCTAATCCTGAATAATAATATGCATATCTGGAAAACAATTCAAAAGTTTCTTTCAAATAGAGTCTTTATGTTTGGAAGAGAAATATTCAGAATTGGAAATTAATAAATTTACTGACAGATCACAAAGACCATGTAAGACATTATAACATGTACAATTTTTTTTTCTCTTATCTTACATTATAATAGAACAGTGGCCAATCTATCCACTTGAATTATCAGCCAAAGGTAAAATAAAGTTAAGTCGTTAATTGCAAACATACAGTGGTGTTGGTGTTCATGAATCATTTTTAAACTTATATTGATAATCTGTAGACACAATTTGACTCTTCCATCATTCACATTCTAGACTTGCATATCTCACTGTTCTGAAAAGCTTCACCACATTGCAAATACAGGAATAAATAGGCTGAACATGCAAAATGGCTGTTAGTGTTAAGTTTTTCCCATATTGTTTACACAAAGAACAAAAAACCCTCTTCCTGATTGGCAGAAGTTGAAAGATTTTTTAAAACCAATGCTAAAATGTTATGAATTCAAATCAACTGAGTGTAGTCTTAACTAAACTGGAGGGAAGTTAGTATCTTTAGAAATAATAAATTCAATTTCATTACTCTCAAATATATTTTGCTTTCAGGCCACTACGGCAACAGACAGTACTCATTTAAGTCGGCAACATTAATTGAAAAGTAAACACAAATGTTATGTGACAGGCTTTGAGGATTTCTATTAAGAAGCTGAAGAAAGGGGAAAAAATGCCATAAATGATATTATTAGATCAACAGACCAAACTGGAATTCGGATGGTAGACCAAAGTATTGTATCAATATGAAATGTACTGAGGTTGATAGCTGTACTGTGGTTATGAAGAGAATGCCCTGTTCTTGGAACCAATCAAGTATTTATAAATAAAGGACCATGCTCTGGGCAACTTACTTTTTTAAAATAATATTTATTCATTTGGCTGTCCTGGGTCTTCATACTTCATACTTCACTTACTTTAAATGGCAGGGGAGGGGGTATAAGCAGAAACAATAGGATAAAGAGTTTAACAAAACTAGAGTATACAGGGATTCTTCGTACATGCTTATAACTCCTCATAAGGTTGAAATTATTTTCAAATAAAATGTTTTTTAAAAGCACAGTATAAAGAAGTACATATGACATATACATATATTAGCCAATTACCTAGTCATTTCTTCTTCCAGAATTCTGCCTGGATTTAGCATTGCCAACGAAAAATTCACTAAATGAAAACAAAATTAAAATAAGACATTTTTGAAAGGGACTGCCAGGTTTTTAAAATCTTTTTTCTCTTTCCCTGTCACTCTCAAGTTACGCTTATCATCTGGCCCATGTAAAGGGCCCTAGGATTTAGGCACATTGAGGGTCCAGTTGGGGAAGTAAAGCCCCCCCGCCCCAGGTACTGCCCCCCTACCAGAGGCCTTGGGCCTTTAGCAACACAGCTTCCTAGAGCAGCAGAGAGGAGCTGATGAAGGGCATACAGAAGGCAGAGGAAGAAGAAAGAAATGGTCCACATAGAAACACAGGATTTAACAGGCACTTTTTTCTTAGTGGTGCAAAGCACTGTACAGATACTTGCTTCTTTTGATTCTACGTTACTATATGTGTATGTTTCCCTTACATGCTTCCTCACAACATAAATAATGGAAAGTCTGAATTACATTCATGGCAAAGGGAGAAAAAGACAAGAAAAGTCACTGAGTTGCTCAAAGACAAGTCAGTGGATCATGGTGATCCGTCAGGGTCCTGCATTCCTTGTCTTGGTTATTAGCAGTCCTGTAAATTGGTATTTTTAAAGCAGTATTAACTGGAAGGAAATGGTCTTTACTTTGAACTAATTTTGATAAAAGAGTCAATGTGTCTTTTCTGGTTCATGTTTTCGTAACAGCTAGGATCCAGTGAGCATTTATTATATGCTGGGCATTGTTCTGAATACTATACACGCATTACATGGTTTAATTTTCAGAATTCCATAGATAGGACAATACAGGTAGGGCTATATCATAAATTCCTATTTTACTGAAGCACAGGGATATAAAGCAACTTAGCCAAAGTCACTCAGTTATTACAGTAAGTAGGCTGAGCGTCTAACACTCTCATACAGCACCCGACACTGCACACCGACTGGTTCACGTGGTAACGACTTATTTTCACTTAACAAGCACAAAGTGAAAAATAAAAAGAAAACAGCCCGTACTGACTGCATTCACAGCGTGACAGGATAAAATGCTACCACAGCACTGTTGGGAAAACACACTTGCCACGACGCCAGGAGAGAAACTGGGCTTTGTTCCTTTATCACGTGCAGACAGCCCTGAGGTCACATTTTCTGGGTGCTGCGTTACCAAAGGGAGATGAGGTAGAAATTTATTTTAAACTTAACCTACCGTCAGGATCAATTACCAGGCCTGTAGCCCCGATGGCGGCATAATTTCTCCCTCAGGATTGTTCTTTCTATAGATGTTCATAGCAAACTGTTTCTGCTTATTAGTCTAGCTCTTTATCAGCTACTAGGTCCTTGAGGAAGCAGACTCTATTTCACTTCTGTTCTCATCCATTCAGTTCTGTGTGCTCATTTGCTTCCTGAGTTCATAAATCTGGCACCCTCGATAGCTATGTTGAAAGTGTGTTTGGAATGAGAGGCAGACAAGCTACATGAAAGTATGTGCAGAAATCATTGTTCCAAACCACAGGAAACCTGCATATTATGCGTACAGGGCTATTTCCCCCCTGAACTTAGAAAGCAGGTGAAATCTTAAAATGACTTTTTCTCTCCTCCAACACCAATATTATAACTCAAAATGATCTTCCCTCCTAGGAAATAAAAATCTACGACCATTACAAACTTGACCTGCTCCTTTCTCAGAGTCCCAGGCCAAGAATGGCAATCTAATCCTGGGTGAGTAACCCTAGAAGCCCTACAGCCCCTAGGAAACCAAGTTTCTGCTGCCAGAGGACCAGGGTGTGACACGTGTGTATGAATGTGCTCCTTCAAGAGTCATGCGATGAAATCTGGAATGTTAGATCTGGAAATCTCATGGGATTCGATCTGGAGGAGGCCGCTACCTAGTCTTCCCAGATGCTATGTGTTAGGCTTCAGCCTCATAAACAGTCTTCAAGCAGTTATCTGGTTGAGTGGTTTGCAGCACTCTCTGCCTGTTAGAATCATGTGGGGTGGGTGGAAAAAAATATAGTTGTCCAATGGGGACAACAGACGATGAGATGGTTGGATGGCATCACTGACTTGATGGTCGTGAGTTTGAGTATGCTCCAGGAGTTGGGGATAGACAGGGAAGCCTGGTGTGCTGCAGTCCACGGGGTCGCAGTCAGATACGACTGAGCAACTGAACTGAGGCTCCATCTAAGACCAGCTGAATCAGAACCTCTAGCTGAGACTAGATCATAATCTAAAAATTGCTTCCAATTGATTTTAATATACCTGGATGGAGAACTCCTCTATTCTGCCTAAATGCCTCCCATAGCGAAGAAATGGGAAATTCTAAAGCTGCCTTTTCATTTTAGAGAGCCCCCATATACTCCATACATTTATACCTTTTATAGATGAGGAAACAGAGTCTAAGAGTGGTTATTGCATTTCCAAGTTCTTACAGCTAGTTTCCCCTCAATATTTATGTTCCAGACACTTGACATAAGTCATCTCATTTAATTCTATCAGCAAGCCTACCTTTCAAAGGTGATAACAGCAGGGATTATAGAGGTTAAGTAATTTGCCCCAAATTCAGGTACAGGCCTCAGTAATAAACGTATACCTTAAGGAACACGCAAAGAGACACTAAATAAGGAGAGCTGTCACTTTGAGTCTCAAAGTAAATCGATGCCTGCCTCCCTTGATTCAGTCCAGGACTACTTTTATTAATATTACATGGAAACACTTAGCACAAGACAGAATTGGTGGATGTCCAGGCAGTTTTAGCAGTATGGATAATAAATCAAGGTAACTGGGGCTCAAAAATGTCTTTTCCTTTCATCTATGTGGCAATGCAAGGGCTCGCAGGGTGTATCAATTTCTCCACACAACCTCCAGCCACACAGACTTGGCATGAAATATCAAGTTCCTAATACTCTATAGAAACCCTATTTCCTAGGACTCCATTCTTAAGGTTTGGATGTGGAATGTTTTATGCATAGTTTCTGCACAACTGAGTCATTGTGAGGGAACAACCTTGTCACGGAGACTTTATTCTGTTGACAAGGATGGACTCTGTTCACAGTAACTCATTGTCAGACCGTCTTGTAATTTAAACCTTTTTTTTTCTTCTTTCTCATCTCATTTGGCTCCCATTGAGTCTTGCTGTCCAAGAATCCAACAAATCTAAAAAATAGACTCTAAACAAACATTATCTTGGTGAGACGAGCTAGCGAGCTCAGCTAGGGACACCTGAGGACTCTGCCATTTCTCAACCCCCATGACTTTGGCTAGACTCAACAAACCTAAACATATCAAGGAGCTCTCTGGATTCAGAGTGAGCATGAAATGTAACAATTCGTTTTCTCCAAACAGCCATGGGAATATTATTTGTACAAACCTGAAGAGTGGACACTGGCATTAATAACATTTGAGGGACTTCTCATTCCAAACCCTCCAAGACAATCAAGTTGCCTAATGACAATCGTGGCTGCAGAGAACCAAGTGTCACTTAATTCGGAGGTCACCGAAACGAAGCTGGCAACTCTGGTCATAGGTCTGCAAGTGACTCGCTCATGCCATTCCCCAGAAAGACCTTGAATCTGGCCCTGGGCACAGTACGTGGCACCTGTCTGCCATTCCAGCTTCAAAGCAATTCGGTTGCATAATTAGAAACACATTAAAAATAAACAGACTGCTCCAAATAAGGAAGCTGTGAATTACTCTGGTGTTAGCAAAAACAAAAATGGGATTAATAAAACTGGACCAAATGTCAACTTCCCTGGGATAAGTACATTGCATCCAATTAAAAAAAATTAACTGTGATAAGATATGCATTACAGTCTTAACCATTTTAAGTGTATAGTTGCTGCGGCTGCTGCTGCTGTGTTGCTTCAGTCGTGTCCAACTCTGTGCGACCCCATAGACAGCAGTAGTACTAAATATATTTACACTATGGTAAAATCAATCTCCAGAACTTTTCAGCTTCCCCAACTGAAACTCTGCCCATTAAACAACTCCCCATTTCCTTATCCTCCAGCCCCAGCTACCACTATCTTCTTTTTTGTTTCTATGAATTTGGCTACTCTAGACACCTCCTATAAACAGAATAATATGATATTTGTCTTCTTTCACTTAGCGCAATGACTTTGCTTTCACTTTTCACTTTCATGCATTGGAGAAGGAAATGGCAACCCACTCCAGTGTTCTTGCCTGGAGAATCCCAGGGACGGGGGAGCCTGGTGGGCTGCCATGTATGGGGTCGCACAGAGTTGGACACGAGTGAAGTGACTTAGCAGCAGCAGCAGCAGCAATGTCCTCAAGATTCATCCATGTTACAGCAGGTGTCAAAATTTCCTTCCTTTTTCAGGCTTTTTAACACTCCATTGTATGTATGTAACAACTTTTGTTTATCCAGTCATTCATCTGAGTTTTTAAAATCCAAAATTGGAGCCAGTTTTGATTGATATATTCTAATATGGGCATCCTCCTGTTCCGTGTGTGTGTATTATACATCTATAAATCTCATAAGAAGTAAAAGGAAAATAAATTAAAAATTCCTAGTTTCCTTAAAGACTTTTTAAACTATCCTATCTTACTCTTTACAATATTTGTGTTAAAGGTTTGGCCACTGGTCGAATACAAGTAATCCAGTTAAAACTTTCCCAGACACAATTTTTAAAGGAGAATGTACAGCTACCTTCATTGGCAGTAGAATGTGTGCAGTCATGAGCATGGTATGGACGGTAAAAGACCTGAGTCTGAATTCTGCCCTAACACTGTGTAATTTGGGGAGGTTATTTATTCTCTCCAAGCCTCAGCTGTCTTCCTGTGTCACTGAGAATAAGACCTAGCACGTGATACACACTATGAAAGATTTCTGTTATTTTTGTTACAAAGAGGTTCTTCTCAGAGACAGTAGTACTAGAGAATAAATAAACTCTTTTTGTAGGAGTGTGCTTTAACTTTCAAAGGACGCTTCTGCTAGACATCTAAAAGGTATTAATATTCATAAATATTCATGTAAAGAGATCCTATTGCATAAATTAAGCAATCATGTTCTTAGGTAATTACAACCAGCCCTACAATGCTAACCAAGTATGTAGCTCTCAGCAGTGAACACTGGAAACTCTTCCTGAGTGTCATCTAAATACAGTCTACTGCTTCTCAGGTGCCTCTTCTGGGGAAGCTGCCTCCCCTTTATTAGCCATCTCCTGCACATTCCCCATCTGAGCAGCAGGGCTCCGGTCTCCAGCTAGAGCCCGCAGGTCTCTAGGGAGGAACTGAGCCGTCGTGCTGGGTAGAAAGCGTGGCTATCTTCCTTTCTGTGTTAAGTCTGTCTAACACGAAAATAACTTTGTCCATTGGAACCTCACTCCAATGCTGCTGACATAGCTCCTCATATAGATGGCATTAACTTATGTGACTCCTTTGGCACTTCAGTAATTTTAGTCCTTTGGGTGAGTTTCAAAGCACATCATTCTCATACTGAATCCATTCACTCTTTAGTAAAGTGCTCTGTTAAGGAACAGTCAACCTTGTTGATCCAAATATTAGAGACAGAAAGTAGGTGTAATTTTAGCAAGAAGGATAGGAGAGAGGGGGAGGGGGAGGGGAAGAAGAAAACATCAGAAACAGACCTGCAAGCTGAGGACGGCTAAGAAGTATTGCCATGCCAACTGCTGCATTTTGAAGCGAGCTCATCAATAGTCATTAACTGAATGGACACTGTGCAGACATGCTCTGCTATGGGTCCACCATCCTCAAGCAGACTGACTTCCTTACTTTATTGAAATTCAAAGCTTTCTGGAAATTTCCTTATTCTATACTTAAAGTCCAATAGCACACACTTATTTGTTGAAATTTAACTGATTATTTGAGGAATTTTACTGAGAATTTAAAAACTCCTTCTGTGATATCTGAAGCTACCCAGCTGTCCAGACCATGAAGCAAGCAGATGATGAATAGAAAAATCAATTTCTAATTTTCACTCAGTTAAATAAATGAATACATCTATACATCTACATATCTCAATTAAAGAAACGCTTACCTGGAAGGGAGAAATTTCCTCCAGTATTAACAAATCTGTCAGTCATTTCTCCAAATACTATCATCATGAGGGGCAGACCTGACCCATGAGTTATGGCCATGATAGTGCCAAAAGACATAAATAATTTATCCTGCCAATCAGAGTATCGAAACTGAAAAAAAAAAGAAGGAAAGAGAAGAGAATACTTAGCTTGTAAACAGAATTTCTCTTTTTTCACAATGTATGTTCTTTAGATTTTTCTTTAAGGTCAGTAACCATTCCAAATAAATGTATTAGGGAAGAAAGAGAATTTCAACTCAAATCATTGACAGAGTAATTTCAAGAGTCTATTTATTTTGTATCTGTGTGGAAAAAATTCTAATTTCATTTAATCAGTGTCTTATTTGGATAAGTGATTGCAATATAATCAGAAGGGACTAAGATTTGGTTTCATTAAGAAATACTGTTTGATCTTCCAGAGCTCCTGAGGTAGTGAATTAGAAACAGCTAGGGGTTGATGTCATTTACACACACAGACACAATACATCCTTTAAAAAGACATTCAGAATATTTCAGAGGGAGAATTATAAAGAGTGGAGAAGGAACAGATATTCTGGGTTTTGAGGATAAGGCCCCTTTAAGAGGCTTAAGTTAGTTTTTAGAAGACAGATCACTGGTGAAGGGCAAGAAACTTAAAGAGTGCCTGCTGCTGCTGCTGCTAAGTCGCTTCAGTCGTGTCTGACTCTGTGCGACCCCATAGACGGCAGCCCACTAGGCTCCTCCCTCCCTGGGATTCTCCAGGCAAGAATATTGGAGTGGGTTGCCACTTCCTTCAGGAAAGTGAAAAGCGAAAGTGAAGTCACTCAGTTGTGCCCGACTCTTAGCGACCCCATGGACTGCAGCCTACCAGGCTCCTCCGTCCATGGGAGTTTCCAGGCAAGAGTACTGGAGTGGGGTGCCATTGCCTTCTCCGTAAGGAGTGCCTGGGTGTGTGCTTTAGGGAAGTCTTGCTTATGGAGATGATACTCATTGTAGAATCTTGAAGGACAAGGGGGAGTTAGTGAAGAAGAACTGGGGAGTGCAGAGAAAGTGGGGGAAGTGGGGGTTTAGAACAGCAGGGTGACTGGAAACTACGAGTCCTCAGGGAACTCCACGTGGTGGAATTTCTAAGCACACAGTACAGAGCATGGAAGACGATATTAGAGAGAGGCCTAAAAGGCCTGGTGGCCACACCAACTATCTTGGATTTAGTACTGTCTATAGAGGGCTTCCCTGCTGGCTCAGCTGGTAAAGAACCTGCCTGCAATGTGGGAGACCTCAGTTCGATCCCTGGGTTGGGAAGATCCCTGGAGAAGGGCAAGGCTACCCATTCCAGTACTCTGGCCTGGAGAATTCCATGGACTGAATAGCCCATGGTGCCACAAAGAGTCAGACATGACTGAGCAACTTGCACTTATCACTCATAGAGGGAAGTAGTCATGCCAGTAAAGTGCACGACACCCAAGAACTAACCAGCGATCAGTGTCATGATACTCCAAAACCCTTTGTCCTTCACCACCTGTTTTAGTTCTCTCCAAATTCCCACTTTTTCTCCCCATTTCTGATTGACTGAAACTATGCCTCTCTCTCTGTTCTTCTTTCATCCTCTGCCTTCCAGACTACATCTCCCGTCTCTTAGTTTTCCATTTCTATACTTTTCCCTTTGTCCCTCACATCTCTCTCATCTTTTTAACCCTTATCTCTGCCCATTTCCCCACCCTACTCCCTTTAGGGGATAAGGAAGGAACAGTCATCAAGAGAATGGGTGATGAGTCAGGCTGGGCAGAGTGGGGTCCTTGAGAGTGGAGGCTGAGTCAGAGGGAGTCACCATGCAGGGGCACCCTGAGGCTTAAGCACAAAGTGGGGGGTGGTGGGGGGCGGTGTGCCAACTGCTCTCAGGGATTTCCAGAAGTTCGGTCTGGGAGACCAAATTGCATCATTAAACACAGAGGGCAAGCAAGAGTATTGAGAGAGACAAAGGGTGGGAAGCCAGGTGGAGCTTGGAATGAAACAAGGCGGGCAGGTAAAGTCCAGAGCAGGTGGGAAGGGCCCCTTAAATTGGCACAAAAGGGACCAGTGTCCCCAAGGTTCACCTTAGTGGCCAGAGCGGAAGGGAGATAGAGCACTTGAGTTTCTGGGCCACAGCTCAAGCATAGGAGCAAGTCAACATGCAATGTTGTCTCCACCAAACATTTACGTGAAACTGCTGCTGCTGCTGCTAAGTTGCCTCAGCCGTGTCCAACTCTGTGTGACCCCACAGACGGCAGCCCACCAGGCTCCTCTGTCCCTGGAATTCTCCAGGCAAGAATACTGGAGTGGGTTGCCATTTCCTTCTCCACGTGAAACTGAGGAAAGTTTTAAAGGCTTCTCATAGTATATTTGAAACTCATGTAATGTAATATATTCACTGCACCTTAATTAAAGAGTTTCTCATATTTATGAAACAAAATTCTGTCACCAACTTCAGTGAAAATTCCAGGAATTTCACAGTAATATCCTAAGTAACCTAGATCTGTTTTCAGTGATTTTTTTCAACAAAAAAATGCCTTTCTGTGTTGTGCTGGGCTTAGTCACTCAGTCGTGTCCGACTCTTTGCAACCCCATGGACTGTAGCCCGCCAGGCTCCTCTGTCCATGGGGATTCTCCAGGCAAGAAGACCAGGGTGGGTTACTCCATGCCCTACTCCAGGGGATCTTCCCAACCCAGGGATCGAACCCAGATCTCCCTCTTTGCAAGTAGATTCTTTACCATCTGAGCCACCAGAGAAGCCCGAATGCCTTTCTAGCTCCTATTAAAATGCAGTTTTATCCTGAACCTCAATCAGAACAGCAGCAAAAAAAATCGATTAGGAGAGTGAAAAGGATTACACTTATATTTAAGGTTAAACTTTCAAATTCAAATGAAAACTTCTGTTTCTACTTTAAGGTTTGTGACATTTTGTTTGCTATAAGAGGCTGATTTAAAACCTTTGCATTAAAACCAGATTTCTCTAAATTACTAAATTGAAAAAATGTTATCCTTACTGAGATTTTTAAACACAAAAGTCACAAGCATAAGGGAGAAGAGAATGAAACTTAATAAGCTAGAGACTTCAGATGACATGCTTTTTTTTTTTTTCTTTTTTTTTTACCAACTTCTTTGTTATCAAATAATAGCTGTCATAGTTTGGAACATATCATATTCACTAAAAGTAGGCAAACATTTTCTTGGGTCCCCTCTCTAAGACATATTACAAATGAAAAACAGATTTGACTTCTTCCAAAAATATGTTGGCTTGCCCTGGGCCAGTGGAAAACCACTGAGAATTGTCATAAACATCTGAATCTGTAATAGTAACTTCATATTTAATCAATTTTCCTGGAGGCCAATGTGAACATAGATTTCTTGAGCATTTACAATTTTCTATAGTTAACAGTCTCCTTATATGCAACTTTATCTTAAGGTAAATTTGTGCTTGTGTGTGAAACAAGTGCAGAGATGTATTTTTCTGAAATTAATTGGTTTGTATGGTGCTTCGAACACCAGTCCTAACTTCAATTTCCCTGTACACCAGTTAGTTCTGCTCTTCCAGCCAGCCTATCCCTACCTGTTTTATCATCCACCTTGAGAATGTGGGCCATTAAATACAATGAGCCAATCCAGGACATGTATCTTAAAGTACTCCTCACTACAGATCCAAGACATCAAACTTAAATGAAGGCAGAACTGATTCAAATTTAATATTTCATAGCTTACCAATGTTAATGGTCCAATCAAATTTACTTTCTTCATTTTTTCCTTAGCTTGGCTGCTGTAAAAAATATATATATAACTGAATTTAAAAACTCTTACAAAATATTTCACAGTCAACTGAATATAAATTTAAGTAGTTACCATATTTGAATATTATATTTTCAAATGTGAAAGAGTGATGTCCACAAACTGTCGAAGTTATCCAGTTTAACACACGGTGTAAGGCAATTACCAAGTGCAAAGGAACTGTCCAAGGCACTATAGGAATCTCTGGATAACCGGGGAACGGTCACCTGCCTTGCAGCATGCATGCACAGAAGGAAGATGACCATGTCAACAATGTCTGCAAGATCAGTTAATTCTTCATGTGCTGAAAAGGTACATCTGGATCTAAAATTAATAAAGGCCACTCTTCTGAATGATTATAGGGAGTGCTGTCAGGAAATCCTGTCGGCTCTACAGTCAAAATACATCTTGAGTTCACTTACTCTTCGCCACTTTCTTAACTATCCTAACAGCCTGGAGAACTCCTGCCTTGTTTCTCCACTTCCGCTCGTGCCCACTTCAGTCTATCCGCAAGGCAACACTCAGAGTCATCATTTAAAAACACAAGTCACATGCTTGCTAAAGAGGAGGAATAGGCGAGTGATGGACTGGGAGTTTGCGATTAGCACATGCCAGCTATTACAAACAAGATGGATGAACAACAAGGTCCTCCTGCAGAGCACAGGGAACTGTATTCAACTTCCTGTAATAAACCATAGTGGAAAAGAACATGAAAAAGAATGTGTGTGCAAATATCTATATATATGTATAGCTGATCATTTTGCTGTATAGCAGAAATTAACACAACACTGGAAATCAACTATACTTCAATAAATGAAAAACAACTCTCAGGTCGTATTATGCTGCTACTCTGCTCAAAGACTTACAGGTGGCTTCCACTTTCCTCAGAGTAAAAGCCAGATCCTTACCCTGGCCTCTCCGGCCCCACACGATATTCTTTGTTGCCTCTCTGAGCACAGTGCCCACTCCCACCCCTGCCAGCTCGGCCCCAGTCACCCAGCTCTCTCTGCTGCTGCTGTCCTGTGAACCCTCCAAACACGCTCCCCCTGAGGGGCCTGCATTACCTCTGCCGGGAGTGGTACATATATGCCACAGGGCTCTCTCATTTTTTTTTCAAGTTCTTGCTTAAATATTGCCTTCTCAATATGACCTACCTTAAGTACCCTATTTAAAATTGCTTTTTTGCACTCCTGATTTCTTTAGCCTTAATTAACGTGTTCCCATAGCATTCATTACCTGCTAACAATTATTTGCAGGACTAAGTGCCCCTGGGAAAAGAGTTTATGGATGCTTCTTTTTCACAAATGACCAATTATTTGCATAGATCTAACTTGATATTACTTAAAGCCCAAGAGTGCCTCTGGTTTCCGGGTCTGGGATATCTGATGCCCTTTGGTGATAATCTGTCTCAGAAGCCACAGGCTATTAATTTGGTTTTAGGTTGGAAATGCTGTTGCTTCCTCAGTCTTCGGTATAGAATGAAATACAGTCTGGTTCTCCCCTTAGGCAGGAAGATGGAATTTGATGTAATATTTTTCTTTTATGTATCTTGGGCTTTAATTCCATGCCATATAAAGACTACTTGCAAGATTCTAGCAGCTACATATTCAGCATATGTATTGTTTACATCTATTCTCAATAATAAATAAAAGCTAACTGTAGGAGAGCAGACTTTTTTTTACCTAAATGCATTCATTTAAATTTCCAGGTAAAGTTTTATTCACAGGACTTGATCCCAAACTATCTGGAACATTTTATAAAATCAAAGGACTGACATCTGCAACGAAATGTGTTCACAAGAATGTGACAGGCAAAACTGCGTGATCGGAACGACCATGGAACTCAGTTTTCCCTAGACCACTGAAGTGAGCTGAACTTCGTTTAGCATACAAGTTTTGGTCCATTTTTTATAAAAGTGTGTCTCATTACACTTGAGTTCATAATCTTAACTTTTTCTTAGTCTTTCATACTCTTTGAACTGTCTTCCTGTCACAAGGCTGTGAGCGCCACTTCTGAGCACTTCCTTGGGCTCTGTTGTGCCACTGTGTCTTTTGCAGGGGTAGCCCCTCTGTACACTCACCAATGTTTAGCCAGTGCAACACAAAACAGACTTCTTGGAGAAAATGCCATCTATTTATAGATTCACAGTCAATTCCAGCCTGAACTGCCAGCGAATGAAAACCACCTTTTTCTAGAATAAAAAATACCATCCATGGATTTTCCAACTTTATAGGGCAAACTAGATATTCTGTGAATGAATACCACAGTACATAGAAGAAATAAAGCAAGATCATGTTTGAAGAAATTAACAGACTAAAATAATGCCCCAGTTTAACCACCAGATAGGCATGTTCTCTGATAACTAATCAGGCCACTTGCAGCTTGAGGACCCACTACAGAACCTGATAAGTGTGTCCCTCTGAGTGATCACTGGATGACACAGGTCAATTAGTTCTGGGTGGCTTGGCATGAACTCAGAGACCACAACAGCCTCATAAATTTTGAGGCTGAAGGCAAAAATGATTCACTGTCCTCAAAGTGAAAGAGGGACAAAGACAGCTTGCCACTTACTGATTGCTTATGCCCCTGCTAAGGTGGAGAAGTGAGAGTGACGAGGGCCCTCGGGAATCAAAGAGCCAGCACAGGGAGAAAGACAGGCAAGCAGACAGAGGCAGAGGTTTCCCCCTCCCGTGGGAGCAACAATTTCTTTGGAAGCGCAGGTAACCCGCCCCAGGCTGCTCAAGGTTCCCCTCCCCAACTCACCCCTCACCCCCCAGAGGGGAGACAGAGGGAACCGGAGAGCTGAGAGGAGGGTGGGTAAAAGGAGGAAGAGGAATAATGAGTGGAAGGAAGGAGCTGCCTGCTTCTCTACACTTGTTTAAAAAGCACAACCATCAACAGCAGATGTCTGATGCTCTTTAAGCCCGGAAGATCAGACCATGCTTATGAAAGTTTTCTGGAAAGTTTTCTGGAAAAGTCGTGAGCTCCATAATGCAAGGAATGTTATACCACACAAGCTCATGGAAGGGCCCTGCAAAAAGGGAAGGGGGCGCTTTCAAACCATGCTCTCTTTCCTGGTGGTGTTTATTGGCTCAGTCGTGTCCGACTCTTTGCCACCCAGAGGACTGTAGCCCACCAGGCTCTTCTGTCCATGGGGATTCTCCAGGGAAGAATACAGGAGTGGGTTGCCTTGCCCGTCTCAAAGGGATCTTCCCCACCCAGGGATCCCGGCGTCTCTGAGGGATTCTTTACCACTGAGCCACCAGGAAAGCCAGCCTGTTGCAAAAGAAGCCTCAGTGACATTCCTTGGGTAAAGTCAGAACCACAGAAAAGACTCTAAGGAAACTCCAAAACAAAGGCCAAAGGCATCCTCCACTCAGCTTCTTTCCTCGGCTACATGTGGCTCTGCTGACTCGCGTGTAACGAGAAAAGCTGAAAAACGGTGGCCGAGGGTGATGTACCTGCGGACGCCCAGTTCAAAACCGTCCTCCCTGGTCTCGGTGATCCGGAAGGTTGCGATCCTTCCCACCTCTGGATCCATCTCAGCCTGGGGAGAAACCAGTCTCAGGTGCAAGGGCACCAGCCCCAGCTTGGGGAGGTCGCCCAGCCTCCTCACAACACCCCCCCTCCCACCCCGCCGGGGGGTCGGGGCCAGCAGACTGGTCGCGGGGACCGGGAGGCCCGCGCGGATGCCACGCTGCCCGCCGCGCGGAGCCCACCTTCCCTCAGCCGGGGCTGCGCCTGTCTCCGCCGAGCCGCTGGGCGCGCCGGGGCTGCGGCCGCGGGGCCTGGGACTTTGCTCGCCCCCGCCCCCCCCCCCCGCCCCCCCCCCGAGAGGGTCCGGCCCCAGAGACGCCTACTGAAGCCGCCGGGGCCACGGCCCCGGGCAGAGGCGGCGCTCCAGCCGCCAGGCTCGCTCCGCACACCCCGCGGGGACGGGCGCCCGGCGCGCCGCCCTCCGCTGCCGCCCACCCCCGGCCAGCCAACAGCCCCGGGCCCGCCGCGCCAGCTGCGGCCGATAAGCCCCGCGACCAGCCTGGTGCCGCTGGGTGTTCCGAAAGCCTGGCCTGCGGGCCCCTCGAGCCCTCCAGAGTGACTGTCACACTCCTTCAGAGCAGTTTTCTTTTTGAAGCCTTGCGGGGACAGTTTGTACTGCTCACCAATGATGGGGCAGCTGAGGGACCCCTACGCTCGCCTCCCGCTGCTTCTGCATCCCCGGGTCTGCTCTCCGGGGGGCACCGAACCCAGGGGATGCTGAGAACAGGGCAGGGCCGCCCCAAAACATCGCATTAAGCTCTTAGAATAATGCAGTCGGTGCCTTCTTAACACCAGGGAAGCCTTTTTTAACACGGAGAGGCCCAGAACTTTAGGGCTGGAGGGCGCTTTAGAAATCGCCAAATTCAACCGCTTCTCGTCCACTCCCTTTCCAACAGGAAACTGAAGCCCAGGGAGGTCGAGTCTCGCCTGTGGCTACATCCTCAGGACCAGGGTCCAGTCTCCAGTGTCCTCTCCTGGAATCCTGTTCTGATCCTGGACTTCTCCGGACGCTCTCGGGAATCCTCTGTGTGGTTTTCTCATCCCTTTTCATGAACCTCGCGCCACACTCCTTCTTAAAGGGAAAATCGAAAGCAGGGAGCAACATGTTATCATAGCTTTGAAGCCAGTGGGATTCAAACTCAGAGCTTCCTATCTCACTAGTTATGTCACCTTGGACACTTTCTCGCTTCTCTCAGCCTCGGTTTCCTCATATGGTAACATGAGGGTAAACACCCCCCTTACTAGGCCACTGTGAGGAATAAATGAACTAAGAAGGTAGAAGCAGCTAGAACTGAGCCTGAACCAGAGTACACTCCATACACATGGCTTCCCCTCTTCCCAACCAGGTGGCAGGGTTGCCTGCTGGTCCTTGCTCCTGCTGTCTTGTTAACACAGAAGCCATACCGTGGCTTTCTCGGGTTCCCAGAGAAAATTAACAAAGAGCATCCTACAAGAGGAGGTGCTGTCGGCAGACCTTGGACTCTCACCTCTTACAGTCACTTACTGTTTGGCCTTAGGCAATTTACTTAATTCTTGATTTTATGGAAACCGTAAAATTGAGGTGTTATTAGGATTAGACATAATGTGTGTAAAGTGCCTGGCATATAAGAGGTATTAATAGTTACAAGATCAGAAGAGGCTGATGAGGAGAGACTGGGATAAGAGCCAGGAGCTCCAGCACTCACTCTATAAAGTATGCCACTTATCTCTACCCCGCTCTGCATATCAGCTTGAGCTAGGCAGAACCTGACTTGAAGAGATGACTTAGAGTTGATTGAAACTGTGCCATGTTCTAGAATTATTAGAAATGAATTTATTTACAGGTTTTCCTAAAAATGTGTTTTCTTCTTAGCCCATCTACCACAATCAAGAGGATTCTCTTCTTTGATCAACCAGAATTCCTCTTCTTCACAAGTCTAACAGGTGGTCAGATCACTATTTAAAAAAATACTCTACAATTAAAGCAACTGAAATTGTTGAGCTGAAAGAAAGCTTGGTGGTGACAGGAGAACATTATAAAACTCTGGCCTGGAAGGAGATGGTAGCCTCTTAAGTTTCTATAAAAGACATCTTGGGGGAGTGAAAAGGTAGACACGTGAGAAAGTAGGAAGCTTCTGAACTAAAAAAAACAAAAACAAAAACCAACACACAGGAATATGACATTTTCCCCTGTCAGAGTCAGTTCATAAAGTTGTCCCTATAAAAAGTGTTCATCACATGTGGCTTGCATCTGAGGCCTGTGTGTGGGGAGAGAGAAGCCTTGCCCAAATGACTGTATTTATGTATTTGCCTGTGTTACAGCCCATTCCAAGGGCTACTTTTACATTTATCTAATAACAATAAAACAACCTTACCTGGTGCATCCATCCGGTTAGTCATTAAAAAACAGTATTTAAGCCACTGTGATAAATTGGAGAGTTCTCCATGACACTCAGGCTGTGAGAAATCTCAACTTTCTTTTGTTGGTAGGATATTGAGAGAATCCTGCTTTGTTCTCATTGATGCAGAGTTAATGTCCTTCCCTCCGTCTTACTTATTCTACATGTTCCATTAGTTATTTTTCTTTTTAAATCTTAATTATTGCTTTTTGGGGATTATTTTTATTCTTTGGTTCTTTTCTCTTGATTTAATAAGTACATATTTCATTTTCTATTTAACAGTTAACTCTTTCTTAGAGATTATGACCTGTCTTTGACTAAACAGTGGTACTTTTTTGTCTTCCAGGCCAATGCAAGGACTTTAAAATTCTCAACCTCATTTATCCACCTCCTACTTACACACTACTACCTGGGTTTGATCCCTGGGTTGGGAAGATCCCCTGGAGAAGGAAAAGGCTACCCACTCCAGTATTCTGGCCTGGAGAATTCCACGGACAGTCCATGGGGTCTCAAAGAGTAGGACACGACTGAGAGACTTTCACTCACTCACTGTCAAGTACTTTAATTTTTTTCTATATTTTAGGACCCTTATGAGAAATTATTTTATAGTCATTATCATTTAGAGTTATCTATACATGTATTATCCTTTTCTTCCTCTTTATTTCTTCCTACATCTCAGAGCCACTATCTTGGATCATTTTCCTTTTACCTAAAGAACTCTCTGTGCTTCCTTTAGCCAGTGATAACTTTTCTCAACTTTTTTTTCCTGAAAAGTTATTTCACATTTATTTAGGAAAATTATTCAGAGATTTGCCTTTGTTGTTGTTGTTCAGTTGCTAAGTCGTGTTGGACTCTTCATGACCCCATGGACTGCAGCTCGCCAGGCTTCCCTGTCCTTTACTATCTCCTGGAGTTTGCTCAAACTTTTGTCCATTGAGTCAGTGATGCCATCCAACCCTCTCATCCTCTGTCAACCCCTTCTCTTCCTGCCTTCAATCTTTCCCAGCATTGGGGTCTTTTCCAGTGAGTCAGCTCTTTGCATCAGAGATTTGCCTTATTGGATATTAAGACTTTTATTGTGAAACTATAGTGATTAAAGCAATACATTTTGGACAGAGATAAACAAAATTAAAGTGAAACAGAATACAGATCTTATAACTGATGGAGCCAGAATTCTGATCCTGCTAGTGTTCTTAGCCACCACATTAACTAGTGCAGGGCAGTGGGGATGGAGAAGATGGGCCAAATGTATTGGATGGTTAAAACACCTTCTTCCTCCAATTCACTGATCTTAGCGTATTTTAACTGTTCCTCACTATTTTGGTGTGCTGTCTTCCACTCATCTTGCAGACGTCCACAACCCCTTGCCTTCTCTCTTTATCAGGTTTCTTGGTAAAAGTACAACTCTGGCTAATTTAAATCATCCAACTACTGCAAGCTTCCAGCATGTAACAGAGCATGGCTAAAGAAAGACACAAAACCATTTGACTTGTCCCACCATGAAACTAAGTGACCCTGTACTATATATTTAATGTATTTACTATGCTTATTGTTTATTGCCCATTCTGAGGGATGCAAGATTCATAAGAACAGAGTTTTTGCTGTCTTATCCACTGCTGCCCAATAGCAACTGTTTCCTTATTCACTCTCCCACTATGTCAGACCATTACTTCATGCTTCCTTTTCCCTCAAATATCTTTCAGTCATTGTACATCTTCCCATTCTGCTAAAGTACTATGCGTCTTATTTCACTGATAAAAGTCACTGTGTTTGGAAGGGAACTGCCATGATCTCCTGCCGTGACACCTACCCACTGACCAGCATCTGCACCCAGCACCCTGCCTTCCCTAAATGAACCAGCTTCTCCAAATGAACTGTCCATGCCCTTATATGCAACCAGTCCTTTCATCTGTACTTTTATGCTTTGGATCCCAGCCCCTCAGGAATGAGTTCTTTAGCAGACGTTATTCCTTCTCTCTCCTGCCTTGTCCACTTTTCTGTCCCTGCTGGACCACCCGTTTCTTCATCTTAGAAAACACTCTCTTGACCCCGCTTTTCTTCCTGACTGCCCCTGCATTTCCCTCCTTCTCTTTGCAGCTAAGCTACTAAAAGAGTTCTGTCTCTTTCTCCATTTCCTGTCTTCCTGTCCTCCCTGAAACACACTCGCATCAGGAGTTTGACCTGTCACACTCCCAAAACTGCCCTGGTTAGGTCACTGATAACCTCTACCGTGCTACATCCAAAGGTCAATTTTTTGTCCTTATCTGACTTAACAAATTCAAGCAGCTGACAAATTTGTCTTTCTCTCTTCCCTGACACATTTTCCTCACTTGAATTCCAGGTCACCACATATTTCTTGGATTTTCTTCTGCTTAACTGGCCACTCTTTCTCAATGTCCTTCAGTTTGTGCCTCGTCTTTCTGCCTCTCAACCAACACTGCAGTGCGCCGAGGCTGACGCGTGAACCTCCTCTGTCTAGACTCACTCCCTCTGTAATCTCAGCCGGTCTCATGGCTTTAAATACTATCTGTCTCCAACAATGTCCAATTTCTTTTCTAATCTAGACTTCCTTCCTGAATTCCTGGCTTATATATACAACTGCATTTTGATCTCTCTACTTGGATGTTTAACATGCCCAACCTTGACTCTTGACCTTTCCCCTAAGCTGGCCTCTCCAACAGGTGTCTCTCCTTCTCAGTTGACACCTCCAGCCATCCAACCAACCAGCAAGAATATAGAGTCATCCTGCATTCTTCTTTTTCTTCCCCACCTCATACTCCATGAGAAGATTTTATAGGTTCTGGCTTCAAATCATATGCTCAGTTGCTCAGTCATGTCCGACTCTTTGAGACCCCTTAGACTATTGGTCCTGCTAGGCTTCTCTGTCCATGGGAGTCTCCAGGCAAGAATACTGGAGTGGGTTGCATTTCCCCTCCAGGGGATCGATCATCCTGACCCAGAGATCGAACCCGGGTCTCCTGCGTCTCTTGCATTGGTAGGTGGGTACTGTATCACTGCGCCACCTGGGTCTGACCGTCTGTCTCTCCCCAGTCCTACCGGCATGGTGCAAGCCGCTCTCATCTCTCACCTCAATGACCGCAGTAGCTCCATCAGTCTCCTCTGCTCCCGTCTTTGCCTCCTCTCCTGCCTTTGTTCATTCTCAAGGCAGAAGCCAGTGATTCTTCTGAAAAGTGGCTCCGATCACGTAACACCTCAAACCCTAATTCCCCAGAGGCCCCAGTCCACTGGGAGCCTTGGCCTGCAGTGGCTGGCCCTCTCTGCAATGTTTCTGACCTCATTTTCTACCTCTCTCCCTCCCTCACTCCTTGCCAGCCACACTGGCTTCTTGGATGTTCCTCAAACAGGACAGAATTACACCTCAGGGTGTCTGTGCTTGCTGCTCCCTCTGCCCCGAAGTCTCTTCCCCCAAATACTCACATGGCTACAACCTTCACCTCCTACACGCCTCCTCTCCATTCCCATCTTGTCCATGAGACCACTCCTGACCTGCTTAAAAACCGCATCTCTACTCCCAGGACCCCCAGTTCCCCTTTACTCTACTTCAGTTTTTCTTCCCACACCACTTCCCACACCTAGTGTACTATATAATGTATGAAATGACTATGCTTGCTGTTTATTGTCACCTCAGTAATACATCAGACCCAAGGAAAAAAAGGTATTTTTCTCTGCTTTATTCAATGAGGTAGCCAACATTTGCTACCCATACTTACTAAGTACCAGACCTTGTGCAAGCATTTGAGGACATAAAGAAAAACAGGTCTCAGCTCCTGCCTCAAAATGAACTGAGAAGATATCAATACAAAAATCAGATCTCTATAGTGTTTTATAAAATTATGAAGCCATCATACACAGGTATCACTTCATTCAAATCTCAAAAGAAGAAGCACATTCAAGGTAAACAAGTGAGGTGGTATTATTCTCAGTTTAAAAGTGAGGAAATTGCAGTTCCTAAAAAGTGAATGGAATTAGGACTCCCTGGGGAAGACTTGTGCCAGCAGAGTCATGCCTATCTCTGTATCTGTCCCCACAGCACTTGAAGGTCATTAAATGTGTACTGAATAGATCCATACCTTTAAGCTGTAGCATAAAAGATTTACATGTAAAAAAGAATGTCTTATAACTAAGAGCCAAAGGGAAGAACAAACTCCATTTACCAAAGTATTTTAAACTACTTAATATTTTGTATATTTTATATAATATTACATTGTAATAATAGAATATACTATTTTATCTGTCTTATATTATATTTACATGTGTATTAATTTGCGACAGTTTTCTCTGCAGAGAGCATGATGGAATTGGGTCTCTGTGCAGTGGACCTTCAGCTTGACGGTAATATTCTCTGCAGTGTTTCTCCCACTATGTTGTATCTGTGGAGAACAATTCTCTGACTTTTCATCTCTGAAGATAGACTGTTAGATGTTATTTACATGTCACCACACTTCACTGGTGCTTCACTAGTAGCTCAGCTGTTAAACAACCTGCCTGCTATGCAGGAGACCCCTGCTTGATTCCTGGGTCAGGAAGATCCCCTTGAGAAGGGATAGGCTACCCACTCCAGTATTCTTGCCTGGAGAATTCCATGGACAGAGGAGCCTGGAAGGCTACAGTCCATGGGGTCACAAAGAGTTGGACACAACTGAGCGACTAACAGTTTCGCACTTCACTACATTCTGTTTCCAAATTTCCTGCCACCGATACCTCTGCTTAAATCTTCCATCTTCCTCTCCAGGTTGACAGATCATAATTTCTCTTGTCTTCACTGCTTTCAAACCATGTTCAATCTTACAATTTTCTCCCAAAATTCTTTTCAAAAACCTTCTTATCTGCTTGAAAAACAAAAATCCTCTCCACCTCTGACCTCTTATCTCCTAAAAATCCTTCCCTTTTGGTCTTACTTTCCTTTGCTCATTATAAAATTCATCTAACTTGGCCCCAGCACTTTGGAAGGCATTTTTAAGATGTTAAGGATGAGGGTAATGCTGATTTCCAATGTAACTGGCTTTAATGGATATTTCCAATGATCTCTTCCTTGCCTATTGTGTGTATGTTCAATTGTGCCCAACTCTTTGGGACCCCATGAACTGTAGCCAGACAGGCTCCTTTTGCTGTGGAATTATCCAGGCAAGAATACTGGAGTGTGTTGTCATTTAGAGATCTAACCCACATCTCTTATGTATGCTGCACTGGGAGGCGGATTCTTTACCACTGTGCCACCTCGGAAGACTGAACTCTTCCTTACACCCTCTTAAACCAGGGTAGACTTGCAAAGGTATGACAGAAGTTAAAATTAAAGCAGTTGGGAAGAAGCATCATTGCTGATCACCAATGTCATATCATTTCCTCCAGGATAGAGTAATGGCACATTGAGAATGCCCAGGTCACATTGCCTCGTGGAATTCTGTGCCCTGTGAGGATTATGGTAACAGTTGGGTAGACAGGAAGGGGTGCAGGGTGTCAAGGTTGGAGAGTGAATGAATAAGCCCCAGCTAGGGTCACTGTGCTTTGGGTCATTAATGTTGACTCTTAAGTTTATTCTAAAACTGCACATTTTTAAAATATTATACTTCATAACAGATTAAAAATATTTGCTCATATCATACTAAAATACCTATGGATAACATAACAAAGAAGAACAATAACATTAAGTTTGCATTTGATCTTAGTTCTCAGTGACTCACAGCACTATTTCCTAGCCCTAAAATTGTGGCATCTTAAGGGTTCTTCAATCATGTTAGAGAGTATTGTGAGACATTCAGAAATATACCAAAGCAAAGTAATATGGGTTTGCAGTCATCTGTGCAATATTTCTGGAACTCTACTAACATTCGGTAGAATCTACAACTCTCTTTATCTCACTCTTTTGCTACTTTAAAACTTTTAATTTTGAGATGCTTATAGATTCATGTATGGTTGTAAGACAAATACAGAGAACTCGCTGTATACTTTTCTTAGCTTTCCCAGTGGTGATATGTTTTATTTATGTATCGAAATTGATAAGGGAAATTGGTCTGTTGAGTGATATTCCATTGAAACCTGGACATCTGAGGTATTCTGTTGTGAGATTCCAGACCTTACTGAAACCTTTTGTTCTCCTTGATTTGAGGACAGTGCCCCACCAGGGAGAGGGTGTCATTCTTCAGTTGGTTTCCACTGACACTGAGGTGGGAGGGGCTCCTTGTTGCTGCAGAGCAGAGGCAGCGGGGGCTGACCCCCCACTAGGCCTGCACTGATACCCTCCTGGCTTGGCAGAGACGGAGTGCATTGTTACAGCTCTCCACGTGGTCTCTACTGACACTGCCATGGGGAGGTAGCCTTGTTACTGTCAACATGAAAGTCCTGAGCCTCCACTAGGCCACCTCTTCTCAAATCCCAGAGGGGACAGGAGAAGGTGCCTCATCACTGCTAGGTAGGGATGAAAAGTCGGCTCCCTACTGGCAGGCAGTGAAGCTGGGGTGCACTTGTTATAGCCTCGTGAGGGTGGAAGTCAAGGCTTGCCACTCAGTCTTTCCAGGCATGGGTCTGGAGAATGCCATAGTTTTTCCTGTGACGTCTGGCTAGAGTAGAGGCTGCTGTCTACACACTTTCTATTTTGCTGGGCTGCCCCTTTCCTGGTCCTTTGGCTAGAGAGCTGGCTTTTACTGGGGCTTTTTGTCTGTACACACTGGCATTTCTGGGTTTTCATCTTCTTCAGCTCCAAGCTGACATATATAAGGCAAGAAAAAGCAAAACAAGACAGAAATATCAGACAAAAAAAAAAAAGAAATAAAAGATATCAAAATTGGAAGGAAGAGGTAAAATTATCATAGCATACAGATGATATGATGCTCTATATAGAAAACTCTAAAGACTCTACATGAAAAATATTAGAACTGATAAATGAATTCATTAAGATAGCAGATTCAAGATTAATATGCAGAAATCGGTTGTATTTCTTTACAGTGATATGAACTACGAGAGAAAGAGAGAAAAAAAAACACTCCCATTAAAATCCCATTAAAAAAATATCTAGGAACAAATCTAACCAAGGATGTAAAAGACTCATACACTGAGAACTGTAAAACATTGATAAAGGAAATCAAATATGAATCAAGAAAATGGAAAAATAATCATGCTCTTGGACTGGAAGAAATAATATATGTAGTTAAAATGGCCATACTATCCAAAGAACTCTACAGATTTAATGTGATCCCTATCAAATTACCCATGACATTTTTTTATAGAACTGAAACAAATAATTCTAAAATTTATTTGGAACCACACAAGGCCCAGAATTGCCAAAGCAATCCTGAGGAAAAAGAACAAAGCAAATCTATGGAACAGAGTAGACAGTCCAGAAATAAATCCACACACCTAAGTTCAATTAATCTTCAACAAAAGAGGCAAGAATGTAAAGTGGGAAAAAGATAGTCCCTTAGTAAGTGGTATTACAAAAGCTAAGAGCTGCAGTTAATGAAGTTAGAATACACCCTCACACCATACACAAAAATAAACTCAAAATGCCTTAAAGACTTAAATATAAGACATTACATCATAAAACTTCTGGAAGAGAACATAGGCAAAACATTTTCAGACATAAATCATAGCAGTGTTTTCTTATGTCAGTCTCCCAAGGCAGTAGAAATAAAAGCAAAACTAAACAAATGCAACCTAATCAAACTTACCAGCCTTTGCTCAACCAAGAAAACCATAAAAAAAATGAAAAGATAACTTATGGAGTGGGATAAAATATCTGCAACCATGCAATATGGTTGCAAATTTTATTATTTGTTGGTTAAACCAAGCAACCAACAAGAGCTTAATTTTCAAAACATATAAACAGCTAATAAAACTTAATTTCCAAAACATATAAACAACTAATAAAATCAACAATATTACTGGTTGATTAAATCATGAAACCAACAAGAGCTTAATTTCCAAAACATATAAACAGCTAATAAAACTTAATTTCCAAAACATATAAACAGCTAATAAAACCAACAATATTACTGGTTGATTAAACCATGCAATCAACAAGAGCTTAATTGATTTCTGAAACATACAAACAGTGAATAAAACTCAATAACAAAAAAAACAAACAACCCAATCAAAAAATGGGCAAAAGACCTAAAAAGACATTTCTCCTAAGAAGACAAACAGATGGTCAAGGAGCACATGAAAAGATGCTCAACATCATTAGTTATTGATGAAATACATATCAAAACTACAATGAGTTATTACCTCACACCAGAATGGGCATCATCAAAAAGTCCACAAGTAATAAATGCTGGAGAGGGTGTGGAGAAAAGGGAATCCTCTTGCACTGTTGGTGGGAATGTAAATTGCTGCAGTCACTATGAAAAACAGTATGGAGGTTCCTTAATAAAATTAAAAAATAGTTACCATATGATCCAGCAATCCCATGCTATGCTGTGATTAGTTGCTCAGTCATGTCCAACTCTTTGCAACCCATGGACTATACAGCGCACCAGGCTCCTCTGTCCATGGGGATTCTCCAGGCAAGAATACTGGAGTGGGTTCCTCCTCCAGGGGATCTTCCTGACTCAGGAATTGAACCAGAGTCTTCTGCATTGCAGGCGGATTCTTTACCAGCTGAGCTACCAGGGAACCCCCCAGCAATCCTACTCCTGGTCATACATCCAGGAAAGACAAAAGCTCTAAATCAAAAGATGCATGCACCCCGATGTTCACAGCGATTTTTAGCCGAGACATGGAAGCAAAACAAATGTTCACTGAGCGCTGAATGGATAAGGAATATGTGGTAAACCTATACACAGAGGATATTACTCAGCCAGAAGCAGAGAGAGTGCCATCCACAGCAACACAGATGGGTCTAGAAACCATACTAACGGAAGTAAGTCAGACGGAGAAAGGCAAGTATTATGTCACTTATAGGTGAAATCGTAAAAACGGTACAAATGAACTTACGTACAAAACAGCAACAGACTCAGACATAGAACACAAACTTATGGTTACCAAAGGGGAAGGAGGGGAAGGGTAGATTCGGAATATGAGATGAAGATGCACATTACTATATACAAAATAAACAACAAGGATCTGCTGTTAGCACAGGGACCTATATTAAATATACTGTAATAAACTGTAATGGAAAAAGGATATATACATGTATATACATATGCATGACCAAATCACTTTGCTCTACATCTGATACGCAACATTATGAACTATACTTCAATTACAGAAAAACAAAAATCCCCACAAGCCAAAACAGAAATGAGGAACTCACCACCATGTCTTTCTTTGGATTCCAAGTTCCTTGGCATGGTTGTCTTCTCTTCACTTCTCCGAGTATTCTTATGGTTGTTTTATAATAATGTTCTGTGTTTCTAGCTGTACTTAGCAGGAGGAATAGGGAAAAATATGTCTCCTCCATCTTCTTGGAAGTTGCTGCTGGATTTTTAAAATCCATTTTCTCTAATTGGATGCCAAGGCAAAGGAAGATTGTGAACCAAATGAGCCAGTCTTTCTATTCGTTCATCAGTAGAAAAAGGGATATGAAGTATTAGATTGAAAGATTTCTCTGACTTATCTGCTCACTCTCCTCCTCCACACTCTCTCACCTTCTTAGTAGATGATGATGGCTACTTACAAAAATCTGTTTCATATGTAAAATATGCAGGTAGGTGGATATTTCCTGGCCTTAAACTTACTCTATAGTAAAATATGAAGTCAAATGCTGACAATTATAGGGCTTATCAAAGTAGAACAATGAGGTACCACTAAAAAAACCAGGGTGAGGACTTTGCTGGTGTTCCAGCTAAAGTGGCTAAAACGCGATGCTCCCAGCGCAGGGGGCTCAGGTTCCATCCCTGGTCAGGGAACTAGATCCCTCACGCCACAGCTAAGAGTCTGCATGGCACAACTAAATATACTGTATACTGCAACTAAGACCCAGCACAGCCAAATAAATAAATATACATATTCTTAGAGAAACCAGGGTACAAGATCTTCATAGTTTTATGTTATGCTCTATAATACTGCCTTAATTATTCTAACGTCTTTTTCTTCCCACTAGACTGTGATCTCCTTAAAGAAAGCAGATGAACTAAATTTACCAGCACATTGCAAGCATCTGATAATCACTCTTCTCTACCTTCTCTCCCACTTCTCTTCCACCCCCAGCTGGTTCAGGAAACACAGAAAGCCCAGAGGAGAAACTACATCCACAAATCATCTGGGCTTAAGGGCTGGGGGAAGACCTCTGATTTGAAATCCAAGCGCCATCAATCAGTCCCTCAAACTAAATCTCGCAGGAAGTGCGGGTCACCTCCCACCCACCACACACATCCTGCAAGATTCTGACACAACAAGCGCTGATGGATGAAAAGCAAAGGCTGACGGATCCTGTCTTCCATGTCCCTTCTCTGAGAGTTCTGACCAGTTTTGTCAATATTTGTTCAATAAATATTTATGGAGGTGGAAAAGGATGGATTTTAAAGAGCAAGATTTTCCAAACTGTGACCTGAGGAGCCCACCATGTGCTTAGATAACAAGGGTTCCCTGGCCACATAAGTTTAAGAAGTGCTGGCTACCAGGCTGCTGTCTTGGAGGTCAGGAGGATACCAACGTTTTGAGAGTTCTATAGTAACAGGTCATTTAGCTTTTTTAAGATACATTTCTTTCCTCCACTCCAAGACCACAATATCCATTGAAAATACAAAATTCATATTCTCTAACCTCATGCATGAAGCTCTATCTAAAAGAAATAATTCTAAAAGTCCAAAAGCGGGGAATAATACAGAAACAGATAAGAGTGGAGCCTGGGAAGGAAGAAGCTATGATCCAACTGAGGCAACAGGCAGATAAGGAAGCACCAGGATATGTGGTGGAACAGATTAGGTAGGATTCTAGACTCACAACCATTATGGAGAAGGTTTTCAGAAAGCAATCATTACCTTGTCACGAACGGTGGCTTCTTTTTGAATAGCTGTAACTGTCTTTTATCAGTTGAAGTCCCATGGAGTGGAATGGCACACTCTAATTAGGATATTCAAGGAGGATTTAACACAGTGACTATTTACAAAGGTATGAGCAGAACATAGGGTATCATGGAGAGACCGGAACGGATAGGACGTATGTTGGGGCCATGCAAATGGGTGGGGGGCTGTTGCCCAGGCCAGCATGGGTGAGGGGAGGGAGGAGGTACCAGGTCACTTATGAATGTCATGTAGAGAAAACTGCTTTGAGAAGGGCAGTGATCCCCTCCAACCGTACCCCAGGTTTTCCTTTAGCTGAACCCACAGAAGTCAGTCTCCCAGGGCGGAAAGCCATGTGGAGAGAAGGGAGGACAGCAAACACACAAGGGTGAAGGGAAGAATCTGGCGCTTGTCTCAAGGGGAAGAACCTGGAGACTGGCGACTCTGCCATCTCCTGCCCAGCTGTGCCTACTCATGGTGCACACAGTGCTCTGCAGAAGGCATGCACTAGGCCAAGACCCTGACTGAGCACAGACAAGATGTGCAGACGGCAAGATCAAGCGCTCGCTGTCAGGCATGTTAAAACCTGATAACCAGAGAAGGAAAGAACCAACTAAAATATATTGTGAAACATAGAAAGGTGTAGAAAGCATATGGTAGATTGATGCCGAGAATTTGCAAAGCTAACCTGTGACCTTGCCCTTGATATGCAATGCTAGTATGTAAAACCATCAGCCAAAGTGGGCTTTCTGGCATAAATGCAAATTTTGAGAATCTAAAAGGTACTTGAAATTTAACTCCATCCATTAATAGCCAATAAAAATTTTAGCTGCTCCAAAAAATTTCCTTCACAATTGAAATACATGCTAAAGATTTATTCATGAATTCAAACTTTCATGAAACGTCCAGTATTTTGTATTGAGCCTTTGACAGTCTTAAGTATTAGTTCTCACAGAGGAAATCCATAAAGTTGTTTTTTCAACTTTAACCCAACCATTTCCCTTTAGCATATCGCTCTCTAGGTTCTATTTATATGTACAAGTTCCAGACCTGGGCTCCCTGATTCCAAACAATTTCACACCATTTTAAAAAAATTAATTCATTCATTTTTTATTGAAAGGTAATTGCTTTACAGAATTTTGCTGTTTTCTGTCAAACCTCAACATGAATCAGCCATAGGTATACATATATCCCCTCCCTTTTGAAGCGCCCTCCCATTTCCCTGTCCATCCCATTCCTCTAGGTTGATATAGAGCCCTTGTTTGGGTTTCCTGAGCCATACAGCAAATTCCCATTGGCTATCTATCTTACATATGGTAATATGTTTAAATGTTATAGTCTAAGGAAGCAGATTATTGTGGCCTTATAGTGAATAGCGAAGTCGCTCAGTTGTGTCCGAGTCTTTGAGACCCCATGGACTGTAGCCTACCAGGCTTCTCTGTCCATGGGATTTTCCAGCCAATAGTCCTGGAGTGGATTGCCATTTCCTTTTCCAGGAGATCTTCCCAACCCAGGGATCGAACCCAGGTCTCCCACATTGTAGACAGATGCTTTACCATCTGAGCCATCAGGGAGCGTTTCCCAAATAATTCAGGTAGGTTCAGCCGTAGCCTGGCAAGGACTGCCAGTCTTCCAGGCAACACAGACCATGCATGGAAAAATGACTTACTGCCCGAGTCATTTATTTAAAGACCATCCATGGGAAAATGACTTATTGCCCGAGTCATTTATGTAAAGTCTAAAAAGAGTGGGAGCAGCAGGGTCATTGCCCACACTGACAGACATGTTTTGCATAAGTGGAGATTGGATAGGGACAATGGACTCTTTGAAGTGTTAGTCACTCAGTCGTGTTCGATAATGTGCAACCCCATGGACTGTAGCCAGCCAGGCTACTCTGTCCATGGAATTCTCTAGGCAAGAATACTGGAGTGGGTTGCCATTTCCTTCTCCAGGGGATCTTCCCAACCCAGGGAGTGAACACAGGTCTCCTGCATTTTGGGCAGATTCTTTACCATCTGCGCCACCAGGGAAGCCCAATGCACTCTTTGGGAAATGCAAAAACTGTCATACTCAAATTCTGATAGGACAGAAAAGCTTCAAATGCCGTTGTTTAATGATAAAATACATATTAGAAGTATGATCTTGATAACATTGTTTAGTTTTCTCTCTCTCTTCACTAGAATGCAAAAAACAAAAACAAAAACAAACAAAACCCTCTTTCCCTCACCTTGCCTTTCCCCTCCTTCCCAAAAAGAACAGTGTGATTTCTGGCCCAAGATGCTAGGATGCTGTGGCCCCTGACGCTTGCAGTTGAAATATTCCGATAGCAGAAGCAGTCCTGCAGGTTACCCACATGTGCAAGGGTAGCGAGCTAGCTCTCTATAGTGTGTTCGTGTTCTTTTCTTCCTTTAGGTAAGGAGTTTGTAAAAGGATGATATGTCCGTCTGCATAACAGAAATATCAAAGAAGTTAAATCTGATTTATTTCATAAAATCTCACTGCACAGGTACCCTTGTAGGAATGTGGACACCTGAAAGTAAGGCATATCTCAACACTCTATTTTAAACAAACTACAGCAAGAATAAAAATATATCTATTCTGGGACTTCCCTGGTGGAGCAGCGGGTGGGAATCTACCTGTCAATGCAGGGGACATGAGTTCGATCCCTGGTCCGGGAAGATCCCACATGCTGTGGAGCAATTAAGCCCCTGCCCACAACTACTGAAGTCTGTGTGCCTAGAGCCTGTGAACCACAACAAGAGGAGGCCCTGCAGTCATAAGTCTACACACTACAAATAGAGAGTAGCCCCTGCGAGCTGCAACTAGAGAAAGCCTGCACACAGCAACAAAACATAAAAAAAAAATTAAAAAAACCCAAACACACAAATAAATAATAGCAATTGTGCCATTAAAAAAATAAAGCATTAAAAAAAATTATACCTATGCTGGCACACCTGGCCCTTCAGGCTCAGTTCCTGGCTTCCTAGCCTCATCCCTGTGGTGGCCACCACCCACTCCTCCCAAGCCAGCACCTGAAACTGACCGTGAGTCACTTCCGATGCAGCCTTCTGGGATGTGCACACCGCTCTCTCTGTGCACAGATTTCCTCTAGTGTCCATCTGACAAGTCGAAACTCAGTTCTCCAAGAAACTTCTTTAACCCTCAGAGCACTCCCAAGAGAAGTGCTGGCGTTCTGTTTAACTTCCCCCAAAGTCTTGTGTAACGGCACCTACACATTACTAACCTTGTTTCCTGCCTCCTTGAACTGTGAGCTCCTTATCACTGTGCTCCTAATATCTAGCCCATAGGCACTTAAGTAATTGTTAGGTGAAGAAACACAAAATCAGAACTTTCTTTTCATACAAGAGAACAGCTGGCCTTGAAGAGCATGACCTGAAGGCAACCAACATTATTATTATTGTTGTTTTTGCGATATTCTGTCTGATAAACATTGTCCTAAATATCATAACATCCAGTGTTCAAGTAATCCAGTGAGGTAGCTGTTGAAATTCCCTAAGGCCCAATGAGGAAATAAAGACTTAGACACAATCAGTAACTTGCCCAAAGAATGACATGTGTAACAAACAGCCAGCCAGGAGAGAAACCCAGGTTTTCTGGCTGGAGAACCTTGATGCTTCTCCACAGAACAACCGACAATCAATAAGAGGGAAAACATTTAAATTGAGCTGCCTAGCACAGAAAGCAAAAATGCTCCATTTCCAATTCAAAGGTCACCTTTCCTTATGACCCAAACTGGCTCTTTTGAAAGAGTCCTGGTGAAAACATTTCATCATGCGTCTTTGCCTCTCACACATCAGTGAGCATTCCCGCTTTTCTCTGCTCTCCTGAGTCCTCCCGACGCCAAGAGCAGAGGTCTTTCACCTTGGTGTTACGAGTGCCAAGTGGGACAAACGACTACACTCCTGAAAATCTCGTCTGATCTCTTTTCTGAGATCAACAGATCTTTTGTTGTTTTCACTTAACAGATATTCTTAGTGAGGACTTCTAATGTGCAAAATGCTGACTGGGGTGTTGTTACAGCCTACAGGATGCTTTTGAAGTTTTCAAGAGTTAAGGTAAGTGAAAGGCTTTCCAACTCAGAGGGCTATTACTTGCTCTAGTTATCAATTGGTTTAAAATACTGGTTTTTATGACTCATGGTTCTGTGGATTGACTGGGCATAGCGGGTGGGTCTTGTCTCATGAGGATGCAGTTAGGTGCTAGCTGGAGCCGGTCATCTAGAGGCTTGAATGGGCTGCAGTCTGTGGTACCCCCTCACGTGGCTGCCACTTGATCATGGCTGTGGGCTCTGCTGAGTCACGTCATGTGGCCGGCCCACGTATCTCGGGCTGCTTCCTATGGCACGCTGGCTAGGTTCTGACAGGGAAAGGCAATCATAGCTCAAGATCTGATCCTCAGCTTACCACACTCCCGAACTGCATTTTGTCAGTAGGGCTCCCAGAGGAAGGCGGCAGTGCTTCCTGCTGCTCTGCCTGGCTCAGCCAGCTCCAGCAGCAACATCCTGCTATGTGTGCTTCAGGGGCTTTTAAGTAGCGGCTGAAAGGCTCTACTGAAATCAGAGTAGAGGCTGAAATTCCTCCACCTGAAATGCTGTCCCTTCATCCCCAGGGCCTGTCTTCTCCACTCACACCACTTCTTGGGTAACTCATTTTTCATTTTAGCCCACATAATCAGCACCTGAAGAGCAGCAGATCTTTAAGTTTCTCCATATGATTCTATCTTTAACCTTTTGTTGTTAAATAATCATAGACCCACAGCAAGTTGCAAAAATTATAGAGTCCTGTGTATCCCTCATCCAGCCTCCCTAAATAACAGCAGGTCAGGAAGCAACAGTTAGAACTGGACATGGAACAACAGACTGGTTCCAAACAGGAAAAGGAGTACGTCAAGGCTGTATATTGTCACCCTGCTTATTTAACTTCTATGCAGAGCACATCATGAAAAACGCTGGTCTGGAAGAAGCACAAGCTGGAATCAAGATTGCCGGGAGAAATATCAATAACCTCAGATATGCAGATGACACCACCCTTATGGCAGAAAGTGAAGAGGAGCTAAAAAGCCTCTTGATGAAAGTGAAAGTGGAGAGTGAAAAAGTTGGTTTAAAGCTCAACATTCAGAAAACAAAGATCATGGCATCTGGTCCCATCACTTCATGGGAAATAGATGTGGAAACAGTGTCAGACTTTATTTTTTGGGCTCCAAAATCACTGCAGATGGTGAAGGCAGCCATGAAATTAAAAGATGCTTACTCTTTGGAAGGAAAGTTATGACCAACCTAGATAGCATATTGAAAAGCAGAGACATTACTTTGCCAAGAAAGGTCTGTCTAGTCAAGGCTATGGTTTTCCTGTGGTCATGTATGGATGTGAGAGTGGATTGCCATAAGCTGAGCACCGAAGAATTGATGTTTTTAAACTGTGGTGTTGGAGAAGACTCTTGAGAGTCCCTTGGACTGCAAGGAGATCCAACCAGTCCATTCTGAAGATCAGCCCTGGGATTTCTTTGGAAGGAATGATGCTGAAGCTGAAACTCCAGTACTTTGGCCACCTCATGTGAAGAGTTGACTCATTGGAAAATACTCTGATGCTGGGAGGGATTGGGGGCAGGAGGAGAAAGGGACGACAGAGGATGAGATGGCTGGATGGCATCACTGACTCGATGGACTAGAGTGTGAGTGAACTCTGGGAGTTGGTGATGGACAGGGAGGCCTGGCGCACTGTGATTCATGGGGTCGCAAGACTGAGTGGCTGAACTGAACTGAACTGAACAACTATAACAGGGCTTCCCTGGTGGCTCAGACAATAAAGAATCTGCTCGCAATGCAGAAGACCCAGGTTCAATCCCTGGGTCAGGAAGATCCCCTGGAGAATACAAAATCAAACCCAGGATGTTGATATTGGTATCATACTGTTATCGGACTACTCTCACTTCATATTTTTTCTTTTACAAAATTATGGACACAACTCCTAAAAGGCTCCCCCTTTATTTGGTGGAGTAGATAGAGCTGGGTCACAGGTCTTATGGTAATCATGGGCTTCCCTCCTCATTTTCTATGTGAAACTATATGGCCTTACTTACATAAGACTACTCTTAATGTATCTTACATTAACCCATCACTTTTAGATCTTAATTTTTGATAAAACAAAAGTAACAGAGAGGAAGGTACATACTAGATTTTTAAAAAACTTAGCAGAAGAGCAGACACTTCCTGAGCCTGACTGAGTATATCCTAAGGACAGCGCCAGACAAAAGAGCAAAGTGATGCAAAGACACAATCCTTTCCTCAAGAGGTTCATAAGCTCGAAGCAGGCATCTGAAATGAAGATGCGAGTAAGAAAAAGGAATCAGAAACACTTCTCAAAAAAACAAAAAACACTCCTCACTGAGACCTGGGAACAAACGGCTGCTGTGTGCATCAGGAAACAGAAACACATTTTGCCCTAAATTCAGAAGTTCATTCTGGTGAACAAAAAAATCATCATCATCGTTTAAAGTTGGACAGAGCTGGGTAATCCTAGGATGGAACGAAGAAAATAAAACAGCTGATTTCAAGCAAACAGCACACAGTGGGACCCGTCTGGGTTTAGTTGGTAACCAGGGGCCACACTCTAAAAAACCTTCTACCAAGATGTCACCTTCAAGCCACACGAACAATCTTCCTCCTAAAAGAGCTGTTCACCTCTATCCGTGTCACAGCATTCTCCTAGCCAGTTTCTTCCCCTCCCTCCACCGTTCATATCTAGACTCTGGATATTTCTCATAGCCACCTGTGCTTCCCTCTTCTCACTAGCCCAACTCAGAGCCTCATCCCCTTCTTTTTAAAAAGTAAAATAAAATAAACGCATCATGTTTAGCTTCTCTGATCTGAGGTTTCTGTTAATTTCCTAAGGCTACTGTAACCAGTTATCACAACTTTGGTGGCTTCAAATTAGGAAAACGGTGTGAAGGTTTCTCAGAGATAAACACCAGGGCCTTCCCTGGTGGCCCAGTGGCTGAGAAGCCACTTCCAATGCAAGCGACGTGCTCTCGATCCTGATCGGGAACAAGGATCCCACAGGCTTCGGGGCCACTAAGCCCGTGCACCACCACAGAGAGCCTGAGCGCCACAGTGAAGACCCAGCGCAGCCCCAAAACACATTTAAAAAAAATTAAAACTAGAACTACCACAGGATACAGCAGTTCCGCTCCTGGGTGTGCACCTGAAAGAAACAAAGTCAGCACTGTATATTCACTGTCACGTTACTCACAATAGCCAAGATACAGAAACCAAGTACCCATCAAGGGACGACCGGGTAAGGAAAACACAGTGAATGCTTACAATGGAATATTGTTCAGCCATAAGAAGGAAATCCTGCCATCTGTGGCAACACAGATGAATCTGGAGGGCATTGTGCTGCGTGAAAGCAGCCATGGGGAGAAAGACATTTTTTGGTAGAATCCTTAGGGTTTTCTGTATGCGTATACGATCATATCATCTGCAAAGACAAGCTAACTTCTTCCTTTCTGATGTGGATGCCTTTTATTTATTTTCTTGCCAGATTACTCTGGTTAGAATGCCCAGTACTATACTGACTAGGAGTCAAGAGTGGGGACTCTTATCTCATTCCTGATTTAGAGAAAAAGCTTTCAGTCTTTCACCAATGAGTGTGATGTTAGCTGTAGGCTCACGACATATGGCCTTTATTCTGTTTAGGTATATTCCCTCTACGGTTTCCCTGGTGGCGCAGAGGTAAAGAATCTGCCTGGAATGCAGGAGACATGGGAGATGCAGGTTCAATCCATGGCTCAGGAAGACGCCCTGGAGGAGGACATGGCAACCCATTCCAGTATTCTTGCCTGGAAAATCCCACGGACAGAGGAGCCTGGCAGGCTACAGTCCATGGGGTCGCAGACTCAGACACAACTTAGTGACTGAACAACATATTCCCTCGATGTCCAATTTGTTGAAAATTTTTTATTATGAAAGGATGTTGTATTTCCTCAAATTCTTTTCTACATCTCTTAAGATTATGATTTTTATTTTCCATTTTATTCATTTTAATAGAATTAATTTATTAATAAACTATTGATTTGCCTATGTTGCACTATCCTTGTATTCTCGGGATAAACTGTTGGAGATTACGAGTGAAATGACATGAAACAAGACACACACAAAAGACAGACGCACACTCCAGCCGGAGGAACAGAACTGGGCAAAAAACTAATTGCCGTTTATTGTAAAAGCCCCCTAGGCAGAATTCCAGACTGCATGAATAAGCCTTTTCAGCACAGCGCAGGTGCATACATGTTATCTATAGCAAAGGGGAGTGAAATCCCTGTCTACTGCAGAGTCTGCCCAAAGCCCTCATCTCCTTCTTATCTCAAGAAGGGAATGCTCCCTCGTTTGCAAGGGACCATTAAACTCAAGGCTGTGTCCAGACTCTTTGGCAGAACTCCCAGAGAGAGACCCGTTTGCAGGCACATCTCTGCTACCCTATTAACCCTTCAATAAACCCCCTTGATCATGCTGTATGATCCCTATAATGCGCTGTTAAATTCAGTTTGCAAGTACTTTGTCAAGAATTTTTGCACCTATATTGATCACCCATATTCATCTGTAGTTTTCTTGTAATGTTTTTATTTGACGTTTTAATCAGGACAATGCAGGCCTTGTAAAATGACTTTGGAAGTGTTCCCTCCTCCTCCATTTCTTGAAAGAGTTTGAGAAAGATTGGTGTTATTCTTTAAATGTTTGGTAGAACTCGCCAGTGAAGCCACCTGGTTCTGGGCCTTTCTTTGTTGGGAGGTTCTGGTTTACTGACTTAATCTCCTCACTCATTGTTGGTCTATTCAAATTTGTGATTTCTGATTTGGTCTTGATATGGTGTATGTTTCAAAGAATTTATCAGTTTATCCTAACATTATTCAACAGCGTATAGCTGTTGATAGTAATCTCTTATGAACCTATTTCTGTGGTATCAGCTGTCATTTCTCTTTCACTTCCAATTTACTTGATTGCTCTGCTTTTATTTCTAAAGTTCTGTCAACACTGTCACCCTCTGGTGGTATCATGTTTCCTTGATTTTTCATGTCCCTTGAAGTCTGCATTGCAGTCCTCCCATCTGAAGTAATATTCACCTTCTCCTGTCTTTATTAACTGGTTCAGGAGAGAAGTATCTTCCATCAGCCCTGCCAGTGATTTTGAGGCTTTCTGACTTCCTCTGATTGCACCTCATCCACTCTTCTTGCTCCCTCTTGTGGCAGAACCCTTAGGCTTATGTGTCTTCTCTTGATTAGCAGTGCATCTGGCCATGTACTGGCTGTCTTCCTCCTGTTTTGCCAAAGGTGGCACTAAAGCTCAAGTTTGGGGTTTCTCCCTAGCCGTAGATTTGGCTCGGCCATCTGTGTGTGCTCACCAGTCATCAGCCAGGTCCTGCTCTTGCCACTGCTGTGGGGAGCACACAGGGACCTGGCCACAGGGTCAGGGCTATTCGTGGGGGAGGTATCCTGAGGGCTATGGCTCAGATGCTAAAGAATCCGCCTGCAATGCAGGAAACCTGGGTTTGAGCCCTGGGTTAGGAAGATCCCCTGGAGGAGGAAATGGCAACCCACTCCAATATTCTTCCTGGGAGAATCCCATGAACACAAGAGCCTTCAGGCTACAGCCCATGGGGTCGCAAAGAGTTGGACACGACTGAGCGACTAAGCACAGCACAGCATATGCTGAGCACTGCAGGTGAGGCATCCCCTGCAGCTTCAGGACAAGCTTCTTGAGTGCGGTCAGCTGGACCCGCGTGCCTTCAATGCCCTGAGGGGGCTACCTGCCATCTCCATCTCTCCCTGCCTCCCAGTCATGCAGTCCATGTTTCAGGACTCCGGATGTGGGGAGAGAGAAACGAGCTTCTTTGGCAGCCTCCCGCATGGACTGGGAAGTCACGTGTCACCCACAAGCTCTCACTTTCTCTGAGATAAATTGCAGGCTCTCTCTCCTGCCCTGAGCTGGGTCCCCTTGGGGGCGGGGTGGTGCAGGTCAAGTGAAGCTGCACCTCTTGCTCTCTCAGAGCATCCAAACTCAGTTTTGGGCTCCAAAGGCGGGCTGAAACTTCTCTTCTGGAAGCCTGGACTTCTCAAAGGCTCTCTGGTCTGTGGGTGACTGTTTTAGACAGTGTTTTCCAGGGGCTACTGGACCAAAGCTGGTGGGGGGCGGGATGGGCTGCTCCAGCCAGTTCACAGGCTATTTCAGGGTCCAGTCAGGGCCCAAGTCGGTATCCCTATTAGTCGACTTGTGGGGAAGCAAGACTCCTCTCAGGTCCCCCTGGCACAGGGTGTTGGATGCCACAGCTCCCAGACGGTACTTCTGTCATGGTTCAATGCCAAATTACTGTCGCTGAGGGCAAAACAAAGAGGGCAGATGCCTTATTCTGCCACAAGGCTGATGTCACTACTGAAGGGTCTGTCATTTTACTCTGCATTTCTTTGGGACCGTGCACTTTCTTTCTCCAGCGTCTCTTCTGTGGGAGTTTCTGGACCATGTTCTCTTCCCATTTTTCCTTGGAGGTGATGGCATTTTTGTTCCTTTTAAAATTCTTTGTATTTTCAGGATACCAATTGTTCATAATAAATATGGCAAATATCGCTCCCAGCTTGTGCCTTTCAGTCATGTTTATAGTGCTTTTTGGCTTTTTTGTAGTCGGAGCACCATTTTCTGATTGCATTTAAACTTAGGGCACATTTTAATCTGCCACCGGAAGGATCAATTTGGAAGAGACTAGTTTATTGGAAAAAGTGATTCAATATCAAAGCAGAAGAATTTTATTGTTAAAAGTGCAAAAAGGAACTTCTTGGTAGTCCAGTGGTTAAGACTCTGTGCTCCCAAGACAAAGGGGCTTGGGTTTGATCCCTGGTCTGGGAACTGGATCCCACACGCTGCAACTAAGAGTGTGAATGCCGCAAACAGATCCCACATGCCGCAATGAAGATCGAAGTTCCCATATCCTGCAACTAAGACCAGCGCAGCCAAATAAATACATGCAAATATTTTTCAAAAGTACAAAAAGATGAAAATTCTGTAAAACCCCTTAATAAGACCAATGTAACATAGCCAACATACATGACAGTACATGCTTCACAGCTGTCCATCCTCTGCCCATTTCAGCCCCTAAAATCCTGTACTGATCTATGTGACTGGTCTGAGAGTTGGCATAATGTGGAAATACAAGAATCAGCAGGATCAAGTTCAGGAAGAAGCCATATGGCTTTTAGAACCCAATGTGAAAAGGCATGTACAACAGGAACTAATACACAGTTTAACCATTCTTACAAAATTAATGGGAGTTTTTAAGGAATTCCTTTTTTTAAGTGCAGAAATGATCTGCAATAGTCCAAGTGAGAGATGACAGATTTACAGGCACTTCAGACAAGATGACTCATATAAAAGTTTAGTTTTATTATAGGCACTATATGCAAACATTCAGTACTTTTTGCTACTTCTATAATCTTTTAGCAGGGTCGTCAGTTACAATTCGAATAAGAAAATATAAATAAAAATTATACACTTTATTAACAAAATCTACTTTGAATGATTCTATAAGTTTTCTAATGCAAACCCACTGATTTACTCCCGTCGGTGATGCTTCTTTCTGTTCTTTCAATTATAAAGTCTCTGAAGACCCAGAAGAGAGTGGGATGGATCTTCCTTTGTGGCAGGAAATGTTAAATAAGTAACTCTACATAGTTTCTCTGGTAGGTGTTCGCTTTTTAATTTTGATTAACTGCCATATTTTAACGAAAGTACTATAAGACAATATTTGACAGCTTATATGGTCACCGTTCACTAGCGCTTTGTCCCAGCCTGGACACTGACCATGGTGAAATAGATGCCTTTCTGCGCCAGCAGCTGCTGGTGTGTGCCGTGCTCCTTGATTCTGCCATTCTGAAACACCACTATCAAGTCTGCGTTCTGGATGGTGGACAGCCGGTGAGCGATCACGATGCAGGTGCGTCCCTCTCGGGCTTTGTCCAGGGCTTCTTGGACCACCTGTTCAGTAATCACACAAATTACCTCTGGTCAGAATACTCCTTCCCCTTGAATTCCTCCTTCACAACAAGCCTCACTATTAATGTATCCAACAATAAGTGCTTCTTTAACAGTATCAGTTGGATATAATACGTATTTTACAAAGCAAGGGATCTGTTATACTGGAAGATACCGAATCCTAGTTTGGGTTAGTTCTTGGGTAGGGGCTATCTCCAAGTTGTGACTATAAATACAGCCCCTGCAATCATTTAAAAGCATTCAGTAGTGGGCTTAGCCACGCAGTATCCTTCTGGTCTACCACTACAGTTAAGTCAGGAAGCCTAGGCACGGGCCAAACACAGCTTCTTTGAATTTTGGTATTTTTTAAGGTTAAAAAATAATTCTCAGTACAACATTATAAACAACTATATTCCAATAAAAGATTTTTTAAAAAATAAAACTCAATGAGATTATGATTCAGATACCTGAATACTCAACTTTTTCTCAAACTAAAAACGATAGCTAGTATTTACCTTAAGGAACAGCCAGGTTTAAACATTTTTCTGTGCTTCCACTTTTTTATACAGTTGTTGAGGAGATGCTGTCAGTAGAGATGGGACCATGCCTCCTGAATGCAGCTTCTTGGATCAATACACAGTGATCCAGGGCTATCTTTTGGAGCACGCGTGCTCTAAGACTAACTGCCTCATTTCATCTTAGTTCTCTTGAATGACAGCTACAGAAAGAGTTTAAATTCCACTGAAAGTAACAAAATTCGTTATCAGCCTGAATTTTGTTCTCTACTGTGGAAGAGAGTAGCGCAAATTTAAACCATCTAAGGACAGCTGCTTCAAGTGTGAATGAGACCAATTTAAATTCTCACCTTTTCACTTTCCGTGTCCAGAGCCGAGGTAGCTTCATCCAGAAGCAAGATGTGAGGCTGTCTAACAAGGGCGCGAGCTATGGCAATGCGCTGTTTCTGGCCACCAGAGAGCTGAGTTCCTTTGTCCCCTACTCTGGTGTTGTATTTCTGTAAACAGGGTTTTGTTATTATGAAAAGCAGAACTGATCAAGCTGTGAGAAAGAGTCTGCTTACAGAAAATAGGATAACCATGTCCATATACACAAAAATGTTGAGGTTCAGAAGCTAAGAATGGGTTGATGGGTTTAACAGCAAAAACATAGCTCTAAATGGCAGGATTAATTTCTCTTCTTGAAAACAGACATTTGTGTCTTAAAAATTATGTTTTAGTGTAGACAAATTAATGTGAGGAAGACTACTGCTGCAATGTTAGTCTCTTCAAGCCTTCTGGTTTCACTATATTTGGGACAAAGACTGGTCAGAGGAAGGAAATTTGATTTTAACAGGCTATGCGTAATAATATAATTGAAGCTCATTTTATTTATGACCAGTAGGTGATGCTCTCTGCATTATTTCAGAAAGTGAGGAAGAGAAGATTCTTAGAATGCTAACCTTTTGCTGTCTGTTTTTATAAGACTATTTCCAAAGCGTCAACAATTTTAATGGATGCTAAGAAATTCTATTTTGGTATCTAACTTGAAAAGCTGAACTCTCCTGATTTACTTTTGTTTTTAGAATTCTCCTGAAATTTTTCACATATTGTTTCCCACAGTAGATCATTAAGTACTAAATGTGATGATAATGACTAGAATTAATAGGGTAAATAAGTGAGAGGAGAAATGCAATGTATAACCTAGAAAACCACATTATCTTTTTTTATTCTCAGATCCTTGCCAGGCTGAAATCCTGTAAACGGTGGGCTCTGATTCTGACATCCAGAGTTCGATTTTAAATCATGTCCTACCTCCTACTCTGTTGGTGAGAATGTAAGCTGGTGCGGCCAGTGTGGAAAACAGTATGGAAATTCCTCAGAAAACTAAAAACAGACTTAGCATGTGATCTAACAATCCCGCTCCAGGGCACACATCCAGACAAAACTCTAATTCAAAAAGATACGCACACCCCTATGTTCACAGCAGCACTATTCACAGTAGCAAGACACGGATGCAATCTAAATATTCACCGGCAGATGAACAGTTAACAAAGGTGTGGTACAATGGACTATCACTCAGCCATAAAGAAGAATGAAATAATACCATCTGCAGCCACGTGGATACAACTAGAGATTATCACACTAAGTGAAGCAAGTCAGAAAGAGACGGACAAATATCACATGGTATCACTTACATGTGCCACCTAAACTATGACACAGATGAACTTAGCTGCGGAACAGAAGCAGGCTCGCGGACACAGAGAACAGCCTTGCGTTGCCAAGGGGAGCGAGGAGGGGGAGGGACGGAGAGGGAGGCTGGCGTAAAGCAGAAGTAACTATTACATACAGGAGGGATACACAGCAAAGTCTAGTGTGAACCACAAAGATGAAGAAGTAGGTCCTTGGACAGAAAGTAGGACTTAAGGGGTTTTGCCTTTTCTTTCCACATGTAGACACTGAGGAAAAGAATTCTGATGTGTACAGGCGTGTTCTGTGGACAGAGCCCAGAGCCCAGGAAGATGGGTCCCTGTGGCAGACAAAGTGAGAAGAGGAAAGATACATTTCATAAGCTAGATAATAATCACTCTCAGTGTTTGTCTTTGTTAACCTCTAGCCCAGTCGTTGTCTAACTGTACCTGCATCAGTTATCACCTGGGGTATTAGAACACAATTTCCTAGACCCCAGTTCCAAGTTTCTGGTGCAGCAGGTCTGGGGGAGGGCCTGAAAACCTGCATTTCTCACAAGATCCCAGGTGACACAGGTACTGGCCCATGCCCAGACTAACTGACCTCATCACTAGTGAAGGGGACTAAAGGTATGCACTGAATGTTCCAGCCTTGGGAAGGGCCCATTATCCACAGACAGGCTAGAAGGTTCAAGCAGGGGAGAGAGGGGACACTGCTTCTTCCTGGGGGACTGTGATGTGTGGTGACGGCAGTGATCCAGAGAAGAGCCTCAAGAAAAGGCAGTCTCGGGAGCAGCCTAGGGCCATAAGGCATTGTCATCTTTCCCCACGAGGAGAGGACCTTCTCTGCCGGTTTGAAGCTGAGCTGTGTTTTCAGGGGGCAATTCCTTATGATAATGAACATAACTTGTGACAATGGGGGGCATGAGACAAGACAGGTCTAGTGTATGTGTGTTGTCGTGTCTGAGTCTTGCAACCCTGTAGACTGTAGCCCGCCAGGCTCCTTTATCCATGGGATTTTCCAGGGCAAGAATACTGGAGTGGGTTGCCATTTCCTACTCCAGACAGTCTAGATGCACTTAAAATACAGGACCTAAGCGGCTTAAGAGAGGGTAAGAGGCTCCATTTATCTAACTTCCTAGGAGGAATTCAGAGGGCACCCATGGGGTAACAGCCCAGGGCGGGCTTCAATATCAGTCCTGCAAGTGGAGGGTGGGACCCATGGAACGTGCCATGGCGAGAGATGCCACCATACCACGGACACTCCAGTAACTCACCCTCGCTCAGAGCCTTTTTTCTGAATGGGTCCAGTACCCTGGCCTGGCCTGACTTCACAGAGAGAGGCTCGAGGCTTGGGGGAGAGCTGCAAGGAGGTGGAAGGAAGGTTCGGAGAGAAATGATGGGGAGGGTCACACCTGCTTCTGTGGGCCCCGTGCCCTGACGTGGAGGGAAAGGCCTCCCAGACGTGAACTTTTTAGTCAGATTGCTCACAGGGAGTCAGGCAGGTGGTTGGGTAGACATGACATAGGATGGGGACGGGAAGTGTCATATAAACACGACATAGACGGGGACGGGAAGTGTCCTGTAATCATGACATAGACGGGGATGTGAAGTGTCATATAATCATGACATAGACGGGGACGGGAAGTGTCCTGTAAACATGACATAGACGGGGATGTGAAGTGTCATATAATCATGACATAGATGGGGATGGGAAGTGTCCTGTAATCATGACATAGATGGGGATGGGAAGTGTCCTGTAATCATGACATAGACGGGGATGGGAAGTGTCCTGTAATCATGACATAGACGGGGATGGGAAGTGTCCTGTAATCATGACATAGACGGGGACGGGAGGTGTCCTGTAATCATGACATAGATGGGGATGGGAAGTGTCCTGTAATCATGACATAGACGGGGATGGGAAGTGTCCTGTAAACATGACATAGACGGGGATGGGAAGTATATAAACATGACATAGACGGGGACGGGAAGTGTCCTGTAATCATGACATAGACGGGGATGGGAAGTGTCCTGTAATCATGACATAGACAGGGATGGAAAGTGTCCTGTAATCATGACATAGACAGGGATGGGAAGTGTCCTGTAAACATGACATAGACGGGGAAGGGAAGTGTCCTGTAATCATGATATAGATGGGGATGGGAAGTGTCCTGTAATCATGACATAGACAGGGATGGGAAGTGTCCTGTAATCATGACATAGATGGGGACGGGAGGTGTCCTGTAATCATGACATAGGATGGGAAGATGCTTGTCCACATCGGGGGTGTGTTTTGGTTGCTCATTTCTCTTCACCTTTGGGATCCAGCCCTTTACGAATCACAACCACAGGCTCCCAGGCACCGGATCTGGTGAGAGACTTACGTCTGGCAGCATCTCGATGAAGGAGTGGATGTTGGCCTCCTTGGCCGCGTGCTCAATCTCCTCCTGGGACACGACCCGGCTGTTGTCTCCGTAGGCGATGTTCTCGCCGATGCTGCAGTCAAACAGAATGGGCTCCTGGGACACAATGCCCATGTGTGCCCGCAGCCACTGGACATTCAGCTGCTTTACTTCCTTGCCATCGATAAACTGAAAACAAGAGATCACGGATTGGCCTCAGAACCAGAACATTTTTGAATTTAGAAAAATGAATGTTGTTATTTCCTACGTTAAGACTGCCAAGTTGTTATGAGACTGCCGTTGTGGCTTTTAGTTTGGCCTGTCAAGGTCAACTGAGTCAGGTCATAACTGCATGCTGTGGGGAACTGTTATGTTTCTTCCATTTTAACTCTGGCTTCTGATATATGCATCTGGAAGGCAGAATAATTGCTGTCCCTTGGACCGCAAGATCAAATTAGTCAATCTTAAGGGAAATCAGCCCTGAACCAACCCCGCACTGCCACTGGAAGGACAGATGCTGAAGATGAAGCTCCGGTATTTTGGTCATCTGATGTGAAGAACCGACTCACTGGAAAAGTCCCTGATGCTGGGAAAGATTGAGGGCAAGAAGAGAGGGGGTGACAGAGGATAAGATGTTGGATGACATCACCAATGCAATGGACATGAACTTGGGCAAACTTCGGGAGCTGGTGAGGGACAGGGAGGCCTGGCGTGCTGCAGTCCGTGGGGTCGCAAAGTTGGACACAACTGGGCGACTGAACAACAGCAACAAGGCATAATCATGCCCATCTCCTCCATCCAAGATATCCACGGTCTAATTCACGAAACCTGCTCATGTTATTCACACGCAGAGAGAATTACGATGGGAGGTTGCTCATCACCTGACCTCAAGATGAGGCGCTTATCTTGGATTATCCAGGTGGACCCAACATAATCATAAGGGTCCTGAACTGTGCGGGGGTGGAGGGCAGGAGACTGGGGATCACAGTGAAGCAACATGGGGAGGACTCGATCAGTCGTTGCTGGCTTTGAAGACGGAGGAAGAGCCATGAGCCAGAAAAGATAAGCAAGCAGATTCTCCCTAAGGGCCTCCAGAAGGCACACAGCTCCACTGACACCATGAGGTCCACTTTGGAAATCTGACTTCCAGAATCTATAAGATAGACCTGTGGGGTTTTATTCCCCTAATTGGCTATAATTTGTTGTAGCCGTCACCAGAAACTAATAAAGCATATTCTATTTCTGGAATGTATTCTGGCATTCTTTTATTTTTTAAATAAGATGACTTTTTAGTTTTAGTTTTCTGACCATACCACGTGGCACACAGGATCCCAGTTCCCCAACCAGGGGCTGAACCCTAGTTCAACTGGAGTCTTAACCACTGGACCAGCCAGGGAAGTCCCCCATCCTTACTGCTATGTACTGATTTTTCACAGGAAAAGCATCCACGATTCAATTGGAAATAACTAACTGCTATCATCACATAACAGGCCTGGAGGTCACATTTCTGACCTGACCTGTTAGTTAGGATCAGGTTTCTGAGGACTCAAATGAAACAGAAGTGAGTGTGGGAGGATGCCGCTATCTCTCTAAATAGTTGTTGATCTTAGGAAAGTGAGTTAGTATCTCAGTTTCTCTGCACGTAAAATGGGGATGATTATAATCCCTAAACTCCGGAATTGAGGATTAAGGGACGTCAGCAGGGACCCCACTGGGCACAGGGCGAGGCACAGAGTGTGTGAAGGACTGTCTGTGGTTTGGCACGGCGCCTGTGTGATGCACTTGGAACCTCAGCAGAGGGACAGATGTCTGAGGGGATAAAAGGATGGACAGACATGTACAGCTTACCCAGAGCAGCAGGAGGGAGAGCCCGGCCTTTCTCTAGGGACCTGGCTCCCCTTGGATCACCCTGCAGAAGCCTGGGGCATGCCCATTACAGCCTCGCAGATAAAAATCCTTCCTCTCTGATGGAGATGTATCTGCCCCAAAGATCTACTTTGCAAGAGAATGCTGGCATTCAAGTGAGAGCTGCCATAACCGAGGAAGAAGACATCAGTGACTCAGCTTTGAGCTTTTCTAATACTGATGAGTATATCCTGAGCTATAAATGTACTCTGAATCCCAAGTGCCTGGCTGCACGCCTCTGGGAGACAGCTGGCCAAGGACAGGGTACATACAGGCTTTGCTGTAGGAAGGTAGCTTCTATTTGTGAAACTAGCAGGTGCAAAGCTGGATTGAAAACACAGCCATGACCTCAACAGTACCCAGTCCAGTTGTCATGGAGACTATTCCAAGCATCTATGCTCCAGGTTTCCTCATGGCGTTAAGTGAAAGTGGAAAGTAGAGGCTGAAGAGAGGAAGGACAAACCACACAAGGATGGTTACAAACCATATAGCAGGTCAGGCTAGATGGAACACTGCGTACTTGAGGAATGGAGAACTGAGGAAAGAAAAAGAATTTTTTTCCCCAGACTTATACCCTTAGGGGGCTTCCCTGGTGGCTCAGACATTAAAGGATCTGCCTGCAATGCAAGAGACCCAGGTTCAATCTCTGGGTTGGGAAGATCTCCTGGAGAAGAGAATGGCCTGAAGAAGTCTGTGGACAGAGAAGCCTTGGAGCTACAGTCCACGTTGCAAAGAGTCGGACACAACTGAGCAACTAACACACACACACACACACACACACACACACACACACAGAGACACACACACACACGAGAAAAAAAGACACTGTTTAACTAATATAACCAGATGAATATGACTGATCCCTGCAAGCTTCATTGCGTTTTTCCACCAGACACATAATAAGATGCTTAGAGCTCCTCATCCCCACACTATACACAGCTACTGCTAACTATTTAAAACTTGTGTTTCCTAAAGGATCCTTTCCTGAGGGAAAATATGTTTAAAAGTCCAAATGTGAAAAGATCAATGCACATCTTCTTTGGCTGAGGCACGGGTGGTGGTCTGAGGAAGACCGAGGAAATCCAGTGAGTCTGTGAACACTGCTCAAAAGATCCTGGCCTAAATGAAAATCTCAGGTAACACACTGACAGTAACAATGAAAGGGCTTAGAGGGTAAAGCATCTCCTTGCAATGCAGGAGACCTGGGTTCGGTCCCTGGGTTGGGAAGATCCCCTGGAGAAGGAAATGACACTCCACTCCAGTACTCTTGCCTGGAAAATCCCATGGATGGAGGAGCCTGGTAGGTTACAGTCCATGGGGTCACAAAGAGTCAGACACGACTGAGTGACGACACCTTATCCCTATTCTAGACTTAAATCTACTGCTTGATTTCAGTAGCACAATCAAATGTTAAATATGTATCATTTTCCTATATGTATTTACTCTGAAATAATCATTTTAGATAAGTTATTGAGCATTGATTATATTATAGGTCCTGTGATTAAGTATGCCTCATGCACTCCCTCATTTCGTCTTGACAAAACTGGCAAGATAGGTGTGATTTTAATCCCCATTTTACTGATGAGGACACGAGCAGAGTTCGGTCGCTTGTGCAGGGTCACGTTCTTAGTGGCTGAAGAAGCTCAGGTCTGCACACTACAGGTTAGATTTTGGCTACACAGTGGTTGAGAATTGAAAAATACTTTCCGTCTTCTTTCAAAGGAACAATGTGTCCATCTTAGCCCAGGTACCTATTGGGTAACAGCCAGACAACAAGCTTCTAGCTGTGTCCTAAGAGGGAGAGAGGACTCTGATGGTGGTGTGTAGGATGGGCAAGGGGACAAAGGAAAGGTCAGCGGAAGACCCAAGACTCGAGTGAGTCTCAGTGAAGCTAATGAATGTAAGATTCAAGGACCCTCATCTGCAGGCAAAGCCTGGGAGTTAAAGAATGTCCTGGGTGAGGGGAGGCCAGGCTGTAGTCAGGGGGCTTTTCTGGCTAAGCCTTTAGGATAACTTGCCTAAAAAGGAAGAGGGGTCAGAATCCTTAAGGCTTTAATATTTTGTTGTGAATTTTTTCATTAGAAGTAAATATTTACTCTTGTGACTAATTCTGTGTTCCTAACTTCGGGCTCTTTCAAGTATAGTCCCTGAAACTGTACAACTTTCAGGCCCCACAAAACTCAGAACCTCTACTCTCTGAACAATCCCATAGCTTCCTTTGGTAAGACTCACCACAGTGTGACCTGAAACTTGCAAAGTTACCAGTTAAGCGGTTCTCAAAGTCTGGTTGGCATCAGAATCATCTGGGAAAGTAAAAAATGAAAAGGCCAGGTCCTAATCTATGTGAATGAGCCAGGGTGGCTGTGTTCTTTGCGAGCTCTCCAGGCCATTCGGACCCACACCAGTCTGAGAACCACCACTCAGGTCAATGTTGCTAAGTGTGACTTGAGGCTTGCTGATGGTCACGAGGATTTCCTGACCTCAGGGTCAAGTCCTTGCTTCAGTTCTTATAATCAAATGACGCTCCAGTCCCCAGACTCGTTTTTTTTTCATGGCAGTAAGAACTAATCGCTAATAACCTATTAACTTAGTCTTTCAAGATCGCTAATTGATGTTCGTAAACAGAACTTGGCACATTTACTAGCCTTTATTGTGGGCACTTGACTAAGAAGGCTGGCTGCTGTGTAGCACTTGGTGGCATTTCAAAGCTCTAATGCAAACACACAGGAGCAGATCATCGTGTTCCTCCAACAGATGAGGGCACTTTGCAGGGCATTGTCAACTGTAGTCCTGAGAGGGTTATTCTCCTGTGCACCCAGCACTCATGTCCATATTCTCCTGTGTCTGTCCTTTCCCCTGTCAAGGGACTGTAGGACTAAAATCTATTTCCTAGGCTCCCTTCTGGCGCCAGAAGTAATTGAGGGTCTACCAGTGAGATGCCCTGTGCAAAACCTGGAACCAGAAGCTGTGGTGAGCTGTCAGCCGCGTTCCGGCAGAGCAGCTCTTGCAGCAGCGAGACTCTGTCCTCGTGCCTTCAGGCTTGGAGCAGCTGAGACACGGGCACAAGCCCAGCAGCTCCCTGGCTACAGGATCACAGCTGCGGCGCTGATCTGCATGCTGGGAGCGCTGACTCTGACTCTCCTCTGCCAGTGACGACGTGAGCACTGAACCCCTTATTAAACATGCAGCTGCTCGGATGCCCACAGCACTTTGTTTCCTATGCCAAACCATAACTGACAAGGTTCATGTCTTTAATTTTGCTCCCCTGCCTTAATGTATGTGGAGAATACTCATTTATTTCTTCACTTTCTTGTAGTCTGATTATTTTACTGTTTACCATTATTGCTGTTTTCAACTCCAACACTCTGTTATTACTAAGAGTTTTCCCACTACAGTGACTATGAGTGCAGCTGGGGGGGCTGGGTGGGGAATGAAATTTTTTGCCTTTCCTAACTGGGTTATAATCAAACAAGTTTGAGAGTCATTATTCTAATTAAATCTGCTGTTTCAGCCAACTTATGCTGCATGCGGACATGATTAGTTGCTTTTGTTGTGTCCGACTTTGTGACCCCGTGGGCAGTAGCCTGCCAGGCTGCTCTGTCCATGGGGATTCTCCAGGCAAGAATACTGGAGCGGGTTTCCACGCCCTCCGCCAGGGGATCCCCCCAATCCATGGACTGAACTCATATCTCCTGAGCCTCCTACATTGGCAGGCGGGTTCTTTACCCACCTGAGAAGCCCAACTTATCTTATGCTATATTAGGAACAAATCACTTATCAGCCACAGGTCATATTATCTTTCATCAAACAACATCTTGATTGCACAACCATATAGCCTTATGCCTCTAGTTCTACTTTTCCCTTAAGAATCAACTCTAGATCTATCCTCTATTTAAAAAAAAATTTCGGCCATGCTGGGTGGCATGTGGGATCTTAGTTGCCCCACTAGCGATCAAACCCATGTCCCCTGAATTCAAAGTATGGAGTCTTAACCAATGGACCCTACAGACGTCCCAAAGGCTATCTTCTTTAACTCATGGAAGGATATGCCCTATCTCTTCAGTTAAATTCTATAACTGGAAGAAGGTTAAAAATTTTAATCATCCCCTATAATTCATTAGAGATTAGCATATAACATGCTGGTTAATAAATGTCTCTTAAGGACCATGATCACTGTCTGAGAGACAACATTTCCTCCTCAGATGGCTTCATTTCTCAGGAAGGTCTTCACTGAGAGTTCTCTGTCCAAACTTTAATCATAAAACTGAAGCATAAAGTCAGAATTCACAGAAAATATGTAATAAGTAGTAAAAATAAGGAACCAAGCTTAAAGAAGAACAAAGCGTACGTAAGTGTCACAGAATAGACTCACTAAAGGCACAACTGTCCTTGGATACAGTAAGAAATATTTATGATCACTGTGATTACTGTGAGGAAGTGAAAAGAGCCCTCACCTATTGGTAGAAAATTCTATTTCCATGTCAATCATTAATGCAAGTAAGACCCATAAGGAGCTGGCAGGCATCAGCCTCACTGTACAAAGCAGGTGTCCATTCTGGTTGGGCAGTGCCCAGGCCATTCCAGTTGTTGAATATTTTGAATGTCACCCTGAGTATAACCAATAACTCAAGGCCTACATAATGGAAATGTTTTGCTATAAATTTCACTCCTTCCTAATTTGATTCTTTTCTAGTCCCCATTACAGTCATTTAAAAATTCACTATTTTGGGGAGATCCCTGGCAGTCTAGTGGTTACAATTTTGTAATTTCACTGCAATGGCCCAGGTTCCATCCCTGGTCAGGGAACTAAGATCCCACAAGCTGCACAGTGCGACCAAAAATAGCAATCAAAAATGTCCCTACTCCCTTCATAACACCTTCTCCGTGCCTAAGATAGTCGCTGACAAGCATTCATTGACAGTTTACTGAATGTCCCATGAATAAATTTGACCCTTCACGTACCCTTTTAGTTTAGAAAGAAAAGAGAATCCCTCCATGTTCTTTATCTGTTTCCCAAATTTGTTGATATCGCTTTTTTTTTCCTTAGAAGGTGTGTGAATTTCCTTTCTCCATCAATGGTTTTATCCCATCTTCAGCCATAACAATGTTCGCGATTCCCCATGATGACCGTCTCCCCTGGGTTCTGCCCAGGCGTGTTTTCCTTCCCTCTCCTTTGGTCTGCCACTGGCCTACACACACTTCGTGTCCGTTCCCTCCTAACCACTCCTCAGCCATGCCACCTGTTTTCCCCCAGCACCACTTCACTGAGCAGCCTGTGAAATGCTGGAAGCAGCCCATCAGCGGCCAGACCCTCCCACGTCTCTGCAGTCTTCATCGTGCCCGTCTCTCCACGGCATCTGCCACTGGGGCCGCCTTCTCCTTGCCATCCCTGGCTTCCACCTGGTTTCTCTCAGCACCCCTCCTCTGCCTTTCCGGATTTCCACCCCCCGGACCCCCTCATGTAACTGAGACCAAGGGGAGGGGGATGGCAGGCAAAAAGGCTGCCTGTAGAGGAGGGGAGGGTAGTAGAGTGGAGGGAAAGGACCAATTGGCTGGAACAGTGGACACAGCTTTGAGACTATATCAAGCAGGTCAGGCTTTAAGTGGAATCATTGTTTAAAGGTTTGTAAAGCCATGGCTTATTGTCGAGAATTAAATACATCTAGGCATTAAGAAGACGAAAAATTTGGAATGAGCTGAACAAGAAAGGATGCTCAGAAGGACCTAGAGATCATTATACTAAATGAAGTAATTCAGACAGAGAAAGGCAAATATCATATGCTATCACTCATGTGGAATCTAGTTTTATAAAATTATACAAATAAACTTTACAAAACAGAAAGAAGACTCTCAGATTTCGAAAGCACACTTATGGTTACCAAAGGGGAAACATGTTGGAGAAAGATAAATTAGGAGCTTGGGATTAGCACACACAATCCTCTCTATATAAAACAGGTAACTGACAAGGACCTACTGTTGAGGGAACTCTACTCAATGTTCTGTAACAACCTATATGCGTAAGGAATCTGAAAAAGAGTGGATATATGTATAACTGAATTGCTTTGTCATATACTTGAAAGTAACACAACATTGTAAATCAACTACACTCCACAAAAAAATAAAGAAAATAGTGTGCTCACCACTGTGCCAGCCAAGGGGTCATAGAACCGCTCCAGGAGCTGGACCACCGTGCTCTTCCCGCAGCCGCTGCTGCCCACCAGGGCCAGCGTCTGGCCCTTCTTCACCTCCAGGCTCAGCCCCCGAAGCACCGGGACGTCTGGTCGAGTCGGGTAGTTGAACACGACGTCATTAAACGCCACATTTCCTTCCACTGTACTCTAAAATCAGGACAGTGAAAGTAAGTTTCATTGTCGCAATCCTGAAAACTGACTTTAGAGCCAATCCTCTGTACTGCCAGGTATCAGAAGGCAGCGATCTTGGATTCCAATCAAGCTTCAGTTGTAACTGCTAGAAAGTAATACAGATCTAAAGGGTCAGTGTCCCCACAGCATGTCTCATTAACACAATACAAACGTGATAACCCAAAGCTATAACAGAATTACCTACACATAAGAAAACCTGATTCGCAGGATTTGTGTATAAAATGGGCAGTATTCCTATATCCCTGTGGCTTTGTTATATAAAAGTACTAGGTGTTAACATGCATCAATATTATCAGCATTTATTAAAATGAACCCATGATCAACAAAGTTTCATTTTACTACCAGCAAGTAAAAGCACAGATTTTATTAAACTTCCACTTAGATTCCATTCATTCATCAGTTAGGAGCAGGTCACATAATCAAAACATGAAACTGACCGGCTTTAGGCCTTCCGTGCTGTAGCTGTCGATCAGAGGAATTTTTTCAATGATATTGATGACGTGGGCTGCTGACACTTTGGCCTTGGCATAGTCAGGAGCAAATGAACTGACCTGTCCCACAGCCATGGCACCAAAGACAATAGCTGAGAACACTCTGCCAACAACAAAGACAAAACGTGTCCAGAGTTACCTACTGCGATGCCAAGAGTGACACTTCTACAACCTGAGAGCGCTACCTCGAAGAATCCCAACACATTAGCCAAAAAATAAAACAACAGTTTCCTATAAGTTCATATCAGTGTGGTTAACTGATTGTAAAATGACCCCATGTTTCATCTCTCTTTGGGTTTTTCCCTTCTTATAATGTGACCTTGCAGCCTCTCCATGGAAGAAGTGGAATTTGTCTTCCTACCCTTGGAATCTGGGTTGGCCTTGGGACTTGCTCTGGCCAAGAGGATGTGGTGGAAGCGACGGTTTCCAGCTCCAAGCCTATGATTCAGGGGGCCTTGCGTGCTCCTGTCACAACCACAAGCTCAGCTGGCTTGCTGGAAGACAAGGCGCAGACAGAAGAGTGTTGTGGGCCCCAGCCAACCAGCCCATTGCTCACTGCACCCACGTTGTGAGCCCAGCGGAGATCTCCTCTGCCTAGCCCAGACAGCAGAACTGCCTGGCTGACCCACTTAAGACTTCAGAGCCAAGAACAAATGTTCACTATTGTGCATTCCTGGGGGCTAGTGGGTGGCTGTCTTGCAGCAGTATCTGTGGCCATCAATAATGGATATAGGCAGTTTTTCTGGAATTGGATCAGAGTCTTAGAAAAGTTGTGAGCCATGCAGCAAAGAAGAGAGCTCCTTACACAGCCAGATAGTGTGCTGCTCTCAAGATGCACTGAGTTCTTTTGGGGGCTTTTGGCCATGCTGTAGCTTCTGAGATCTTAGCTCCCCCTAGGGATCGAACTCAGGCCACAGTACTGAAAGCAACTGAGTCCTAACCACTGGACCACCGAGGAAGTCCCTGCATCGCCATTCTTAACCTACATCATGAGAATCATAGCAGCTTCAAGTCGGGAAGGACTTCACAGGATGTCGAGTCCAGCTCTCCAAGTTTGTGCCAGGGCACACAACCCAGGCCAGCTCCCATCCTTTGTTTCAGGAAGGAGGAAGTTTGCTAGAGGAAGCCTTTTGTTAAAAAGTTCCTTTTCAAATCAAGGAGAAATGCACATCCTTTTGCCTAATACTGCCCTTCAAAGAACTGGAATATAAGTTAAAAAGCCCTGTGCATCTTTGGTAACTCCTTTCACTCCCAACATTCCAGCTGCCCTTCTCTGGACACATTGATCAAAATGTCTTTTTAAACAGTGGGCCTAGAACCGATACAACACTGGGGATCTTCCCAGGATCATACCGTGAGTCCAACAGATCCATTTCTTTGGGCTCTATGCCTGAGCTAACGGAGCCCACAGCGCTGTTTCTAAACACCTCGGAACAAATCACTCAGATGGTTCATTTGGTCTTCTTATCTAGACCTGTGGGATCTTTTTCAAACAGATAGCTCTTCAGACAGGTCTCCCCTATCCCTCACTCAGAAGACTGATTTTCCGAATCTAACAATCCAAGAGTCAATAACTTCCATCAGTTGAATACCTTAACCTCAGAGTAAAGCACTAATTTGGATTCTCTGGTGACTTAGACGGTTATCAGTCTGCCTGCAATGCTTTTGAACCGTGGCATTGGAGAAGACTCTTCAGAGTTCCTTGGGCTGCAAGGAGATCCAACCAGTCCATCCTAAAGGAGATCAGTCCTGGGTGTTAATTGGAGGGACTGATGGTGAAGCTGAAACTCCAATACTTTGGCCATCTGATATGAAGGGCTGACTCATTTGAAAAGACCTTGATGCTGGGAAAGATTGAGGACAGGAAGAGAAGGGGACGACAGAGGATGAGATGGTTGGATGGCATCAGTGACTTGATGGACATAGGTTTGGGTGAACTCCAGGGGTTGGTCATGGACAGGGAGGCTTGGCTTGCTGCAGTTCATAGGGTCACAAAGAGTTGGACATGACTGAGCTGAACTGAACTGAGTTCAATCCCTGGGTCCGGAAGATCCCTTGGAGATGGAAATGGCAACCCACTCCAGTATTCTCGCCTGGAAAATCCCATGGACAGAGAAGCCTGGTAGACTACAGTCCATAGAATCACAAACAGTCAGACATGACTGAGTAACTACACTTTTACTTTCAAAGCAATAATTATCAAATAATTATCTAATCAAGCACCAATACCAGTGATGCCTGATTACAATCTTTTGGTCATAGTTATAAAGAGCACCTTCATATCATCTGTCAGAGAGGTTGGGTGGAAATTTTACAATCTTCGGTTGGGGTCATCCTGAGAAACCTGGAATGCATGCACAGATCGACGTCTAAATAGGATGGAAATGTTATACTGACACTTACTTCCAAGTTTCAATGATGCTGGTTTAAATATAAAACTGTCACCACTGAGTATGGTATGCCATCAAAGGGCAGCTCACACATCACCAAATCAAGACACTCAGAAAAATTACACTCACTTTTCACTACCAAACCACATATTTTAGTTTAACTGTATATTCAGTATTTTAGAAGGAAGTCCAGGCCTGTCTTCTGACCCAGGTACAATCTGCATTTCACAGTGATGAGCCAGATATTCCCACAGAGCTTTCCTTTTTCATTCCTCAATTTCTCCAGCTCTTACCTTCTAATTCCTTTTATCAAGCAAAGCAAATGTATCCTAGAACATTCCAGGGCTCTCAGAACTCAGTGCTCCACATCTATTCTTTAGCCGCCCTGTTCAGAATATTCTCAAAGGAACTAGGTACTTGACTCTGGGTGAGGCTCCTTCCCAAACACCCAGGCCTGCTGGAAACCCCTCATTGAATCACAACCCCACCTAGACATGGATTTGAGAAGGTTAAATGTGTGAGTCAGTACTGGGGAGAAGGGGAGATACCAATTCTCCAAATGAAATGGGATGCTTTCAGAGTAACACAAGGAGACTCAGTGGCAAAACGCCAACTTCTGAATCACCAAAATCTCTTCATGAAGCTTCATAGTAAGGCTTCCTATCCAGGGATGAAGCACACGCACCTTGGTTTCATTTCTAGAGCCCGACTGTCAATAGGAGCCTATACTTACAAGAGAACATCCTGAAACTCCATGATGCCTTGGGCCACCAAGTAGGCACCAAACCGGAAACAGCCAGCAAAGGAGAAATACATCATTGCCTGGGTGGTGGAAAATGCAATTCCAAAGACATGTGCTTTCCTCAAAGAGTTTCTGAAAAGAAGACATTCTGACATATACTTGACTTTCGTTTCTCAGTCCTTAAAACATAATCTTTGATGCATTAGCAGTAGGGGATGGTGGCATAGCAGAGAAAATGGGTTTCATTTCCAAAACACTAAGTTTGGTCCTCACATCTCCACTTCAGCAGAGAACTAACCACACCTCAAAGTGTTGAGGTCAAGGTAAAATAAGCCAAGGACAAGAAGGGTTTGTTAGGGGTTAATGCACTCCTTCCCTTTCCCCCCACCCGTGGACATGTAACATATATGTACTCTACACTGAACAGTTGCTCAACACGTGTTGACCCAACACCCATGAGCTGCAGGGACGTGAAGGGCCACGCAGAGGTGCCAGCTGTGTTCTTGTCCTTGGGGACCCAGGAGCTGAGCTGGATGACTCATGCAGTGGAAGTTTCCCTTGTAACACATTACAGCAAGAGAGGAGGAGGCACTAACCCTCTGGGGGTTTACGGAAGGTGCCCCCAGGGAGTTAACATGTGTGGTTTTGAGCCACATGGAGCTGGGTGGTGTGGGCGCAGACTGGTGAGTGGGCCTGTTTCAAGCAGAGCACCTCTGCTTCTGTTTCGAGGACTGGGATTTAAACAATTTTTTTCCTTTAAAAAGGCTCTATTACAAAACCCAAGTCTGCTCCTTTCATCGTATAAGAAACAAGAGAGTCAAAGAGGTCGGGCCTGCTCGTATCCACGTCACCTTTTAGAGCACTCACCGTAAGTTCATTAAAGGACAAAGGGTCTGCACTGGAGACAGGTAAAGAGAACAAGGAAGGGAGGGTGTCCTCAGGAAGCACCCCCTCAAGCCTCACAGACACCCCGAATTTCATGTTCCACAAAGAACTCATTCCCAGCAGGATCTTGTAGTAGGGTCATGACGCAAACACAGGGTCAGAGGCATTCTCAGTATCCTCGCTCCCTCCCCTGCCCTCGGTTACTTGTTCTCACTGGATCTACCTCAGAGACGTCCTTGCCTTAGGTCAGGTCCTGTGATTCCTCTCTTGGAGAATTACAATTGCTTCCCAATTGGTTCCCTTCTAGAAGTCTCTCCACTTACTCCCTACCTTCTGGTCAAATTAATTTTCCTGAAAACAAACCTGATGATTGAAAAACTCCCCATACTTGCCTCCTACTCATCAGTGGCTATTACCTGTATGGTACCTGCAAACTCTGGGCGTACATATATTCAAACCTCTCCTCCCGAGTCAAAGAAACAACAGTCCGGAAGTTTTCTATCGCTTCAGTGGCAATCTGTAAGAGAGAACACTCCATCACTAAAGGTACAAAAGCCAACAGTGGCAATGAGTTGGAATTCCACTAGAGAGATTAATATTATATATTAAATAATATTTATTATGACCTCTGAGTTTCTTTGCTATGGAAAGAGATACAAAGTACATTATCAAATTGAGTTTTAGATCTGGAAAGAACATGAGCTAATTTAAACTCCTCTCTGCAGAAAGAGATTCTCAAGTGTCAACAGATGAAGGCCCTTGCCTAAAGCCACATAGCTTTGAAGGAGCGAAAGTAACCTGAGAACGCAGTATTTTATCTCTACTGAAGTGCTCTTTCTTCTATGATGGTCACATTTCAAGTTCATAATTATTATATATAAATTATTACAATATCATTATAATTGCTATTATTAAAAATACATTATGTTTATATTTTCTCTGCATAATTGTCATTTGAGACAACTAAAGAATATTTGGAAAATATTGAAAAGATAAAGAAGGTAATGAAAAGTTACATATTGGTGTATTTTACATAATAGCTTACATGCTGTTATTTTCTAAAAATATACCTGTTTAACAAAATTGGGCTAAAGTTCTATGTTTGGCTTTACAGCCTTATTTTTTACTTTAACAAATATCAAGAGCCTTTTCCAAGGTTATTAAATATATATAATAACAATGGGTTGTTTAAAGGGCCACTGAACAAAGCTTTTACTGAACAAAGTTTTCCATTCTTATTAAAAAGAATGCTGTGAAAACATCCTTGCACATTTATGTCCCTACTAAATTATTCTCTTAGACATTCTTGAAAGTGAATTAACAAGGTCAAAGAAAATAAACTAATTTTTAAGGAGTATAGCACATATTAACAATTTGTTTTCCAGAAAGTTTCCATCATTTGATTATGTTTTAGTTGAAAGTTAACTTCCAACAAGGCTATCTCATTAGGACAAGTACATCATTTACCACCTTTTAGAGTATGGGTAAAAAGGCTATAGAAAATACAGAAAACACCAGTACAATACAAAATGATATTTCAGCCTGCTTCAGCATGGGACCTTAAAATATCTCTCTGTCTTGCTCTCCTCATCTAGAAAATGAGGATAGAAAAGAGGGTCTCTGGAGTCCCTTTTAACTCTAATTCTAAGACAAATAATTTTTAGAAAGTAAGTCTAAATTATAAATCACTAAGAGGAACCAGAGATCAAATTGCCAACATCTGCTGGATCATCAAAAAAACAAGAGAGTTTCAGAAAACATCTATTTCTGCTTTATTGACTATGCCAAAGCCTTTGACTGTGTGGATCACAATAAACTGTGGAAAATTCTGAAAGAGATGGGAATACCAGACCACCTAACCTGCCTCTTGAGAAATCTGTATGCAGGACAGGAAGCAACAGTTAGAACTGGACATGGAACAACAGACTGGTTCCAAATAGGAAAAGGAGTATATCAAGGCTGTATATTGTTGCCCTGCTTATTTAACTTCTTTGCAGAGTCCATCATGAGAAACGCTGGACTGGAAGAAACACAAGCTGGAATCAAGATTGCCCGGAGAAATATCAATCAATAACCTCAGATATGCAGATGACACCACCCTTATGGCAGAAAGTGAAGAGGAACTCAAAAGCCTCTTGATGAAGTTGAAAGAGGAGAGTGAAAAAGTTGGCTTGAAGCTCAACATTCAGAAAACGAAGATCATGGCATCTGGTCCCATCACTTCATGGGAAATAGATGGGGAAACAGTGGAAACAGTGTCAGACTTTATTTTGGGGGCTCCAAAATCACGCAGCCATGGAATTAAAAGACGCTTACTCCTTGGAAGAAAAGTTATGACTAACCTAGATAGTATATTCAAAAGCAGAGACATTACTTTGCCGACTAAGGTCTGTCTAGTCAAGGCTATGGTTTTTCCAGTGGTCATGTATGGATGTGAGAGTTGGACTGTGAAGAAGGCTAAGAGCCGAAGAATTGATGCTTTTGAACTGTGGTGTTGGAGAAGACTCTTGAGAGTCCCTTGGACTGCAAGGAGATCCAGCCAATCCATTCTGAAGATCAGCCCTGGGATTTCTTTGGAAGGAATGATGCTAAAGCTGAAACTCCAGTACTCTGGCTACCTCATGAGAAGAGCTGACTCACTGGGAAAGACTCTGATGCTGGGAGGGATTGGAGGCAGGAGGACAAGGGGACAACAGAGGATGAGATGGCTGGATGGC